>NC_090931.1:721489049-721806627 GCF_040938575.1 Ambystoma mexicanum
TGTTTTTACCTTGGATTTACTTTCTTGAACTGTGACTTTGGACACCTTTCCTTTGGATTATGATTTGTCGTTTTTCATTATTTTACGGACATGCTGCTTTTGGTTTTTGATTCTCATTGTCATTTGTTTATTTTTAATTCCATTTATGCTGTTTTTAATACATTTTTTTCATCAAAATTCAATATGTAGTATCATCTCATTGGTATCATGCATATCATGATATGGGTTTTGAGATTCACTGACACCCATTGGGTGTATGTGAGGGACATGTGTTCATTTCCAAACTTGCAATTGGGGTTCTATCATGTCATTGCCATTTCTAACTGGGTGGATGCAATACTCGGGTGGGTGTTTGGCATTTGGAGGCTGACCATAAGGGCCAGGGATCTAGATTGTGATGACATGTTGGCTGGGGGACATGTGTGGGGGCCTGCTGGCAGGTGCCCCGTAATGCTGGGGGGTGGGGGTGCAGGGGGACATGAGTGGGACATGAGTGGGGGCCTGTTGGCAGGTGCCCTGTAATGCTGGGGGGTCGGGGTGCAGGGGGACATGAGTGGGACATTAGTGGGGTCCTGCTGGCAGGTGCCCCGCAATGCGGGGGGGTGGGGGTGCAGGGGGACATGAGTGGGACATGAGTGGGGGCCTGCTGGCAGGTGCCCCGCAATGCCGGGGGGTGGGGGTGAAGGGGGACATGAGTGGGACATGAATGGGGGCCTGCTGGCAGGTGCCCCGCAATGCTGGGGGGTGGGGGTGCAGGGGGACATGAGTGGGACATGAGTGGGGGCCTGTTGGCAGGGGCCCTGTAATGCTGGGGGGTCGGGGTGCAGGGGGACATGAGTGGGACATTAGTGGGGGCCTGCTGGCAGGTGCCCCGCAATGCTGGGGGGTGGGGGTGCAGGGGGACATGAGTGGGACATGAGTGGGGGCCTGCTGGCAGGTGCCCCACAATGCTGGGGAGTGGGGGTGGAGGGGGACATGAGTGGGACATGAGTGGGGGCCTGCTGGCAGGTGCCCCGCAATGCTGGGGGTGGGGGTGCAAGGGGACATGAGTTGGTGATCAGTAGTGCAAGGAGACATGTGCCTTTGATGGGGGGCATGCCCATGTTGGGTGAGCTGCCTGCGGGACATGACCTGGGATGCAGGGTAGTCCCCTGTGGTGTGGGCTGCCTGCAGGGGCCGTGGAGGGTGTACAGGGAACACCTGGGAGGACCCACACTGCCAAATCACATGTAGGACTCCCCGGCACCCCTGAAATACACGTACCCTGCTGAAATCGCGTGTGAAACTTCTCGTGCACCCCTGAAATACACGAACCCTGCAGAAATCGCGTGTGAAACTTCTCGCTTCCCTGAAATACACGTACCCTGCTGAAATCCCGTGTGAAAATTCTCGCACACCCCTGAAATACACATACCCTGCTGAAATCGGGTGTGGAAATTCTCGTGCACCCCTGAAATACATGCACACGCTCCCCCAGGCCCAATCGCGTGTGAAACTTCTCGCGGACCTCTGAACTACACGCGCCCAGGCCAATCGCGTGTGGAACTTCTCGTGCACCCCTGAAATACAGACACACGCTCCCCCAGGTCCGATCGCGTGTGAAACTTCTCGCGCACCTCTGAAATACACGCGGCCAGGCCAATCGCGTGTGAAACTTCTCGCGCACCCCTGAAATACACGCACACGCTCCCCCAGGCCCGATCGCGTGTGAAACTTCTCACGTAACTCTGAAATACACACGCCCAGGCCAATCGCATGTGAAACTTCTTGCGCACCTCTGAAATACACGCACACGCTCCCCCAGGCCCGATCGCGTTTGGAACTTCTCGCGCACCCCTGAAATACACACGCACAGGCCAATCGCGTGTGAAACTTCTCGCGCACCTCTGAAATACATGCGCCCAGGCCAATCGCGTGTGGAACTTCTCACGCACCTCTGGAATACACGCGCCCAGGCCAATCACGTGTGGAACGTCTTGCGCACCCCTGAAATACACGCACCCAGGCCATTCACGTGTAAAACTTTTCGCGCACCTCTGAAATTCATGCACACGCTCCCACAGGCCCGATCGCGTGTGGAACTTCTCGCGCACCTCTGAAATACACGCGCCCCGGCCAATCGCGTGTGGTACTTCTCGCGCACCCCTGAAATACACGCACCCAGCCCGTTCGCGTGTGAAACTTCTTGCGCACCTCTGAAATACACGCACACGCTCCCCCAGGCCAGATCGCGTGTGAAACTTCTCGCGCACGCGTGCTCCCGAAACCCGTAATACATGTTCCCCGCTTTGCGTTTGCTGTTTGCCAGTCCGGTAAACTGGTACAGGGTTGGCGCAGCCTTTTGCAATGGTTTTGCGATCTTGATGGCTTTTCCTTGCGCGAGGGCGTTCTTGGGGGCGTAACTGGCGCTGCTGCAGGGTCGCTGCGCCACTCTGCGCCACGTCTGCTTTTGGAGGCTAGAATCCATGAATACGCTGTGCGCGGAAATTGATTTTATCGCACGCGGCTGGCGCAGACATTCGCATGGGCACGCTGTGCGCCAGCCGCGTGCGACACTTTTGTGCGAATTTCCATGAATTACCCTGCTAGTCTTCCGTGAGAACATATCCACTGCAGGGACACAGAAGGGTGTCGAGAAGTTTCACACGCGATTGGCCTGGGCGCGTGTATTTCAGTGGTGCGCGAGAAGTTTCACACGCGATCGGGCCTGGGGGAGCGTGTGCGTGTATTTCAGGGGTGCGCGAGAAGTTCCACACGGGATTGGCCTGTGCGCATGTATTTCAGGGGTGCATGAGAGGTTTCACACACGATCGGCCCGGGGGAGCGGGGTACGTGTATTTCAGGGGCTCGCGGGTGGTTATACACGCGATCGGGCCTGGGGGAGTGGGGTACGTGTATTTCAGGGGCTTGCGGGTGGTTTTACACACGATCGGGCCTGGGGGAGCGGGGTACATGTATTTCAGGGCCTCGTGGGTGGTTTTACACGTGATCGGGCCTGGGGGAGCAGGGTCCACTCACCGTCTGCTTTGCGTGTAGAAGAACGCGTAGCCAACACCCACCCACTGTGAAGTAATAGCGTGTGAACCCCGACGCCTGCAAGACACATGCACCGCACCCCACGAAAAGCAACGCCTGTGCGCGATACATCACAGACGCGCATACGCGCTAAGGGCCTTTGGTCCAATGGAATCGCATATGCGTGCTGACGCGCTTACGCGCTAAGGGCCTTTCCTCGAATTACACGCTGACGTGCAGAATTTTCACGTGCCAAATCAATCCGTATCAAGCTGGCCACGCATAGGCACACGGAAGACCACGCTCCTGTGCAAAATGCCGAATTACTGCCCCCCAGGGCCCCGAGCAGCCTCCCACGAGCCAACTTCTGCTGCCTGCCTGCCTGCTGCCACCGTGCCCTGCCATTTGGTGCTTGCACATCAGCCATCTGCAGGGGTCCAGTTGCTGTGTCCACCCCTGCTGGTACAGAACACTCCCGACTGGGATACCATTGCTCCACAGCCCAGCCCCGGGACCCAGTTGCCCACCCACGCCTGCCTCTGAGGTCGCCATGTCGGGGCAAACACCATCCGAGACCACTGGTGACCCCCAGCCAGAGGGGCAGAGGGCCACCAGCTTTAGTCAGAAGGAAGTTGGTGTCCTGGTGGAGCTTGTCCTCGGGCATTATGATTCCCTCTTCGGATCACCACGCGCCGACAAGGAAGGACGGGACAGGATCTGGGACGACTTTGTGGTTGCCATCAACGCGGAGGGGGTGGCAACCCGCAACATCAAGCAAGTCAAGAAGCGCTGGGAGGACTTGAGGTCCAGGACCCTCATTAAAGCCCGGCGCCTCGTGGAGGGGGGCCGGGGCTGCATGAGTACCATCCAGCTGAGGGTCCTGGAACGCGTACGCCCAGCGCTCCATGCCCAGATCCTTGAGAGGCAGACACGTCTGGAGTCGAGCAGTAAGTGGCCAAGCATTGCTGTGTGGGACAGGGCATGTTGCAGTGTGCTGGTTGTCTGATACTTGCCTGTATGTGTGACATAGGCCATGTACACGTGTGTGTGTGCAGGGACATCATGGTCATGCATGTGAGACCAGTAATGTGTGAAGCACACGGTTGGTGTATGTGTTTAAATGCAACATGGGGAGCCCTATGCGGAATGGACACATGAGAGCATGCCAGTCTCTGTTCCTGGACATGAGTGGATGTGAGGGATGGGTGCTGATGCCATGTACATGTGTGGTGTCCATGTCTGTGTTTCTGACCTGCGTGTCTGTGATTTGTGAATGCCATGGATGCATGACACATGTCTGTGACAATATTCAGAATCACTGATGCAGCCTAGTTATCCTTGCATCCACTGTGTCTGGGGTGTACGAGTCCAAATCCAGATGGATGAAAGTACGTTGAAGTGTGTGCATGTGATAGGCATAACCCATGATGCATGTGAGTCCAAAAACAACATTGTATGCTTCAAGAGTCCCTTGGACATGTTTGCTTATGTGCATAGCATGCGCCATGCCTGTTACTGCATGTGTTTTGCCTGCACTGACCCATGTGTTGTGGAGGGACATGATGGAAGTGATCTTTGACAGTGCCACTCATCTGCTATTGCTTCCTGTCTAGGGGACAATTGTACAGTACCCTGATGCTTGTGTTCTATGTCTCCCTCTACACAGCGCAAAGTGAAGAAGAGGGCGGAGACGGCGCTGTGGAGCTAAGCGGCGGGGATGCCCCCACGGCTGCAGCGGAAGGGGTGGGTGAGCCCCCACAGGGGCTTGCAACGGCGGAAGACAGTGTGGAGCCATCCAGGTTGGTGGTTTCCACAGAGGAGGAGGAGGCCGCTACTGAGCCGCACATGGGGCCTGGTGGGGGCATCCCTGCTGGTGCAAGTGGTGCAGTTGAGGGGCAGGGGCAGGAGGCAGCACAGGTCGCCGTGGAGGTGCCTGTGCATGTCACTGTCCCTGACACTGTGACTGCACCACCATGCACCAGCAGGGATGCCCCATCCCAGGCCCATCCGCAGGTAGCGGGGATGTCCATGTCATCTGACTCCCCTCCACCTGCAGACGAGGGAACCCCTGGCCGTATGGAGAAGGTCCTGATTGGTGTCGCGTTGCGCACGGCTGTCATTCGTGATGAGGTGCGTGCTTCCGGGGGGGAGCACGCACGTCATCACGAAGAGCACCATGCCAACGTGGCCCAGTTGGGAGTGGTCATGGTTGGAGTCTCGTACATGTGTCGGGCACTCTGTCGACCCTCTCCTCCGCTGTGGAGGCTATGCGCCAGTCGAACTCCATGCTGTCTTCCGGCCCAGATGCCACCAGGGCCCCCTGTGGACCTGCCCCGACCAATGCAGCCACCTCGGTGGGGATCCCTTCCCTGCCACAGTCGGGAGTCGGAGGTCCAACAGGGGTGGACACACCGGCAACTTGACCCCAGCAGATGGAGAATGTGACGGCATCATCGGGCAGGGCACGTGCACAACGGCGTCGGTGGATTCCATCAGCCTGGATGCCGTCATGCTGGCACAGGCAGTTGCGTCGGAGGCAGCGGCAGGCTCGACGTGGGAGGCATCATGGCTCGGGGCCATCAACATCAGGGGTGCAGGCATCGGCCGGAGGGCAGGATAACCCTGGAATGGGAGTGGCTTCCGTGTGGGAGCGGTTGGGCCAGTAGATAGGTGCGGTGCGGCAGTGGGCAGAGGAGGAACGGCTCACAATGGTCAGGGCGGAGGACTCCATGCGGAGGGCGCTGAGGCGGGCTGAGTGCTTCGAGGGTCTTCGCAGGGAGTTGGAGCTGGACACTGCATTATCCCTGCGAGACCTCTGGGCCAGGGAACATGCCTGCCTCCAAGCCATTGAACAGGAGTTCGATGATGCCCTGGCCCATGTCAACAACCAGTGAGCCGTCGAACTAGCCCGCTGCCCTTCTAAATAGTTATGTAATTAGTGTTAGGTTTCCTTTGCTTTTTTATTTATTTTGGACCTTTTGGACAATGGACCACATTTTTGTATATAGTTTTTTTATTAGGTTTGTATTTTTATATAGGTTTCATTCTTCAGTTGGGATCATGGACCCTGGTTTGTTTATCTGTATATAGTTGACTGTTGGATTTTTTTTTTTTGGGATTTACCCATGGAGCAATGGTTTTCGGTTTTGTTTTTACCTTGGATTTACTTTCTTGAACTGTGACTTTGGACACCTTTCCTTTGGATTATGATTTGTCGTTTTTCATTATTTTACGGACATGCTGCTTTTGGTTTTTGATTCCCATTGTCATTTGTTTATTTTTAATTCCATTTATGCTGTTTTTAATACATTTTTTTCATCAAACTTCAATGTGTAGTATCATCTCATTGGTATCATGCATATCATGATATGGGTTTTGAGATTCACTGACACCCATTGGGTGTATGTGTGTGGGGGACATGTGTTCATCTCCAAAATTGCAATTGGGGTTCTATCATGTCATTGCCATTTCTAAGTGGGTGGATGCAATACTCGGGTGGGTGTTTGGCATTTGGAGGCTGACCATAAGGGCCAGGGATCTAGATTGTGATGACATGTTGGCTAGGGGACATGTGTGGGGGCCGGCTGGCAGGTCCCCCGCAATGCTGGGGGGTGCGGGTACAGGGGGACATGAGTGGGACATGAGTTTGGGCCTGCTGGCAGGTGCCCCGCAATGCTGGGGGGTGGGGGTGCAGGGGGACATGAGTGGGGGCTTTCTGGGAGGTGTCCCGTAATGCTGTGGGGTGGGGGTGCAGGGGAACATGAGTGGGATATGAGTGGGGGCCTGCTGGCAGTTGTCCCGCAATGCTGGGGGGTGGGGGTGCAGGGGGACATGAGTGGGGGCCTGCTGGCAGGTGCCCCGCAATGCTGGGGGGTGGGGGTGCAGGGGGACATGAGTGGGACATGAGTGGGGGCCTGCTGGCAGGTGCCCCGCAATGCTGGGGGTGGGGGTGCAAGGGGACATGAGTTGGTGATCAGTAGTGCAAGGAGACATGTGCCTTTGCTGTGGGGTGGGGGTGCAGGGGAACATGAGTGGGATATGAGTGGGGGCCTGCTGGCAGTTGTCCCGCAATGCTGGGGGGTGGGGGTGCAGGGGGACATGAGTGGGGGCCTGCTGGCAGGTGCCCCGCAATGCTGGGGGGTAGGGGTGCAGGGGGACATGAGTGGGACATGAGTGGGGGCCTGCTGGCAGGTGCCCCGCAATGCTGGGGGTGGGGGTGCAAGGGGACATGAGTTGGTGATCAGTAGTGCAAGGAGACATGTGCCTTTGCTGGGGGGCATGCCCATGTTGGGTGGGCTGCCTGCGGGACATGACCAGGGATGCAGGGTAGTCCCCTGTGGTGTGGGATGCCTGCAGGGGCCGTGGAGGGTGTACAAGGAACACCTGGGAGGACCCACACTGCCAAATCACATGTAGGACTCCCCGGCACCCCTGGAATACACGTACCCTGCTGAAATCGTGTTTGAAAATTCTCGCACACCCCTGAAATACACGTACCCTGCTGAAATCGCGTGTGGAACTTCTAGTGCACCCCTGAAATACACGCACATGCTCACCCAGGCCCGATCGTGTGTGAAACTTCTCGCGCACCTCTGTAACTACACGCGCTCAGGCCAATCGCGTGTGGAACTTCTCGCGCACCCCTGAAATACACGCACACGCTCCCCCAGGCGCGATCGCGTGTGAAACTTCTCGCGCACCTCTGAAATAAAGGCGCCCAGGCCAATCTCGTGTGAAACTTATCGCGCAACCCTGAAATACACGCACACGCTCCCCCAGGCCTGATCGCGTGTTAAACTTCTCGCGCACCTCTGAAATACACACGCCCAGGCCAATCGCATGTGAAACTTCTCGCGCACCTCTGAAATACACGCACACGCTCCCCCAGGCCTGATCGCGTGTGGAACTTCTCGCGCACCCCTGAAATACACGCGCACAGGCCAATCGCGTGTGAAACTTCTCGCGCACCTCTGAAATACACGCGCCCAGGCCAATCGCGTGTGGAACTTCTCGCGCACCTCTGGAATACACGCGCCCAGGCCAATCGCGTGTGGAACTTCTCGCGCACCCCTGAAATACACGCGCCCAGGCCATTCGCGTGTAAAACTTCTCGTGCCCCTCTGAAATACACGCACACGCTCCCCCAGGCCCGATCGCGTGTGGAACTTCTCACACACCTCTGAAATACACACGCCCAGGCCAATCGCGTGTGGTACTTCTCGCGCACCCCTGAAATACACGCACCCAGCCCGTTCGCGTGTGAAACTTCTCATGCACCTCTGAAATACACGCACACGCTCCCCCAAGCCAGATCGCGTGTGAAACTTCTCGCACACGCGTGTTCCCGAAACCCGTAATACACGTTCCCCGCTTTGTGTTTGCTGTTTGCCAGTCCGGTAAACTGGTACAGGGTTGGCACTGCCCTTTTTACGATGGTTTTGCGATCTTGATGGCTTTTCCTTGCGCGAGGGCGTTCTTGGGTGCGTAACTGGCGCTGCTGCAGGGTCGCTGCGCCACTCTGCGCCACGTCTGCTTTTGGAGGCAAGAATCCATGAATACGCTGTGCGCGGAAATTGATTTTATCGCACGCGGCTGGTGCAGACATTCACACGGGCACGCTGTGCACCAGCCGCTTGCGACACTTTTGTGTGAATTTCCATGAATTACCCTGCTAGTCTTCCGTGAGAACATATCCACTGCAGGGACACAGAAGGGTGTCGAGAAGTTTCACACGCGATTGGCCTGGACGCGTGTATTTCAGAGGTGCGCGAGAAGTTTCACACGCGATCGGGCCTGGGGGAGCATGTGCGTGTATTTCAGGGGTGCGCGAGAAGTTCCACACGCGATTGGCCTGTGCGCTTGTATTTCAGGGATGCGTGAGAAGTTTCACACGCGATCGGGCCTGGGGGAGCGGGGTAGGTGTATTTCAGGGGCTCGCGGGTGGTTATACACGCGATCAGGCCTGGGGGAGCGGGGTACGTGTATTTCAGGGGCTCGCTGGTGGTTTTACATGCGATCGGGCCTGGGGGAGCCCGGTACGTGTATTTCAGGGCCTTGTGGGTGGTTTTACACGCGATCGGGGCTGGGGGAGCAGGGTACCACTCACCGTCTGCTTTGCGTGTAGAAGAAAGCGTAGCCAACACCCACCCTCTGTGAAGTAATAGCGTGTGAACCCCGACGCCTGCAAAACACACGCACCGCACCCCACGAAAAGCAACGCCCGTGCGCGATACATCACAGACGCGCATACGCGCTAAGGGCCTTTGGTCCAATGGAATCGCGTATGCGTGCTGACGCGCTTACGCGCTAAGGGCCTTTCCTCGAATGAAACGCTGACGTGCAGAATTTTCACGTGCCAAATCACTCCGTATCAAGCTGGCCACGCATAAGCACACGGAAGACCACGCTCCAGCCCAAAATGTCGAATTGCTGCCCCCCAGGGCCCCGAGCATCCTCCCACGAGCCATCTGCTGCTGCCTGCCTGCCTGCTGCCACCGTGCCCTGCCATTTGGTGCTTGCACATCAGCCATCTGCAGGGGTTCAGTTGCTGTGTCCACCCCTGCTGGTACAGAACACTCCCGACTGGGATACCATTGCTCCACAGCCCAGCCCCGGGACCCAGTTGCCCACCCACGCCTGCCTCGGGGGTCGCCATGTCGGGGCAAACACCATCCGAGACCACTGGTGACCCGCAGCCAGAGGGGCAGAGGGCCACCAGCTTCAGTCAGAAGGAAGTTGGTGTCCTGGTGGAGCTTGTCCTGGGGCATTATGATGCCCTCTTTGGATCACCACGCGCCGACAAGGAAGGACGGGACAGGATCTGGGACGACTTTGTGGTTGCCATCAACGCGGAGGGGGTGGCAACCCGCAACATCAAGCAAGTCAAGAAGCGCTGGGAGGACTTGAGGTCCAGGACCCTCATAAAAGCCCAGCGCCTCGTGGAGGGGGGCCGGGGCTGCATGAGTACCATCCAGCTGAGGGTCCTGGAACGCGTACGCCCAGCGCCCCATGCCCAGATCCTTGAGAGGCAGACCCGTCTGGAGTCGAGTGGTAAGTGGCCAAGCATTGCTGTGTGAGACAGGGCATGTTGCAGTGTGCTGGTTGTCTGATACTTGCCTGTATGTGTGACATAGGCCATGTACACGTGTGTGTGTGCAGGGACATCATGGTCATGCATGTGAGACCAGTAATGTGTGAAGCAACCGGTTGGTGTATATGTTTAAATGCAACATGGGGAGCCCTATGCGGAATGGACACATGAGAGCATGCCAGTCTCTGTTCCTGGACATGGGTGGATGTGAGGGATGGGTGCTGATGCCATGTACATGTGTGGTGTCCATGTCTGTGTTTCTGACCTGCGTGTCTGTGATTTGTGAATGCCATGGATGCATGACACATGTCTGTGACAATGTTCAGAATCACTGATGCAGCCTAGTTATCCTTGCATCCACTGTGTCTGGGGTGTACGAGTCCAGATCCAGATGGATGAAAGTACGTTGAAGTGTGTGCATGTGATAGGCATAACCCATGATGCATGTGAGTCCAAAAACAACATTGTATGCTTCAAGAGTCCCTTGGACATTTTGCTTATGTCCATAGCATGCACCATGCCTGTTACTGCATGTGTTTTGCCTGCAATGACCCATGTGTTGTGGAGGGACATGATGGAAGTGATCTTTGACAGTGCCACTCATCTGCTATTGCTTCCTGTCTAGGGGCCCATTGTACAGTACCCTGATGCTTGTGTTCTATGTCTCCCTCTACACAGCGCAAAGTGAAGAAGAGGGCGGAGACGGCGCTGTGGAGCTAAGCGGCGGGGATGCCCCACGGCTGCAGCGGAAGGGGTGGGTGAGCCCCCACAGGGGCTTGCAACGGCGGAAGACGGTGTGGAGCCATCCAGGTTGGTGGTTTCCACAGAGGAGGAGGAGGCCGCTACTGAGCCGCACATGGGGCCTGGTGGGGGCATCCCTGCTGGTGCAAGTGGTGCAGTCCAGGGCAGGGGCAGGAGGCAGCACAGGTCGCCGTCGAGGTGCCTGTGCATGTCACTGTCCCTGACACTGTGACTGCACCACCATGGTCCAGCAGGGATGCCCCATCCCAGGCCCATCCGCAGGTAGGGGGGATGTCCATGTCATCTGACTCCCCTCCACCTGCAGACGAGGGAACCCCTGGCCGTATGGAGAAGGTCCTGATTGGTGTCGTGTTGCGCACGGCTGTCATTCGTGATGAGGTGCGTGCTTCCCGGGGGGAGCACGCACGTCATCACGAAGAGCACCATGCCAACGTGGCCCAGTTGGGAGTGGTCATGGTTGGAGTCTCGTACATGTGTCGGGCACTCTGGCGACCCTCTCCTCCTCTGTGGAGGCTATGCGCCAGTCGTACTCCATGCCGTCTTCTGGCCCAGATGCCACCAGGGCCCACTGTGGACCTGCCACGACCAATGCAGCCACCTCGGTGGGGATCCCATCCCTGCCACAGTCGGGAGTCGGAGGTCCAGCAGGGGTGGACACACCGGCAACTGGACCCCAGCAGATGGAGGATGTGACGGCATCATCGGGCAGGGCACGTGCACGACAGCGTCGGTGGATTCCATCAGCCTGGATGCCGTCATGCTGGCACAGGCAGTTGCGTCGGAGGCAGCGGCAGGCTCGACGTGGGAGGCATCATGGCTCGGGGCCATCAACATCAGGGGTGCAGGCATCGGCCGGAGGGCAGGAGAACCCTGGAATGGGAGTGGCTTCCGTGTGGGGGCGGTTGGGCCAGCAGATAGGTGCGGTGCAGCAGTGGGCAGAGGAGGAACGGCTCACAATGGTCAGGGCGGAGGACTCCATGCAGAGGGCGCTGAGGCGGGCTGAGTGCCTCGAGTGTCTTCGCAGGGAGTTGGAGCTGGACACTGCATTATCCCTGCGAGACCTCGGGGCCAGGGAACATGCCCGCCTCCAAGCCATTGAACAGGAGTTTGATGATGCCCTGGCCCATGTCAACAACCAGTGAGCCGTCGGACTAGCCCGCTGCCCTTCTAAATAGTTATGTAGTTAGTGTTAGGTTTCCTTTGCTTTTTTATTTATTTTGGACCTTTTGGACAATGGACCACATTTTTGTATATAGTTTTTTTATTAGGTAGTATTTTTATATAGGTTTCATTTCTTCAGTTGGGATCATGGACCCTGGTTTGTTTATCTGTATATAGTTGACTGTTGGATTTTTTTTTTTTTTGGATTTACCCATGTTGGGGGGCATGCCCATGTTGGGTGGGCTGCCTGCGGGACATGACCAGGGATGCAGGGTAGTCCCCTGTGGTGTGGGCTGCCTGCAGGGGCCGTGGAGGGTGTACAGGGAACACCTGGGAGGACCCACACTGCCAAATCACATGTAGGACTCCCCGGACCCTTGAAATACACGTACCCTGCTGAAATCGCGTGTGAAAATCCTCGCACACCCCTGAAATACACGTACCCTGCTGAAATCGCATGTGGAACTTCTAGTGCACCCCTGAAATACACGCACACGCTCACCCAGGCCCGATCGCGTGTGAAACTTCTCGCGCACCTCTGAACTACATGCGCCCAGGCCAATCGCGTGTGGAACTTCTCACGCACCCCTGAAATACACGCACACGCTCCCCCAGGCCCGATCGCGTGTGAAACTTCTCGCGCACCTCTGAAATACACACGCCCAGGCCAATCGCATGTGAAACTTCTCGCGCACCTCTGAAATACACGCACACACTCCCCCAGGCCCGATCGCGTGTGGAACTTCTCGCGCACCCCTGAATTACACGCGCCCAGGCCCATCGCGTGTGGAACTTCTCGCGCACCTCTGGAATACACGCGCCCAGGCCAATCGCGTGTGGAACTTCTCGCGCACCCCTGAAATACACGCACCCAGGCCATTCGCGTGTAAAACTTCTCGTGCACCTCTGAAATACACGCACACGCTCCCCCAGGCCCGATCGCGTGTGGAACTTCTCGTGCACCTCTGAAATGCACGCGCCCAGGCCAATCGCGTGTGGTACTTCTCGCGCACCCCTGAAATACACGCACCCAGCCCGTTCGCGTGTGAAACTTCTCACGCACCTCTGAAATACACGCACACGCTCCCCCAGGCCAGATCGCGTGTGAAAATTCTCACGCACGCGTGTTCCCGAAACCCGTAATACACGTTCCCCGCTTTGCGTTTGCTGTTTGCCAGTCCGGTAAACTGGTACAGGGTCGGCGCAGCCCTTTGCGATGGTTTTGCGATCTTGATGGCTTTTCCTTGCGCGAGGGCGTTCTTGGGGGCGTAACTGGCCCTGCTGCAGGGTCGCTGCGCCACTCTGCGCCACGTCTGCTTTTGGAGGCGAGAATCCATGAATACGCTGTGCGCGGAAATTGATTTTATCGCACGCGGCTGGCGAAGACATTCACACGGGCACGCTTTGCACCAGCCGCGTGCGACACTTTTGTGCGAATTTCCATGAATTACCCTGCTAGTCTTCCGTGAGAACATATCCACTGCAGGGACACAGAAGGGTGTCGAGAAGTTTCACACGCGATTGGCCTGGGCGCGTGTATTTCAGAGGTGCGCGAGAAGTTTCACACGCGATCGGGCCTGGGGGAGCATGTGCGTGTATTTCAGGGGTGCGCGAGAAGTTCCACACGCGATTGGCCTGTGCGCATGTATTTCAGGGGTGCGTGAGAAGTTTCACACGCAATCGGGCCTGGGGCAGCGGGGTAGGTGTATTTCAGGGGCTCGTGGGTGGTTTTACACGCGATCAGGCCTGTAGGAGCGGGGTACGTGTATTTCAGGGGCTCGCGGATGGTTTTACACGTGATCAGGCCTGGGGGAGCGGGGTACGTGTATTTCAGGGGCTCGTGGGTGGTTTTACACGCGATCAGGCCTGGGGGAGCGGGGTACGTGTATTTCAGGGCCTCGCGGGTGGTTTTACATGCGATCGGGCCTGGGAGAGCAGGGTACCACTCACCGTCTGCCTTGCGTGTAGAAGAACGCGTAGCCAACACCCACCCGCTGTGAAGTAATAGCGTGTGAACCCCAACGCCTGCAAAACACAAGCACCGCACCCCACGAAAAGCAACGCCCGTGCGCGATACATCACAGACGCGCATACGCACTAAGGGCCTTTGGTCCAATGGAATCGCATATGCGTGCTGACGCGCTTACGCGCTAAGGGCCTTTCCTCGAATTACACGCTGACGTGCAGAATTTTCACGTGCCAAATCACTCCGTATCAAGCTGGCCACGTGTATGCACACGGAAGACCACGCTCCTGCCCAAAAGGCCGAATTACTGCCCCCCAGAGCCCTGAGCAGCCTCCCACGAGCCATCTGCTACTGCCTGCCTGCCTGCTGCCACCGTGCCCTGCCATTTGGTGCCTGCACATCAGCCATCTGCAGGGGTCCAGTTGCTGTGTCCACCCCTGCTGGTACAGAACACTCCTAACTGGGATGCTATCGCTCCACAGCCTAGCCCCATGACCCAGTTGCCCACCCACGCCTGCCTCGGGGGTCGCCATGTCGGGGCAAACACCATCCGAGACCACTGGCGACCCCCAGCCAGAGGGGCAGAAGGCCACCAGCTTCAGTCAGAAGGAAGTTGGTGTCCTGGTGGAGCTTGTCCTGGGGCATTATGATGCCCTCTTCGGATCACCACGCGCCGACAAGGAAGGACGGGACAGGATCTGGGACGACTTTGTGATTGCCATCAACGCGGAGGGCGTGGCAACCCACAACATCAAGCAAGTCAAGAAGCGCTGGGAGGACTCGAGGACCAGGACCCTCATAAAGGCCCGGCGCCTCCTGGAGGGGGGCCAGGGCTGCATGAGTACCATCCAGCTGAGGGTCCTGGAACGCGTACGCCCAGCACTCCATGCCCAGATCCTTGAGAGGCAGACCCGTCTGGAGTCGAGCGGTAAGTGGCCAAGCATTGCTGTGTGAGACAGGGCATGTTGCAGTGTGCTGGTTGTCTGATACTTGCCTGTATGTGTGACATAGGCCATGTACACGTGTGTGTGTGCAGGGACATCATGGTCATGCATGTGAGACCAGTAATGTGTGACGCACACGGTTGGTGTATGTGTTTAAATGCAATATGGGGAGCCCTATGCGGAATGGACACATGAGAGCATGCCAGTCTCTGTTCCTGGACATGGGTGGGTGTGAGGGATGGGTGCTGATGCCATGTACATGTATGGTGTCCATGTCTGTGTTTCTGACCTGCGTGTCTGTGATTTGTGAATGCCATGGATGCATGACACATGTCTGTGACAATGTTCAGAATCACTGATGCACCCTAGTTATCCTTGCATTCACTGTGTCTGGGGTGTACGAGTCCATATGGATGAAAGTACGTTGAAGTGTGTGCATGTGATAGGCATGACCCATGATGCATGTGAGTCCAAAAACAACATTGTATGTTTCAAGAGTCCCTTGGACATGTTTGCTTATGTCCATAGCATGCGCCATGACTGTTACTGCATGTGTTTTGCCTGCCCTGACTCATGTGTTGTGGAGGGACATGATGGAAGTGATCTTTGACAGTGCCACTCATCTGCTATTGCTTCCTGTATAGGGGACCATTGTACAGTACCCTGATGCTTGTGTTCTATGTCTCCCTCTACACAGCGCAAAGTGAAGAAGAGGGCGGAGACGGCGCTGTGGAGCTAAGCGGCGGGGATGCCCCCACGGCTGCAGCGGAAGGGGTGGGTGAGCCCCACAGGGGCTTGCAACGGCGGAAGAGGGTGTGGAGCCATCCAGGTTGGTGGTTTCCACAGAGGAGGAGGAGGCCGCTACTGAGCCGCACATGGGGCCTGGTGGGGGCATCCCTGCTGGTGCAAGTGATGCAGTCCAGGGACAGGGGCAGGAGGCAGCACAGGTCGCCGTGGAGGTGCCTGTGCATGTCACTGTCCCTGACACTGTGACTGCACCACCATGCACCAGCAGGGATGCCCCATCCCAGGCCCGTCCGCAGGTAGGGGGGATGTCCATGTCATCTGACTCCCCTCCACCCGCGGACGAGGGGACCCCTGGCCGTATGGAGAAGGTCCTGATTGGTGTCGCGTTGCACACGGCTGTCATTCGTGATGAGGTGCGTTCTTCCCGGGGGGAGCACGCACGTCATCACGAAGAGCACCGTGCCAACGTGGCCCAGTTGGGAGTGGTCATGGTCGGAGTCTCGTACATGTGTCGGGCACTCTGGCGACCCTCTCCTCCTCTGTGGAGGCTATGCGCCAGTCGTACTCTATGCCGTCTTCCGGCCCAGATGCCACCAGGGCCCCCTGTGGACCTGCCCCGACCAATGCAGCCACCTCGGTGGGGATCCCATCCCTGCCACAGTCGGGAGTCGGAGGTCCAGCAGGGGTGGACACACCGGCAACTGGACCCCAGCAGATGGAGGATGTGACGGCATCATCGGGTAGGGCACGTGCACGACAGCGTCAGTGGATTCCATCAGCCTGGTTGCCGTCGTGCTGGCACAGGCAGTTGCGTCGGAGGCAGCAGCAGGCTCGACGTGGGAGGCATCATGGCTCGGGCCATCAACATCAGGGCTGCAGGCATCGGCCGGAGGGCAGGAGAACCCTGGAATGGGAGTGGCTTCCGTGTGGGAGAGGTTGGGCCAGCAGATAGGTGCGGAGCGGCAGCGGGCAGAGGAGGAACGGCTCACAATGGTTAGGGTGGAGGACTCCATGCGGAGGGCGCTGAGGCAGGCTGAGTGCCTCGAGGGTCTTCGCAGGGAGTTGGAGCTGGACACTGCATTATCCCTGCGAGACCTCGGGGCCAGAGAGCATGCCCGCCTCCAAGCCATTGAACAGGAGTTCGATGATGCCCTGGCCCATGTCAACAACCAGTGAGCCGTCGGACTAGCCCGCTGCCCTTGTAAATAGTTATGTAGTTAGTGTTAGGTTTCCTTTGCTTTTTTATTTATTTTGGACCTTTTGTACAATGGACCACATTTTTGTATATAGTTTTTTTATTAGGTAGTATTTTTATATAGGTTTCATTTCTTCAGTTGGGATCATGGACCCTGGTTTGTTTATCTGTATATAGTTGACTGTTGGATTTTTTTTTTTTTTGGATTTACCCATGGAGCAATGGTTTTCGGTTTTGTTTTTACCTTGGATTTACTTTCTTGAACTGTGACTTTGGACACCTTTCCTTTGGATTATGATTTGTCGTTTTTCATTATTTTACGGACTTGCTGCTTTTGGTTTTTGATTCCCATTGTCATTTTTAATTCCATTTATGCTGTTTTTAATACATTTTTTTCATCAAACTTCAATATGTAGTATCATCTCATTGGTATCATGCATATCATGATATGGGTTTTGAGATTCACTGACACCCATTGGGTGTATGTGAGGGACATGTGTTCATTTCCAAACTTGCAATTGGGGTTCTATCATGTCATTGCCATTTCTAAGTGGGTGGATGCAATACTCGGGTAGGTGATTGGCATTTGGAGGCTGACCATAAGGGCCAGGGATCTAGATTGTGATGACATGTTGGCTGGGGGACATGTGTGGGGGCATGCTGGCAGGTGCCCCGCAATGCTGGTGGGTGGGGGTGCAGGGGGACATGAGTGGGACATGAGTGGGGGCCTGCTGACAGGTGCCCCGCATTGCTGGGGGGTGGGGGTGCAGGGGGACATGAGTGGGACATGAGTGGGGGCCTGCTGGCAGGTGCCCCGCAATGCTGGGGGGTGGGTGTGCAGGGGGACATGAGTGGGGGGAGACGTGTGCATGTTAAAGGTCTGAAGATTACGGTGAGCCAACAGAAGAACGAAAGTTTGAGAGAAGACGAGGAGTGGATAAAGTGATAGAAAGAAGAGAGTTATCTGAAGAGAAAAGGGACATATTTGTAACCAAAACCTGAGTGGGAAGTCAGGTGAAAAATATATCAAGTGATTATCCAGAAATATGAGAAGGAGGTGTGTAGTGTCATGTGAGGTGATAGAAAAAAACTAATGAGAAAAAAGGATGTAGGGGCCTGAGTGGTTATTAGGGAGAATTCTCAAGAATGTGCTAACTTCCCTTACCTTTTGAGACCCCCAGCAGCTTTGCTGGATTTCTAGGATTTTAATTTTTACCTGGAAAGAATGTGAGCCTTTTTTCCCACTCTTTCATGTATTTTGATGTCTGTTTTACTTTTGTGTTCTTTGGATATGGATATGGAGTTTAAAAACAACTCCATAGGCATCATCTTTTTCTTATGTGTCACACAACATCTTTAGTGCAGTGGCACAGGGGTGTCTCTCAGATACCCCAAGGTTTAAATACCTTTTCTAGGACTGACTACTGTCTCCCAGAGCATGTAAAGTTAGTCGACTTTACTAGTCTCTTTAAATGTTCAGATTGAGCACACACTATCTTCCTATAGAGTGCTGGAGGGATTGCCTAGCCTCCCCTGAGTCTAAACACTCATGTAACAGTCAAATGTTACCCTTTCCTACTTGAAATGGCTGGTGACAGTGGTTTTCAATTAAAAACCATGATATTTCCCGACCGCGAATAATAGTAGCTAAAAATCGGGTCAGCCATGTTTTCCAATATGGCGCACACTGTAAAAACAGACTCTGGTCAACTTTTTTGATGTTTCTTTCAGGAAAGGTCTTTCTTGTGTTTAACTCTGCGCACCAAACCAGGTTATTCCCTTTGTTTGTTAGCCTTTGGAAGGCTTCAGTGCTGAAGCCCTCATCTGGTGCCTGAGTGTCTGGGGTGGACAGGATGTGAGGGAGGTGCCCGAAACTCCCTGTGCTTAGTCTCCTAGGAGACCTGAATGCACTCTGGCGTGATTGGCTGGCTGGCTGTCCGACAAGGACAGCCACCCTGCTTTGTGAGTGACAGCCAGGCTGGAATGAATGGGGGAAAACTGTTTAAAAGCAGGCCTCTGGGACTTGGAAAGCAGAGTCGACCACTGGAACGAGAGAACCAAAGACGAACGGAAGGAAGATGACTGCTGCAACTCCTTGTTCACCGGTGAAGCACTGCTGCAGGTCCGAAATGCCTGAAACTCCATCGACACAGAAACCCATCAAGGTTAACTTCTTCCCTTGAGTTTGGTAGGAACAACAGACTCGCAAGTCACCTGGACAGCGTCTCTTTACTGCTTGAATTTTCTTCAGGGTGCTGTTGAAAACCGGATAGCCAGTGGGAAGGATACCAGTTTGTGGTCTTTAAGGCACTCACACCTTAAACCGATGTTTTGTCAAGCTTGTAGCCTCTTCCGTGGGCTGTGCAGGAACCTCCCGACGTCCTCCTTCTTGTCCCCACGACTTAAACTCAGGAACAGCGAGATCTGCAGGAACTGCCAGGAACAACTGCCTCAGCTACAGCTCTTCTTCATTTAAAAGGTACTGTGCAAGTGCGGTCAGGAAATCCTTTCTGCCGTGGTGAAAGTTTGTGAAACTTTCCCAACTTAGAAGGCTTGTCCTTCCCTAAACCGACATCTAATTTTCGTCTCACCAACTACTTCTAAAAACTGTGGCAAAGACTTAACCGTTTACTACAAGAACTGTGCTATCCTATCAAAAACTCTGAACCCTGGACTTTGGCCCAGGCCTATTTAATTGAATTGCTGGTTGTAGTGAACTGAAACTATTTGCCCTACCTCTCAAAGTACTGACTCTCGGTCCGCACCAAGAAGAGAGTCCACATTCAATCCCGTGTCTCGAAGGCCTCTAACAACTCGGCAGAACTCTTTAAAATCTGCAAGGAGCTGGCCAACCCTGCTGCAGTCTCTACCCCTCCTGTTGCCTCCCAGGCTCCTTTGAAATGCCCTTGCCTCTAACTTTATCTCAAAAACCCAGGATATCCTGTCCACCCTCTCCTCTCCTTCCCCTCCTCTCCCCTCTCCATCTGTGCTTGTTGACCCTCCCTCAGCCATCCCCCAACCCCCCAAGTCCGATCTATGAAAGCCTCGTCAAAACAGGTTCATCCCTGTTCCTCCAAAACCATCAAGGACCACATTGACATCCTCGCTCCTGCCCTTGCCAATTTCTGCAACCACTCCTTTGCCTCAGGATCCTTCCCCTCCCCTCTGAAGCACTCCCTTGTGCATCCTCTTCTCAAGAAACCCACAGCTGATCCTTCTTGTCCTGCCAATTATTGCCCAATTTCCATTGCTCCCTTTCTGGGAAATCTCCTTGAAAAGCTGGCCATCTCTCTCTATCCTTCATTCTGATTCTGTTGGCTGTCTCCACGACCACCAGTCCGGCTTCAGAGCTGCCAGAAGCATGGAAACTGCTCTCCTGAACATCCGTGATGAACTGCTCTCCAACTTTGACTCTAGCATACCCTCTGTTCTCATCCTACTCGATCTCTCTTCTGCCTTTGACATGGTCAACCACACCATCCTGCTCAACCATCTCCGTGATAACCTGAGTATCACCAATAAGGATCTGGCCTGGCTGACATCTTTCCTCTCTGATCGACCCTCCCAGGTCATACTGGGTCCTTCCTCTCATCTATCTCCCTCTCTACATGTGGTGTTCCCCAGGGGCCTGACCTCTCGCCCTGGCTTTTCAACCAATACCTGGCAACTCTCGTCCACTACATTGCTTTTTTATGCTCAAATTTCCAGTGTTACGCTGACGACACTCAACTCATTTTCAGGCTGCCCTCGGCCACCTCCTTTCCCTCTCTCATCTCTGACAGCCCTACTGCCATTCAAGATTGGTGTTCCGCCAATGATCTTTGCATGAACGCCAGCAAGACTGAGATCCTCCTCATCAGCACACCTTCTCCATCCTTTCCCCTCACTCTCTGGCCGGCCTCCCTTGGCCCTCCTCCTACACCCACCTGCGAGGCTAAGAATCTCGGGGTCATCTTTGATCCACACTTTCCTTCTCCGCCCACATCTCTGATGTCTCTAAAAAATCAAACTTCCTATTGCATCTCCTCAGAGGTATTCTACCCTTCCTCTCCTTCCCCCAGAAGCTCAATGTCTCCCAAGCTCTGGTTCTCTCTAGGTTGGACTATTGTAACAGCCTCTTTCTAATCCTACCTGCCTCTATCCTCCACCCACTGCAACTAATCCTGAACAGAACTGCAAGACTTGTCCTTGGCCTCAAGCCCTGGGATGGTATCTCTCCAGCTCTGAAATATCTCCATTGGCTCCAAGTGGATGCAAGGATAACATTCAAAACCCTCTGCATTGTCCACAAGGCCTTCTGGTGGCTGGGTCCAAAACACCTTCAGCTATCCCTCCGCAAATACCTCCCCTCCCGAGCTCTTCGCTCCTTTACCTCGAACTCCCTCAGGGCCAGCCGTTTTTCAAAGGAACGAGCTGGGGGTAGATCTCTGTCATCGGCTGGTGCCTCCCTCTGGAACAGCCACCCTGCCACTCTAAAACTTGAGGAGAACCATCTCCGGGTCTGCAAGCCCCTCAAGACCTTCCTCTTTGCTTTTGCCTTCGCCCCCCTCTTCCCTGCTGATCTGTTCTCTCCTGGAACCGTGCACCTGGCCACCATCTGTATGCCGGGCCCAGGTACCCGCTCACCCTGCCACCCTCCCGTACTGCCTCTGGGCCACCCCTTGCACTGGGGTCTGTATCTGTACCCATACAGTCCCCCCTTTTTTCTTCCTGCGCTTATCAGACCTACCCTGTGTGCTGTTTTAAACCCAGCACTCGCTGCCAGCACTGCTGTTTGTTGTCTTTATTATTTATTTATTATTATGTATGTGTTTCTCCTTTGCTCCACACTTTCCACTTCTCCCCCTTCCATGTACTTGCACGTTCTCAATGTCACTAGGCCTAGTAAGATTGTTGTTTTCTTCTCCCCTGTTCCCCTCCCTTGCCTGGTCATGCTCTGAAACACTTGTGTAATAGCGCAATAGAAATAAAATATCAATATCAATCAATATCAATTTTTGCTTTATTTCATCTAACCTTGTTTTTTTACCCGTTTTAAAAGTAACTGAAGTGCCATTTTGCTCCCACTTTAAGGGAGCTGAACTTGTTTAGAAACATATTGGTTGTGTATTGTAGTATATTAGATTGTGATATTGAGCTGCTCTTACTAGTGGAATGCTTTCCAACTGCCTTTGTAAATAAATGTATATTCTTTTACCAAGAAACCTTGAGTAAGTGTTTGTTTGAACCACTGTAGATTTCTAGTCCTTTGTGTAACCTCTTGTACTGCTCACCTTACTCTTGAGATACGTCTGGCTGCTCAGCCACTGCTACCATATTACTGTATAGTACATATGTGTACCAAAGGTGACATTGTACTGATACTTGTAGTCTTAATTGTGTGTAGTGTTCCCCAAGGGTACTGCATGTGATTCTGCCTAACAGTGGTGTCCAGATGAAGGTTAAAGACACCAAGAAGTAAATAACGATAAGAGGAATAAGAGAAGCTAACAAACAGTCAATGTAATCACAAAAAGGAGTTAGAGGACCTGTAGTGTGATAGATAATAATAAATAATAAAATCAAGACAGTACAGAGCAGCAGTAGAAATAAAATAATATTCAAAGGCAATTAATGAGGGAATGGAGGAGAGAATAGGACGTAGAAAAAAGGAAGAGTGTAATAGAAGGCCAGTAGCACAGCCACCACCCGGGAGATGAGAAGGAGTGCAATTAGACAGTGAAGAACTAGGGCCAGTAATTTCTAATTGAGTGCTCCAGATCTCAGTGATCCAGAGGAGTTCCAAATTTAAAAGAAGGCTGGTATCAAGGATTAGATGTGATGTATTACAGACTGAGCAGGAACTAATTAAGCCCAGATTGAGAAAAGGTGGACCAGATGCAATAGGGACAGAGATCATATTGTTAAAATCTCGAGACAGGCGTGTGAAGAATGTGTCAAAATGTGTGAAGTAAAGTGTGGAGTGTGGAGTCAAAGATGAATCCCAAGGTTTTTAGCCTCACAGGTGAGAGTAGGAAATGGGCGAAACAAAAGGACTGGTGAATCTTCTCGGTGCAGAAGGAAAGCTCTCTTCTTCTGGAGTGAGAGCTCGGATTCCAATGAAACAACAGACTGTTCCCCGAGGTAATAGCTCCCTTCCCCAGGTCACCATCCTTTTCCAAGGGGAACAAAAACAAACTTCCAAGAAAAGAAGAGTCTTAAAGGGGACTACAAGTTCTTGGTTCAACTCAAAGTTCAGAAAAATGCCTGCATTCCTTATTGACCATGATTAATGTCTTTACAATTGGATCCCTGGAGAGTGTCTCCCCTCTCCAGGTGTTCTACATCTACCCTAGGGGTACTTGTACCCCAGTGCTTGGACTGCAACACAGAAGTCATCAGAGGGAAGTATTGTACAATCCGTTTTGAAAGGGTTGTGCTTAAGGATGTGGGTGGCCATGCATGACGTAATGGTGAAGGGGCAATATTTGAGGGTGTAAAGTTGTGATTAGGACTACATGTGGAAGTATATTTGATGGTTCTTGCAATTGGTGGAGATTAACATTGTGTAGTATAGGGGTTTGACCAAGGGATTCTATGTTTAGGTTTAAGAGGAGTGGCGACAGGGAGGAGCCTTACAGAACTCTGTACTTGACAAGGGTGGTGTCTTATAGATAAGGGGGCATTACGACAAAGTGTGTTCTGTCAGTGAGAATGAAGGTGAACCAGTTGAGGACAGTGCCTGAGAGTGCCCTCCTGTGGGGTGCACAGTATGAGTATTGCTGTATGACCTTTATCTGTGGTGTAGTGGAGAACATCAAGGATGTTACGTGTAGTGGTCTTGTGTTGTGTCTGAGCTGGAAGTCAGATTGGAAGGGGTTGAGAAGGGGTTGAGAAGATTGTTTGTGGTGATGTGTTGTTGCAGTTGAGTAGTGACAACACATTCCATGATTCTCTCAAGGTGTGGCAGGATAATAATGGGGCAGTAGTTTTAGGGCAGTGTGAGGTAGATAAATGTTTTTCCTTAGGAGGGCTGAGAATTCTTTAGTTTTGAATACAGGTAGATAGTACCACATGTGAGAAAGGAGTGGAAAATGTTGGGCCACTGTAGAGCAAGTGTGGTGATGCAAATGGATGCAGCTTGAGGTGGGCATGTGTCATCTGGTAAGTGTGCAGGTTTCATTTCAGCAGTAATCGCCATGAGCTTGTCTTTGTTGATGGAGTGGAATTTGCTCCATGTGTTCAGGGCAGGGAAAGGGAGACATGAGGGCAGGACTTGCCCTTGTGTGTATTTTAGTGTTGAAATAGTCCATGAAGGAGTTGCATACTTCAGTGGATAGGGGAGTGAAATGTGTAAGTGGTGGTTCAGTGAGGGAATATATTCTGTTCAATAGTTTCTGTGCATGATTTGTGGGGGGTTGGAGTTCTTTGAGGCAGTGTGTCACTTTGGCATTAGGTATGGCTGTTTTGCTTTTGTTGTAACATTGTTTGAGACATGCCCTGGTGGCGGCATGGGTTATTATGCCAGGCTCTTTCTAGGCATCTGTCTTCCTGCTTGATAGGGAGGAGCGAACTGTTGAATTACGGTTGTTGTTGGTAGTTGTAGGGTATGTGATTTGAGGTGAGGAATTGTGTCAAGTCGCTATGTGATGATGGTGTTGTAATGGCTGAGGAGAATTGAGGGATATGTGTGTGTTGGGATGAGGAGATGGTATGAGTGGTGCTAAGGATGCACCTGTAATGTGTTTGGTTGTCTGGCTAGGTGGTCAAGGAGGTGTGTGGCAGGGTGGGGTATGTTGTGTCATAAAGTTAGTCTAAAACGGACCTCAAAGTGGTCAGACCGTAATATGCAGATTCAATTTTCCACTGAGAAATGTTTTCTTGAAATCAAAGGTTTCAGGGTATTCCCAACTATGTGTGTCGGGAATGTGATGAGCTGTGTGGGGTCATAGATGGTGAGTGCAGTGGGGACACTGTTTAGTATGGAATTTATTTATTTGTTTATTTTAATTTTATAATGTATCACTTGCCCATGGGCCTTAGGATGCACAGAAAACAGAGACAAGACGGATGACAAAAAAGCAGATTGTCAGGAGGAAGGAGCGTGGTCACATGACAGGGTTTCAGCATGGTCTGGGGATGAATAGGGGGACATGGTAATTTTCTTAAATTCTTTAAGAGTGTCTGCTGTTCTCAAAACCAGGGGAAGCTCATTCCAAGCTGAAGGATTCTGGACATCATAAATGGTGCCACCAAATCTAACGAGCTTGAACCTGGGTTGCACCAGCGTGTGCTGGTCTTGAGACCATAATTTGCAAATGTAATGGCAGACTTTGAAGTGATCTTCAAGATATTTAGGCAGTGGGGTCCAGACGACTCCATGAGCCTGCAGAAATAATAGGGGCTACCACCGCACTACCATCACTCAGGTAAGCCCTCTTTGGCATGATTTGTATCTGGCTGGCCCAATCCTGTTTCTCCACAAGATCGAGTACCACCATCATGATTTAACATTGATTGGTGTCTCTGTGCCTGTTAGCGCACTCCAGGCCTTTGTTTGTTCACCTGGGCCTTCCCATGCTATTCACATTTGCAACTCAAAAATGGTGCCTCTTCACAACCACCTCAGCCTTCTGGGTTTGTTATTGCCAAAGCTGTGATTGGCTGCATTTCGCCATATACTAGCCAATCCCTAAAGCTGACAGGCAAAAACTGACCCCCACATAAAGCTCACATGTAAGGCCCTGTCTGAGTCTGTTTCATTCTTCTCCTTCACCCCTGCCTGCATTGTGGTGCTGCTGCAACATCTAGCAGTGGAGCAGTGGGAGCCAGATGACTCCATGAGACTCCAGGAATAATGGGGGCTACCACTGCACTACCATCACTTAGGTAAGCCCTCTTGAGCTTGATTTGTATCTGACTGTACAATCCTGTTTCTCCACAAAATCAAGTGCCATAACTGTACAGCCATCATTATTTAACATTGATTGATGACTCTGTGCCTGCAATATCCCTCCATGCCTTTGTTTGTGCACATGGGTCTTTGCATGCTATTCATATTTACAACTCAAACATGTCTGCCTCTTCACAATCACCTCAGCCTTCTGGGATTGTTATTGCTACAGCTGGGATTGGCTGTATTTCATCATATACTAGCTAATCCCTGAAGCCGGCACCTGAACGCCGGCCCCTGCCCAAGACACACATGTAAGGCCCTGTCAGTGCCTGTCGGAGCATGACATAGAAACATTTCCGGACTTGCAGCAGCAATGGATCCCCATTAACTCTCACCCACCCTGGTATGCAGGCAAGAGCCTCAATGCTCCATCTTCCTTTCCTTGGCTGTATCCCTGCTATTTACTGGTGAATGCTCCTTCTCCCCTCTGCCTATCAATAACTCTCTGTCAAGCACTAATATCATTATAGTGCCTTTCTGCAGAAAATATAAGAAAATAAAAAGCTAATCTTGGTGCTCCTACATCTGTGCAGCCATTTTCGATTGTATGTGTACTTTAGTGTGCATCTTGCTAATATAGAAACTAGGTACTCCTACATCTGTACAGCCATTTTCATTTTGTGTACTTTACTGTTCCTTTTTACTGAAATCGAATTTAGGTGCTCTTACATCTGTGCAGCCATTCTTATGTTGTGTACTTTAGTGTGCCTTTTGCAAATATCAAATTTAGGTACTCTTACATTTGTGCGGCTATTCTTATTTTGTGTGCTTTAGTGTGCCTTTTGCAAATATCAAATCTAGGTGCTCCTACATCTGTGCAGCCATTTTCATATTATAGAGGAGGTCCCAAGTATAGGCCGCACTGTAAGGACTGGAGGGGGGCCTGTACTTCTGCTCTCTATATGGTAGAGGAGATGCACAGAGGACCCCAGCCAAGATTCTCTATTGTGGTAGCAATGGACGAGCAAGCAAGGCCTGGCTTCTCAGGGGGTGATGCAGGCTGGTTCTTAAGTACAGTGTAGTCCCCAAGCCCCCACAAAGGAATGTCCACACACTGTATTAGTTAAAACACAGTCTTTATATAATTCAATTCAATATATTCAAAGTTAGGCACACTATCACAATAACTCACTTTGTGCTCAGAAAATCCACAATGGCAAATATATACAGTTCTAAAGTGGTACCACAATCATTATCAGATCTCATTAAAGTGCATCAACTATACTCTGGTCAAATGTCACACAGATCAAGGAATAAAAGTAACCAACAATAGATATAGGAGGAAAGCAGTTGGTTAGAAAAATGGGCAGAATATTGACCCCTACCAACTAGGCACAATTCTGTGTGGAGCTCCCCCCAACTGGGCAACCTGTAAATTAAAGATATAGCACAAGCCCAGTCCATATATTGTTCTATAAGTCTTATTTCCTTCTATAAGGTTTCTACCCCCCAATGTACCTGGTAGAGCAGAGTTCTTCGATGAGGTGTCGATGGATCCTTCTTGAGTGATTCCCCTTAAAGCAGGAGCCATGGATCATCAAGAGGAGTCAAAGAAGGTAAACTTGGCGTCGATGAAAAGTTTGACGGTGCTAAGACCACGGCGTCGATAAAGGCAGTGCTCGTCGGCGATGTCCTGCGAGGATGAGGTGTGCGGGGCACCTCAGTGTTTGATAGTTCAGGACCACAAAGAGTTTCTGAAGAACTGTGGCCGGACAAGGGCGTCGAGTCGTCAACGTCCTTGTGGTCTTCGGGTGGCAGGAAACACACCAGCGGATGCTCCTCGGCGCGTCGACGGCCTGGCATTCTCTGGCGGGATAAGGCGAGTGGTGGTGCAGATGAGCGTGCCCGTGAGTCAAAAGTCTTAGGCAAAGGAGCGTGCAGCTCCAGTCGTCGGCTGCAGAGCGTCAGGCGGTCCCCTCTTTGAGGCAAACCGGGCCTCCAGCGGTTAAGGCGATGCTCCGAAGCCTGGTCGACGGCAATGGACTTCAACGGCGTCGATGTCCGTGTGCTTTACTTCGTTCTCTTAGGCGGTCCCCATCTCCAGTCGGCAGCCTTTTCAGGGTCTGACTTTCAGGGAGCTTCAGCGAAGGTTAGCGGTTCTCGATGGTCCCTCGGAGCACGGGAAGAGGGTGCCTAACCAGGTCCTCTCTTGGATCAGTCCTTGATGAACTGGACAGCTTTCAGATCGGGTCGAAACAAATGCAGCAGCAGTTCTTCTTCTTCCAGCTGGGCATCAAGGATAAGCAGTTCCAGTTACTCTTCAAGTGTCAACTCAGCTCCTGAACAATTTCCAGTGGTCAGAGGTCCCCAGATATACTATTCTGTCTCTCATCCACACTGATGGGTCACACATAGCAGACAATCATACAGAAGGGCATTCAGGCAGTCAATCAAACAATCACGCATACAGTGCATTCAGGCCGTACTCCTCCCTCTCAGACACTCACAACAAGGAATGTGTATTGGGACAAGTACCCAGCCATTCAACACTACACACAGCATTCATACCAGTTTCGGGCAGGGCTGTCTCAGTCATTGTGTCATACACCAGAAACCAGACATCCACACCAAGAAGTGCATATTGGTCACACACTCCATTCACCCAGGTCCCACCCACAGGGTGTACCCACAACATACAGTCACTGGGAAGGCGCCAGCCAGTCTGGCCTGGACTTCACAACAACACCATATATGGAACTTCCACCCAACAGCCAGTCCGGGGGAAGGGGCAGAGTCAGGGCTTCCCAGTACTTTGGGGAAACAAGGTAACATGCAATAGAAAGCAAGAGGCCACAGGGGCCATCTTGTTTCCTATCAGGAATCAACTGATTTCAATGGCAGGGCCTGGATATCCCAAAATGGAGGATAATCAGAGCACCTGTCAAATTCAGCATGGAGCTGCCACCAGCCCATACCCTGCTGTGTGTACCACACACAGGTGCCCAAAAACATACACTAGGGGCACAGGGTTGCACCCCCACCCATGGGTGCCATAAGGTTATCCCATTGGTCTGTACAGCAAACCAAAAACAGGAAGAGCTGTACTTCCAGGAATCTCATATGGACTCCTCGGCAGAAAACACTACAGAACACAAATGAAAAAGGACTACAGTTCAAGTACACAGAGACCCTGTCCCTCCAATGCATTTCCAGCATTACACGCACTCCAACTGTCCATTTTGAAGTACCATGAATGTCCACACCGAGATATGTAACGTATGATGAGCAAATAAACCAGCAGAGTACCTTTCAGAAGAACAGCACCTATTGAAGTACCAGTAGCAAGAAAACCATGGACAGTAAGGCTTCCATTGAGGAAGCCGTATCAACCAATAAAACGAAATGAAGATCGTCTAAATACAGTCCCTGAAGAAACCGAAAAGGTCTTGATGGAAGACAAAAGGTGACATCACAAGAACCTGAACTGACTCATGTATATAAGAAATGATGACCAGATAATAATGTAAAGAGACGAAACGCCATGAATAAAGGATATTGTGAACCTAAAGTGAAAGGACAATGTCAAACATAAGAAGCTTAAGCCATGAGCATAGTCAACAAATTTACACATGTGCATATGCTTGAAACCGCAAGACAGCTAAGAAAATCGTGCGGCTTGCTATGTTTAGTAGAAAGATAGTACAGCAAGCGCCACTATACATAATCTACCTCAAAGAAGTATGTTATATAAGTATATTTCCACTTTTCACAAGAAGCAGAATCAACCAAAAGGTTACTAAAAGGCCACACGAGAAGAGTTTCATATTTAATTTATTTATTTAACATTTATAAAGCGCTCACACAGCCCACAGGCATCGAGGCGCTGTTACAGGAATCGTTTGTTTTTCTTAGTTGTGTAATTGTGTTGTTTTTTTTTGTCTTAGTTACGTATTTATAACGCGCTTAAACACCCAGAGGTTTCTAAGCGCGGACCCGGGGATCGAACCTGTTGTTGCTTCGTGTCGTCTTGCTTCCAAGACGCGCACGCTGCCGCTGAGCTATCCTCCCGGGACGAAATCAAGACTACAGCGACAGAAATGAAACTCAGCAGAGGCAAATCATGCCTGGGGAACCAAGGTCGTATCTGTCAAGATGGACGAACAGTGGTTAAAATTAATTGAAACAAAGAACAGACTAAACTGCTCTGAAGGGTCAAGATGAGCAGCCGAAGGCAGGTGGTGGTTGAAACGAAAGTCAAATACACAAATTGTACAAAGAAGAGGCAAATTCACGGTGTCTGAACCACGTGACCAGCCGAGCGAGCAGAAGTAAGCCTTTCACACCTACGCATGGAGCCTTATCATACCCATCCTCCTTAACTTTCTCAGACCAAGAGGTAGACTCAAGGCCAAACTACAAGGCAGTAATTGACACACGGCCACTAAGGTGATGAATGGCTGTAACATAAATTGAAGGAAAGCTGGGGTTCGGACTTACTCCCTGCACCTGGCCTCATTATTCTGCGTGCTGCTAAGTGAAGTGGAAAAGTACGGGTGGGGTTGGTGCCAACCTAATCACAAGGGACCAAGTAATGTAGGGTTGTCTAGTTAGTAGAACCATTGAGATGTCGTACTCTTAGTGACGTCTACAGTAGCTAGTTTGAAGGTAGGGCTTAGATTCTCCACCTGATAGTGTTTACCCCTTACTCTGTTACCATATACAGATATAGTACCCATAGTAAAGTTACCTTTCCTCAACCAATAGAATGATATGCCAACTTTTAAGCGTTACACGTCAATGATGACGAATTTTGAGTATAAATGTTCTGATTTTTATGAAGTTCATTGGAGTTAGTGTTAGAGCATTAAATCTGCACCCCCATCTTTCTCACGGGTGCTGTTATCTTGTCATAAAGTGCTTCTGGGCAAACCCCGACTCTATGGGCCGGTTGGGGGTCCCGGAGCACACTTGGTTGCAGAGATTGATGGTTATCGATTATCGATTAGAATAAGACACCCATTGACCTTCGACATAAAGTAAATCTAGGTCCTCGGTAATATCAAAAATACTTTGCCATCCAGCTGAGTAGACAGTGAGGCTCCCCGTAGACAGTGGTAGAATAAAAATAAAATCTGCAGCACAAGGTCTGAAGGGACCCTTGTTATCCACATAACCCCTTCCTACTCCTACGGGCAGCTGAGCGGGTGAACGGACAAAGAAGGCAGTGACGAAGGTGGTGATCCCGAGCATCCAGAGAGGAAACATGCAAACGGTGAGTGAAAAAGACTAAATGCTTTGGCAAAAAGTATATACCTTAGAACAAGTAAGGGAAAAGATAATGGAGGGAGGCGGGAAAACAAAATATAGACTGCCACCAATAACGGGACTGAGTCCGGTATGGTGCATGTGGATTTGCCATTCTAGTCCGACCCTGGTAAGTCCCCATTGCACCAACCATTCCCCATTCCCATTGAGCCACCATAGGACTCAATGGGAATGGGGAGGGCGCAAATAACGGGCTCGCGAATGGCAACCCTGTTATTTGTCCTGTGGTCCGACACATGTTCCTTACAGTCCCTGCTAAGGGACCTCGAAATAGGGCGGTAGGGGATTACCGGCATCGGTCTCCTTACCGGTGCCCGGTATCCCCTACCACCCGACTCATAATGAGGCTCATAGTCAGAAGTAGAGTAGGATGTATATATATATATGCATCATATCTTAAATCCCTTCTCGGTTTTGTTTTTCTTAGGAAGCCCTATTAGGTGGCACCCGCGAGGGCAATATAGAGCCTCCATTGTCCCAACAGAACTACTTGGGCCTTACAAATAACTCATGTTCTGATTATGGCATGAAATCACAAATCTCCCTGTCCTTGTTTAAAAGCAATTACTTAGGCAGGTCAATTTATTTGGTAGAGGCACCTGTGAGGGCAACATACAGCCTCCATTAATGCTATTAGAATCATCTGGGCCCCAAGATCCTTTAGTATCTTTCAGTATTTTGAATATTTTTAAGTTCACACAGCATACACTTAGACTACAGAGGCACCTGCAAGGGTAACACACAGCCTCCTACGCCAATATATGAATCATATATATTTTTCTAACATGCACTTTGATAGCACATAGCACTTTATCATTGAATAGTTCATCTATGTTTATACAGTACACAGCACTTTACTATTGAACAGTTCATCTATGTTTACATAGCACGCAACACTTTAATATGTATTGAGATATATCAATATATATGAATTTCTCATAGTCTCACAATATGCATTTTTGAAAAGCACACATCACTTTATTGTATTATGCAGTACCTAGTTATAAATGTACCCACTTGGGAAGACGAACATTATCTAGGTCCACATAAAAGAAAATGCAGAACAACCACCCTGCCGTGCTATTTTCAAAATCTCAAACATTTGAACGGATGATATACGCATTACTAATAAAAATTAAAAAAATATAAAATTCATTAATTAAAAAATTAAAAAATTATGAAATGGTTTTTTACATATCATCCTGTTCAAACTCACTTGGGATAATTTAATTCTGGGTCGATTTCATGCACAGCTATAATAGTGAACTGTAAGTACTCTATACAAACACAGACATTAACAGAGAACAGAAATAATGCTCACTATGTTCCAACATGGCTGCCTGTTTTGTTTGTTTGTTTGCTGTGTGCTTTTCAGTTAACCTACTTAAGTGCAAAACACTGAAGATGGACTTATACATGATTATCTATAATACTGCAGTCCACTCTCCATGTTATGTACCAGACGAAGCCTGAGTAGGGTGAAACGCGTTGTTCTTTTTTGTTTTAAACTGCTGCTGCCTTCCTTTGTCCGTGTACTTTTTAACTAATAAAGGACGTTTTTGGCTGCACTAAGAAAACACTGACTGCGTGTGGATTTGTGAAGAAGATTGATGTTTTTTCTCACGAGCACAGCCTGAGTGCCGTTGCGCCCAGGATTAGATTCCAGTCCCTTTCTTTTCTTATATATATATATATATTACATGGCCACAGTAGTGGCCATGTAGTTATGGTTAAGTTGGTGTTTCCACAGGAAGAGCACTTTTTGGGCAGCTTATAACTTCGCTCTCCCTGGACGGATCCTCACCAAACTTTGCAAAAAAAGTATTTGGGTCACTCTGAATTTTGGTGAGGATTCGTCCAGGGGGGGAAAAGTTATAGGCGGGTCCCAAAACTTTTTTTTTTCCCTTCGCTGAATGGGAAAAATATTTTGCTTGCGTCTACAGCCCAAACCGATGGACGGATTTTCACCAAATTTGGACCAGGAGCAGCGGCTTAGTCCCGAAAGCGTGCTTTTGCAAATTTGGTGAAAATACGTCCAGTAGTTTTTTTAAAATGGCCAAAAAGTAGGTAAAAGAAAAATAGTGATATCTGTGTTCGGTCCGCGGACGAACTTCCATGTTCGCTCCGCGGACAGTGTCCTGATTGGACAATCGGCTTGCATGATGTTCGCGGACATGCAACGTGTTCGCTGATTGGACGGCGTGGAGCGTGAAGTGCGTCAGATTTTCGGTAGCGCCCGCCATCTTGGATTCGCGGTCGTCCGCGGACAGCGCAGTGAAACTTTGTTCAAAATTTGTATTTAGTAGAGGGTGTTGGTGTGTAGGAGTGTCTGGGGAGGGTGGGAGTGTATGAGATAGGATGAAAGTTGTGTTTTTTATGTGTTAGACGTTCTTTTTGTGTTCGATTTGTTTGCGGACATCACGGGTGTTCTGAAATGTTCTAAATAAACTGAATGGGTGGTGTTCTCAGGACTCAATATGTGTCCGTTTTGTTCGCAAGCAAACTGAAACTGTTCTAAGAACACTCGCAGTGTCCTGAAATGTTCGCAAATAAACAAAATGGGGGTGTTCTGAAGACGTTGTCGAACACTCGCTGTGTCCTGAAATGTTCGCAAATATGAATGGGGTTGTGGCTGACAAGTTGAATGTGTTCTAAGAACACTTGCGGTGTCCTCAAATGTTCGCAAATAAACAAAATGGGGGTGTCCTGAGGACGCTGTCCGTATTGTTCTCTGTCAAGCTGAATGTGTTCTAAGAACACTCGCGGTGTCCTGAAATGCTCGCAAATAAACAAAATGGGGGTGTCCTGACGACGCTGTCCGTATTGTTCTCTGTCAAGTTGAATGTGTTCTTAGAACACTCATGGTGTCCTGAAATGTTCGCAAATAAACTAAATGGGGGTGTTCTGAGGACACTGTCCGTATTGTTTGTTGTCAAGTTGAATGTGTTCTAAGAACACTCGCGGTGTCCTGAAATGTTCGCAAATAAACACAATGGGGGTGTTCTGAAGACGTTTCTAAGAACACTTGCGGTGTCCTGTAATGTTCGTAGGGGGTGTCCTAAAGGCGTAGTCCATATTGTTCGCTGGCAAGTTGAATGTGTTCTAAGAACACTCGCAGTGACATGAAATGTTCGCAAATAAACAAAATGGGGGTGTCCTATGGACGCTGTCCGTATTGTTCTCTGTCAAGTTGAATGTGTTCTTAGAACACTCATGGTGTCCTGAAATGTTCGCAAATAAACGAAATGGGGGTGTTCTGAGGACACTGTCCGTATTGTTCGTTGTCAAGTTGAATGTGTTCTAAGAACACTTGCGGTGTCCTCAAATGTTCGCAAATAAACAAAATGGGGGTGTCCTGAGGACGCTGTCCGTATTGTTCTCTGTCAAGCTGAATGTGTTCTAAGAACACTCGCAGTGTCCTGAAATGCTCGCAAATAAACAAAATGGGGGTGTCCTGACGACGCTGTCCGTATTGTTCTCTGTCAAGTTGAATGTGTTCTTAGAACACTCATGGTGTCCTGAAATGTTCGCAAATAAACTAAATGGGGGTGTTCTGAGGACACTGTCCGTATTGTTTGTTGTCAAGTTGAATGTGTTCTAAGAACACTCGCGGTGTCCTGAAATGTTCGCAAATAAACACAATGGGGGTGTTCTGAAGACGTTTCTAAGAACACTTGCGGTGTCCTGTAATGTTCGTAGGGGGTGTCCTAAAGGCGTAGTCCATATTGTTCGCTGGCAAGTTGAATGTGTTCTAAGAACACTCACAGTGACATGAAATGTTCGCAAATAAACAAAATGGGGGTGTCCTGAGGACGCTGTCCGTATTGTTCGTTGTCAAGTTGAATATGTTCTAAGAACACTCGCAGTGTCCTCAATTGTTCGCAAATACACAAAATGGGGGTGTTCTGAAGACGTTGTCGAACACTCGCTGTGTCCTGAAATGTTCGCAAATATGAATGGGGTTGTGGCTGACAAGTTGAATGTGTTCTAAGAACACTTGCGGTGTCCTCAAATGTTCCCAAATAAACAAAATGGGGGTGTCCTGAGGACGCTGTCCGTATTGTTCTCTGTCAAGCTGAATGTGTTCTAAGAACACTCGCGGTGTCCTGAAATGCTCGCAAATAAACAAAATGGGGGTGTCCTGACAACGCTGTCCGTATTGTTCTCTGTCAAGTTGAATGTGTTCTTAGAACACTCATGGTGTCCTGAAATGTTCGCAAATAAACTAAATGGGGGTGTTCTGAGGACACTGTCCGTATTGTTTGTTGTCAAGTTGAATGTGTTCTAAGAACACTCGCGGTGTCGTGAAATGTTCGCAAATAAACACAATGGGGGTGTTCTGAAGACGTTTCTAAGAACACTTGCGGTGTCCTGTAATGTTCGTAGGGGGTGTCCTAAAGGCGTAGTCCATATTGTTCACTGGCAAGTTGAATGTGTTCTAAGAACACTCGCAGTGACATGAAATGTTCGCAAATAAACAAAATGGAGGTGTTCTGAAGACGTTTCTAAGAACACTCCCGGTGTCCTGAAATGTTCGTAGGGGGTGTCCTGAAGGCGAAGTCCGTATTGTTCGCTGGCAAGTTGAATGTGTTCTAAGAACACTTGCGGTGTCCTCAAATGTTCCCAAATAAACAAAATGGGGGTGTCCTGAGGACGCTGTCCGTATTGTTCTCTGTCAAGCTGAATGTGTTCTAAGAACACTCGCGGTGTCCTGAAATGCTCGCAAATAAACAAAATGGGGGTGTCCTGAGGACACTGTCCGTATTGTTCTCTGTCAAGTTGAATGTGTTCTTAGAACACTCATGGTGTCCTGAAATGTTCGCAAATAAACGGAATGGGGGTGTTCTGAGGACACTGTCCGTATTGTTCGTTGTCAAGTTGAATGTGTTCTAAGAACACTCACGGTGTCCTGAAATGTTCGCAAATAAACAAGATGGTGGTGTTCTGAAGACGCTTCTAAGAACACTCGCGGTGTCTGGGGAATGTTCGTAGGGGGTGTCCTGAGGACGCTGTCCGTATTGTTCTCTGTCAAGTTGAATGTGTTCTAAGAACACTCGCGGTGTCCTGAAATGTTCGCAAATAAACAAAATGGAGGTGTTCTGAAGACGTTTCTAAGAACACTCCCGGTGTCCTGAAATGTTCGTAGGGGGTGTCCTGAAGGCGAAGTCCGTATTGTTCGCTGGCAAGTTGAATGTGTTCTAAGAACACTCGCAGTGTCCTGAAATGTTCGCAAATAAGCAAAATGGGGGTGTCCTGAGGATGCTGTCCGTATTGTTCTCTGTCAAGTTGAATGTGTTCTTAGAACACTCATGGTGTCCTGAAATGTTCGCAAATAAACGAAATGGGGGTGTTCTGAGGACACTGTCCGTATTGTTCGTTGTCAAGTTGAATGTGCTCTAAGAACACTTGCGGTGTCCTGAAATGTTCGCAAATAAACAAAATGGGGGTGTTCTGAAGACGTTTCTAAGAACACTCGCGGTGTCCTGGAATGTTCGTAGGGGGTGTCCTGAAGGGGTAGTCCGTATTGTTCGCTGGCAAGTTGAATGTGTTCGAAGAACACTCGCAGTGTCCTGAAATGTTCGCAAATAAACAAAATGGAGGTGTTCTGAAGACGTTTCTAAGAACACTCCCGGTGTCCTGGAATGGTCGTAGGGGGTGTCCTGAAGGCGTAGTCCGTATTGTTCGCTGGCAAGTTGAATGTGTTCTAACAACACTCGCAGTGACCTGAAATGTTCGCAAATAAACAAAATGGGGGTGTCCTGAGGACGCTGTCCGTATTGTTCTCTGTCAAGTTTAATGTGTTCTTAGAACACTCATGGTGTCCTGAAATGTTCGCAAATAAACGAAATGGGGGTGTTCTGAGGACACTGTCCGTATTGTTCATTGTCAAGTTGAATGTGTTCTAAGAACACTTGCGGTGTCCTGAAATGTTCGCAAATAAACAAAATGCGGGTGTTCTGAAGACGTTTCTAAGAACACTCGCGGTGTCCTGGAATGTTCGTAGGGGGTGTCCTGAAGGCATAGGCCGTATTGTTCGCTGGCAAGTTGAATGTGTTCTAAGAACACTCGCAGTGTCCTGAAATGTTCGCAAATAAACAAAATGGGGGTGTCCTGAGGACACTGTCCGTACTGTTCTTTGTCAAGTGGAAAGTGTTCTAAGAACTATCGAGTTGTTCTGAAATGTTCGTAGGGGGTGTCCTGAAAACGCTGTCCGTATTGTTCGCTGGCAAGTTGAAAGTGTTCTAAGAACACTCATATCCGCGGACATTAAAAGTTTCCATAGACCATAGTTGAAATGTTTGACTCTATGGATGTGATATGCTGCGATGGTTGTTGCCAGGGCATAGAGTCTTGGGTGCATGGCCATTTGGCCATGCACCCAAGACTCTATGCCCTGGCAACAACCACCGCAGCATATCACATTCATATTTGCTTATAACTTTGGGTGAAAAACAAATGTATAAGGAACAAAGGTATTAGATACTATGGATGTGATATGCTGCTATGGTTCTCCTTATTATTGTATACTTACTGTTTGGTCTAGTAACGGGAGTCCATGTTTTTCTTGTTAATTTCTGTGATAAAAGAAAATAGCATGTTAGTATTAGTATTTTGTAATGACTTATTACATTGTATAATCAATATACTTTTTTTTTTTTGGACCCTCATATTTAGTAGATTACAAATCAGAGTACTGTGCAATTTGCTCAGTTTCTGTATTTGTTGCTAAAATCATTGGGTCTGTGGGAGAAAAAAAAATCCATGTTGGAATTAAAAAAAAACCTTTTTCTGTTATGCTACAGTTTATTTGTTTGTTTGTTTTCAGTGTTCACTTGTTGTTTCTGGCTAATGCTTAATACTTTGGCTTGTTGTATTTTTTTGGAGCAGTAACATATTATTTATTTGTTTTGATATTATAAAATTTTGGAGCAGTTAGATACCAATTGGCGTATTCTAACTGTCTATTTTTTTGATATATTTTAGTAGTATTGATTTATCTATTTGGATATTGTTAAATTTAGGGACAGTTAGATACCAATTGGCATATTCTAACTGTATTTATTTGGTCTAATTTAGTGGTATTCATTTATCTGATTAGTTGTTGTAGATTCTTTGAGTAGTTAGATAGCTTTTGGAGTATATATTTTTTTAACACAAGTTTACGTAGGGTTTAAATACAGTTTAGTTATCAAATTTTGGTTTTAGGTACATCAAATAAGCGTTTGTAAGATTTCCTGGTAATCTCTGCTTTAGAGTAATGGTACATCATTACATTCAAACCATCCACATTTCTTTTTTATATATGCAGTGTAGTGCCCTGAATTGGTTGTGGCTCCTGCGTGGTAGATTATACCTATTGTTGTGAAGGTTTTCTTACACTGAATGTGTGAATCCAGTCAGCTTGCAGTTGTTTTTGGTACCATCTGCATTATAACGTAGAAGCTTTAGTGTTATGTGTTTACTATGTGTTTGTATTACTAACGTGGAGCAATTATCTGAATAGCAGGTAGAACATAATCTACCATGGTTTGCATTTTGTACAAGTCGCTGAAATGGAATGGATTCACAATTTGGAATTGATATATATATGAAGCGTTCATTGGGTATTTCTTCTTGTGTCACATTGTTGCAGAGAGTGCATGTATGTTTCCACATGTATGAAATCTGAAAGATTTCATTTATAGATATGTTTTTGTTTTCCAGTACTTGTAGTAAGTACATTAGAAATTCTTCTGGATCTTCCTGTGAATTTATAGTGAATTTCACCATTCCAGCACAGTAGTCCAATTGTTGTCTTATTCCAAAAACACTATACGTGTTGTCAGGATTGTTTGCTGCATTTCTGTGAAGTACTAACATTTGCAAACACAATGGGTCTTTACTGTGTAAGTAAATGTTGTCAACAATTGGTGGTAATTGAAATAGAATATTCATTGCTACATTTGCGTAGCAACTTACACCAACCATATTTGAGAATTTAAATGGTCAGGGTAGTTCTGTATCTAACTGCTTTTTTTGGAGTTTGCGTTCCTTCTTTAAAGAAGTACTTGGCTTACTTTCCCTAATTGATTCTTTTTTGCTTGTGGTACTTGATGAAGTATTAGTTTCTTTTACTCTCTTTGGAGGATTTGCAGTGACATCTGTTGCATTTCTGTTTGATTTATTTTTCTTTTATAACGTTTTACTTTTTGTGGAATAGAATATGTGTTTAGGTGGGGGGTGTATAGTGAGCAAAGTTTATTATATTCCAAAATGCAAGGAATATCAGCGTTTATTTTACTTGTATCAAAGTTGATTAGAAATAGACCGTCAAGTGTACGTAAGCGTGATAGTGCTACATAGCTCATGCCTTCTTTAAAGACTGTGTTACCAATATCTATCATTGCTTTGTCTAGGGTAAGACCTTGTGATCTATGAATCGTGACTACGTATGCAAGAGTTAGAGAAAATTGTTCTCTGCGTACATACATATCTTTGAAGAGAAGGAATCTAGCTGTTGAGCGTCCTATCCTTTTTACTTCTGAAAGTTTGTCAAAGAGTATATTGACAAACTGAATTTCGTTGTCGCGTGGGTATGTTTGAAAGCCAACAACTGTACCCAGTGCTCCATTAACTAGTCCTTGGTCCACGTCAAGGTTACGTTTAAGCATTACTCTGCAATTTAAGGATCATTTTAATATCTTTTCTAAGCCTGCTGTGTTTGAGATTGATTTTTCTAAACTATTTAGTCTTGTTGTGGCTTGGTCACACATGGGTAGTGTCATACCATGTACATCTAGTTTGTCTATGGCGCTAATTTCCATGATTGGTTGCATTTCTTTACTTAGCATAATTTCATTGAATTTGAAACAGCTTGCAAGAGTTGGCATTAAGGCCATACAATTGACATTTTTGTGGGCTAAGTGTTCCATAACATCTGTAGCACATGCATTATCGCCATAAAGTGCATTAATGTGCCTGGTTTTCAAGATTCCTTCTGCTTCTTTAGAAAGTATACCAACTCTGATACTTTTTAAAATGTTGGCATAAGTGAGATCTGCATGTTTTCTGTTAATTCTCTGTATTGGAAATGTTGCCAAAGGTTGACATTTCCAATGCTGCCAACAGTTTTACGGCAGAGTTTGTGTCCTAATGTTTTAAAAATAGGCTCACCTGTTACTGGTGTTAATTGAAGCAGATCTCCAAAAACAATAATTTGTTTTCCTGCAAAGAGTTCTTCATAGTCTGTTTTGAGTACTTCTTGTAATCTGAGGTGAATCAAAGCTAACATCAGGTTGGAGACCATGCTCACTTCATCTATTAGTAGCATTTTCATTTGTTTCAATACTATGCGTAATTCCATTGCAGCTTCTGCAGAAAGTTTGTAATAGTCTAATTTGTTCTGGTGTTCTACTGGTAATAGTAGTAATCGGTGTAATGTAACACCACCTATGTTGTAGGCAGCTAAACCTGTGGGGGCAGTGACAACAGCTGACAGTTTGTTGTTTGTCAATTGTTGAAGGAACTTACTAATGATTTTGATTAGGAATGCTTTGCCAGAACCAGCTTCACCACTGACGTACAGTAGTATAGGTTTATAATTATGGCAGGAACATTCTTTATTTTCATGTTTTACAACATGTGCAATTTGTTTTGTTACTTCTTGAAAAATGCTACTTTGCTCATTGTTTAGTTTTGATTGTAGTATAGTTAAGTCTTCATTATCTTCATACTGACACATGGTGTTTTCTACTTCTATCATAGCTAATTCTGCCTCATTTATTATTAGTGGTTCTCCCAGTGGTTCTTGGCTTCCTGTTACAGAAGGTTGACTACTGTCAGGAGTGTCCTTATCTAGTTGGGCTTGGAGTTCTTCTTCGTGCTGCTGTTCATTGTGCAACATTGTTTTGTACTGTGTAAAGTTTACATCAGTTATAGTGCTTTCATTTGCTTTGAAAGCATCCTCATATGAGTCATAGTTATCTAGTAATTGTTCTTCTTTTCTCCATGGTTTGAAGAGTTGTAGCAGGTACATGTAATATACTTCTTTATGTTGAGGAGTCTTTAATGACAATTTGATATGATTAATTAAATTTGGTTTAGTGAGTTTAACTAAGCTGCCTTCACAGTTTGTCACTCTATATTTACCTTTTTTACATCAGGTTTCATATTATTTTTGTATGTGTAGTTTTGGGCTATGTGGTATAGACACATGTTTTCCAAAGTATTACTTCTGTTTGGGTAGTATGTGTCCAATAAATTGTTTTTTAAAATGTCTTGGCTGTTGGGATCATGTTTGGCTATTGTTTCTATATCTTCATATGATTTTAGAACTCTTTTTCTAGATTTAGCTGGACCAAGACTTAGCCATACTATATTTTCAGATTTACCATACAATGCAGTATCAGTTAAACAATCAGCTGCTTCATATGATCCACATTCTCTATGGGTGAGCATTTTTATGCCCAAGCTGTATAATTTCTGAGATACTGTTTTATCTGATGACAGGTCATTCCAGAGGTCTTGGAGCTCTGTCTTTTCTGCTTTAGTTAAGTATGCTGTGACATATCGTGCAACTGCAGAAGAATTGTCTGCAATGTACTGCACATCTATGTTTGCATTCCATAAGTGGGCAATGATTGCATTATAATCATTGATATATTTTTCTTCTTCTTTTCTTTTTATGTAATATGTATTTTTAGGTGACTTACATTTAACACTATGTCTAACTGAAGACATGAGGTTGTTCACTTGACCTGCATTTGTAACTGGTCTAGGGAAACCAAATCGGCATTTGGTGTAGTATTTCCCTTTGTTTTTGTATTTGCGACAACAATATTTTCCACATTTGTGTCTTTGAAATTGTCAAATTTGTGCATGAAGATCACTATTTGTGGCTTCTGATGGAATTTCACAAGTGACATATTTTTCAATAAACTGTAAAACAGTGGCATCACTGTCTTGACCAAATTTAGGAGCATCTTTAATCCATAAAAGCATGTGGATATGTGGTGCTCCTCTGGCTTGGTATTCTTTTCTCCAAAAGAAGTGTTGCACTTCTCCAAGGGGAGGAACAGTTTTATTACAAATAAAATGTAGCATAGCAATGAAGCGATGTTGAAAATATCTTGAAACATTAACAGGATCCAAAGAACAAAGTTCTCCAGGTGTTAGTATATCTATGTTTGTTTTGTTTTTATTTGATATGCGTAGGAAATCATGTAAATCTTCCCATGCATATTCTGTACAACTTTATGCAACAAACCAAGTGGGTGGGCCAAGGTTTCTGATCATACAACGTACATCTCCATGACGTTGAAACCAGTACTCTTTAGTACCTCGCATATTTGCTAATAGATTTGTAATATTTGATTGTAAAACCTCATCCTTTTGTTGCACTTTTTCTAATAATTGTGTAGCTGTCATATTTTGAAAGTGTGATCCTGATTTTAATATGTGTGCAACTCCGTAACATAAAGTTGCTAGTTCACTTTCAAAGAGTAGGTGGAATATGTATTCCACATTTTGTCTAAATCTGGGATCTTCAGAATACATCCGTAATGAGCGGTATTCTGAAGCTGATATTTGAATAGGTCTATCATCATACCTTCCTCCTTTGCCAGTAGGAAAGAGTAGAGGAAAAGCACGTGCTTCTATACTTTTTTCCCATATGCTGATTGGCGATCCTTTTGTTTGATGCATTTGGTAAGTTTCCAGTGCATCTTCTACGGTGTCATTACAGTGCAAAGGATGAATTGTATAATGGTCTAAAGTATTTTATATTGTAGCAGGATCTAGTAGCTCAAATTGACCAGATTCTTGTGTTTCTTGAATTATTTCAGTTGTATCTTTCAAGTTTTCTTCAATATTAATTTCTTTGTAATATTGATTATTCTTTTTAAGATATTGGAAGGCTTGTCTAACTTTATATAAATCTACCAGCTGTTGCCATATTTTTTTGTCTTTTGTAGGTACTCATTTACTAAGATAATTAAAGATTGCTGCATTGGACGTTGCACTCCTAGAGTATGCACATGTTCTTTTAGATCTAATGGTAAATAAACTACTTTTCCACAAATGCCTTTTAGCAATTCAGAAGGAGGTAATTTTGCTGTTTTTGGTTGAAGGCGTATTATTGCTTGAAATGGGTGTACTGTTTGAATTATGATGCTCTCATATAAATTAAGTTGTTGTAGGGGTTTTGGTACTGGGTATAATACCAAATTATTTGTGATAGCACGTGAAGGAGTTTGGTTGTTGTCAAGTTTTGTAGTGCAGTAACTGCAAAGTATTAAGGGCTCAGTTATTTCGTATTTGTTTTCTGCTACAAGGTAGAGAGCTAATTCAAACCATTTAGAATCTTCATTGTCTTCTATTTTGTATGATAGGTCTACAGTTTATGTGTTACTTTTATAAAAAGTTCTACGGCAACATACACATACATGGTTTGGTACTTCAGCTGATGTACTTTTGAATTTTAGTATTTCATTTTTGTATGTGTTTAGCAAAAAGTTGCCATGTGTAGAATTGTTGCTTAATTGGTTTAAAGCTATTTCATTATGTAAATGGCTTTCACTTCCAAAATATTTTTTCTGGATATAGTGAATTTCTTCAAGTAGGTCTTTTGCTGTACCATGTAGAAGGATGTTATTTAACTTTTCTAGTGCTAAAGCAGGACTTTTATCATAATACAGTTTATAGACTAGATTTCTTATAGTTGAATGATGTGTTGCTATCCTTTTGATATCATGGAAAGTGGTTTTACAAGTAGGTCCTGTAATGCAGGCCAATGAATGTCCTTGTAGTCCTGTGTACTTGCGCATTGGACAGGTATCCAAATTTTGTAGTACTTTAATTTTGATTTTGTCTTTGCTTTTTACATATTTATTGAGGAATTGGAGTAAAGATTTGAAACATTGTTTGGGAATGTTACACATTGATGTGCATGGCCATTTGTACACTAGATGTTCTGATTCAGCTGAATGGAGGGGTAACTCTAAGTTTTCAGGGCATATTTTTGTAAGGAGTACTTCTTGTTCCATTATGGTATTATTCACTTTTTCATAACCTCGACCACTGCTATGTATGGCAATTGTATTTGTTTGCTTTTGTTTGTACGCTTCTTCATTAAAATATGGTTCTGTGCTTATAGTGTGATTCCATTCACCTCCGCAGATACTTAAGAAGTTCTTTCTGTTGACATTTCGCTTATTGAGAAGTCTTTTTTGTAATTTAGTTATTAGTTTTGTTAGTGGTTTCATTTTGTTTAACAGTAAAATAAATTACTTTCTTTTCAGAAGAATTGCACTATCCATCAATGCTTCTAAGATTCATTTCCTACGATAGGTTTTAAGCATGGAACCTGATTTCTCTCCTGTTTTTATAAGATTTTGAAGGACTTTGTGACGGTACATTTTGGCTAAAATACTTTTCTTGGTATGCTTACTTTGCACTATATTAAAATTTGAAGAAGTAGTTTTATCTGAAGTGATAGCTGATTTTCTGTTAATTGTTTTTTGGTTTGTTTTACATTTTGATAGAGGAGGCAAAGTTTTTGTACTTGAAACTTCTTGTGTTTCACTAAATGACTGTATTAGCTGTTTTGTTTCAACTTTTTTTACAAATGCTGCTAGAGATGGATGCTTATGTTGGACACTTTTATTTTCATTTGCTCTACTTTTGCGTTGCTTTCTATGGACTTGACTTTTGGTAGGCATTCTTTAGTGTCTTTTGAAAAAAATAAAGAAGATATGGGTTGGGGTGTTCTGGAATGTATGTGTGCTGTGTGTATGAGTGTTTGCGTAAGATGATAAAGATGTATTTAATGGTGTGTGATTGTGCATTGGGAACTACAACTAGTAGGGATAGGTATTCTTGAATGTATGTGTTACTAAACTGGGGTTCAGATGACAAAAAAAAGTAAGCTACTGGTGTGGAAAAGTACAAATAGTAAATCTAATGTATACAATTAAAACAGTTGTTTGTTCTATAATATGAAAATTGTAGCGGTTCAGTTATATGTGTAATTTGTGTGTCCAAAAATAGGAATTTGTGGGCCATTATGGCTGTAAATCGCTGTTTAAGACATGGAGATTTTTGGACAAAATGGTACACAATCTCTATTTTTAGGCACCAAAATAGCTTGTATTAATGTTATAGTATGTTTGATTAATAATACAAATATTATGGTCATATTCTACTTACTTTTTTTCTTAAATTAACAGGTAACCTCTTAGTTCGCTGCTTTTTTTCAGTAGACTGGTCTTCACTGAAATTGTAAAAGCTTCAAATTAGTAACTTTGTTTGTATATAGCGCTATTTTTAATTTAGATATTGATTTTTTTAATTGAAATCCTCAGTGCCTTTTTTAAAACCAATAAACTAATTTATTTACAAAAGATACATTGCATCAGTTCAGTACATATGATATGTTCTTAATGAACAAATTGTATTGAATGACTAACTGTAGCAAAAAAAATATCTTTACTATGTCTTGTGAAATTTATAATATACCAGTGAATACTATTATTTCTGTAAGTAAGCTGTTCTAGGTAATAGCGCCTCAATGTCATGTCTAAATCAAAGTAATTAAGTAAATAAATAAATAAAAACAAAAAAATATGAAATTGTATAAGTATTTTTTTAAAGATTTAAACATAGATTGTGCTTGCATGCAATTTTGTTTGAATATATGTAGTCTATATATTTCATTTAAAAAATGTTAGTTTAACATGATTTGAGTGTGTGTGTATAAAGAAAGTAAATAGTATAAACGTTTATAAGTGATAGTTGATTTTAGGATATTGAAAAAAATACAGTAAATTCATTTTACAGATTACACAAGCTAAAAGTCTGTTTGAAAATGTGTTCATCTACTGTACAGAAAATATGCATACATGAAGTTTGTGTTCATGCATATGGATATGCATGGAGCTGCAAGTAGAAATCCTGGAGACTTGTACAGTATTTCTGTTAGATGGTGCTTGCCAGTGATATGACACTTGTACTCAGAGAGATTCACAGTACATTTGCAGTGCTGATCTATGAGGATGCAGTTAGATCTATAGGTCTTGAATGTGATTGGTGCATGGTCATGTGATTGTTTAGCTACATCCAATGAGGGAATGGCAGAGAGAGTGAAGTGGAAATGGTAGAAGGGCTGTTCATGTTACGATATGTCGGCGGACAAGGCGGTAGTTCGCGGACATCAGGAGTTACATCCGGGGATTTTTGGGTTCAGAAGTCATGCAAATGAGAATAAGCACTGAAAGGGATTGGTCAGGAAAGTTTAGTGGGTGTGTTGTGCCAGGAGAGAGTTTCTCAAATACTCTTTCTGCTGAGAGAACAAAAGATAGCTATGGCTGTGTGTTTCAGAAAACAGATTGTTTGGATTTTGGGAGATTCGTGGATACATTGGTTGAATGTGCATGCAGAAAGCTGTGGAGTAGCTGTAGATCTTGGATTCCCACATGTGGAAGTACACTGGCATGGAGTACGTGGAATGAAGTGGTTGGACTTGCTACCTCTCTGTGCTACTTTGGAGACAGAGCAACATCCAGACATAATTGTAATTCATTGTGGAGGGAACAGTTTAGGACATGTGACTGGAATGTTTTTGCAATTTGCTATGAAAGAAGGACTTGGGAAGGTTATGGACATGTTTCCTAATTCTCAAGTGATATTTTCACGGATTACGCATGTGGCTTTGTTCTTCTTCATTTGGTCCACAAATGGAAAAAGCAAGGCACAATGTTAATAAGGCTGTTTGGGCCTTTCTAAGAGATTTTGGCATTTCCTCTTTTCACAATGAAAATATTATGTTTTGTAGTACATACATTTTTCTCAGAGATGGAATCCATCTTACTTATGCTGGCAATCAGATTTTTCTGAGAAATGTACAAAATGCATTGCGACCTTTTTTGGAATTACAACAACCATTTTGAGGTAGGTGTTAAGCATTTATAATTTTTGACTTACAAACACCACCAAAGGCTCTTTTCAGAGCCACCACTTCTTCCCAGAGAAAATTGCAATGTTTGTGATGGGGTAGCAACGCAATTTTTTAAATGTTCGCGAACTGTCCGCGGACTTCTGAAAAACACAAAGGGCCCTGCTTCATTTATTTTCACTTCTATTTTTTAACTGTGAAAGGCGGCTCTGAAAGGAGCCTTATTTTTTTTGTTGATTTTTGATATTTTGTATTTTTTTTGTTTTTTTATACACGACACACTAGGAGAGGAGGGGAAAGGAGGGTAAAGGGGGGGACACCAACCACAGGGATAAGAAAGGGCGAGCTGAGAGAGGAAGATGTAGAGTGGGTTTTATTTGGGTAGTGAGCAGATCTTCTTGTGCTCTGAGACAACAGTCTCAAAAGCACTACGAAGTCGCTCCCCCCTGCAGAGTACTGTGTCACAGTATATACATACAACTGTGACCATCAAAAGGTAAGGGTCATCAGCATTCTGTATGGCCTGTGAGGCAGCTTGAGGAAGACGCTGTCCCACTGAGGTGGTCCTTGTGGTGACAGGATCAGAAACAGAGGATGAAGTAGAGGAAATCAACCTGCTATGTTCTTCGCAAGGTACAACCCTGCGAATAGCCCCAGAGTGAAATGACCTCAGGTGTCGCTTCATAGTAGTGCTCCCAAAGCTGTACTTACCGTGCTTCCCACGACTGAGTATCATTTTGCACTCATTGCAGGTAACACGGTTCGCACGAGCCTTAGGAACATTACCATGAATGGTAAATAGCCGCCACACCCAAGACTCACGCCTAGTGCGGGTAGTAGGGTTTTCCTCTACTGATGTCATCAATGACATTTGTGATGTCATCTTTGATGTCCTGGGTGTTAGTCTTAGCAGTGCACGGTGTTGGCGCGAGTTATGGTTGCTTAGCTTACCATAACTGGTGAATTTCAAGGGTTTTTCGGTTTTACTTGGAACCATAACGTCCCTTTGACAAAGTTTGTTCACTGAATTTATATATATATATATATATATATATATATATATATATATATATATATATATATATATATATATATATATATATGGAAGCAAATAGTGATTCAAAGGGTGACAAAAATTAGTAAAAGAGGATACCGGTGAGGACACCCGAGAAGAGTGAGAATTTGCCTAATTTCAGCGCTTTAATATAGTATCTAGAAGAAACTTGTATCCAGAGTCCTGAATGAACAGGAACAAAATAGGTCACTACGGCGTTTAAAGATACCCTGAAAGGGATACGTTTAAACTCCATGTCGGGGTAATATTAGAGGCAGAGGTATATGTAACCAGCTGGAGTTCATCTAGTCTGTTAACATCTGTCTTATGTGTTATTTGTTTTGACGTCATTAGTTGACATTTTTCATGATTACATGATTAAGTAACTAAGATATTGTAGTATATGCATTGATATTTTGTTTTAGTTAAAAAGGAGATATAAAACATTTTTGGAAAAAACAGGTTTGGAGCTTGCGACGATTGGTGCTCGCTGATATTGTTTTAATTGGTTAAGTGACAGAAGACTTTAACAAGTGTTGTATAAAGTGAAAGTGGACAAAGTTAAAAATGGAAGACATGACTTCCATTGTACACCTGTGAAAACAGTTGCCAAAACACGCACCTAAGCTGAAAAAGTACAGTGCGGAATGGGATAAAGGAACCGCCCACAAAATGTTTATGCCCTGGCCCCAGGGTGAATACTGATCTAAAACAGTCTTGCAACACATGACAACATACTTGCACGCCACATACACAGGCAAAAAGAGTTGTGGAAAATGTACCAACAGTATAAAGAGGAGGATCCGCCAGTAGATTGGATAATTAACGTATGTACAGAGGGGGGTGTGACGCCCTCAGTGCCACCCGCACCGTCTGAAACAAAAACTGAAGACAGTAAGGACGACGTGTTATACCCGTTAATAGAACTTAAAGCAGCCACAGGGTATAGCAACCCGCATATGAGTCACCTACGCAAAGCGGTGATGAAAATCTAGACAAAAATAGAGATAGAGATATCACCTCCAAAGTCCTGAGGGACAAGGAAATATGCGAGAATGAGATGAAAGACCAGACACAAGCCAGTACATCTCTCGACACAGAGAGGGAAGGCAAAAGATTGAAAGGGAATGAGGATAGAACTGATGAGATAGCACTCACACAGAACCATGGATAGGAGGTCAGATTTTATGGGAACTCGATGGTAAAGGCATTGATGACTCAAAACAAAAGGAGAAGCTAGATGATGTGCAGAGAAGGGAGAAGGAGAAAGAAAAAGGATTGAGAGGTGAAAGAGTAAGGAAGAAAGAAAGACAGAGACAAGAACAGTTATATCGTGAAGAGCAAGAAAGGCAACACGATCGTAAACAGAGAGTAGCCAATGATTAAGACAGACATGAGCAGTGAAGGATAGAGGAAGAACAGAGGATACGAGAGAAAAGAATAAAGAGACAAAGGGATGAGGAAGTCTGAAGGGCAAACAAATGTAGAGACGCAAAGAAAGAGGAAGAAGATAGGGTCAGAGAAGAAGCGAGGAAGCGCAGAGAGTTTGATGATGAGGTAGAACATAAGAGAAGACAGAGAGCACGTGATCTCGAATATCTGGAAAGAGAGGTTACAAAACCTGAGCCAGTAGTAGACTGGGAAGATATAGAAGAATTATTTCCTGAGTACGATTCAGTACCAGGCATGTCTAGGGCTAATATCGAGAATGACTTCGACACCAGAAGCATCGGAGAGATGATCGATAGAATATATGATGAAATGGGGCTAGAACAAGTACCCCAATGGGAGGGGGAAGATGAGCGCCTGGAAAGCACTCAGCTTTACAATACTGAGGACGTCGCCTGAAGTAGTGGGAATAGAGAACTGTCCCTAGATAGGTTGGAAATAAGTAGAAACAAAGAGGACGCAAGAAGTTGCACAAGTTGGGGGCAGGCAATGTCTGACACTGAAAGAGAAAAGCACTAGGAAAAGGAGGAAGGGGGTAGATGTGAAAAACGATTATCAAGGGGGAAAGGAATAAGATGGTCAGACACTAGTGAGTCTGCACCGAGGGCCTCAGGATCAGCCCCGCAGTCAGACCTACACAAAGAAGTATCTCACAGTCAGAGGGGTGTGTCTCCACCACCCTATCTGAGCCAGCTAAGGACATTGCCAGATAGGCGGGGATGCAGGAATATTACTCCTGCAATAGACAGAAGACCAATGAGAGAAGAGAGAGAGGGCTATACTTCCCAATTTCCTTTGCTCGAGAAAGGTGGAGCAAGACCACAGTATATTCCATGGCCACACATGGATCAGTAAAACCTGAAAAATAAGCTTCTGATGCTGACATCGGGAGCTGGAAAATGGATACACGAGCTAGAAAAAAATGATGGGAGGGAACATGTTAGCTATAGGGGATATCAAAGGTCTCTTAATCACCATACTTGGTGATAGAGCAGACTGTGTGTGGACACGGACAGGTTACCCTGGTGTGACCACAGTTAATACCGTACATGATGAAGCACCATTAAACAATTGCAGAGCCGCGGTGTGGAAAGCATTACGATCGCTGTATCCAGATACGTCCAATATGGGAGATATCATGACTCGGAAAATGAATGCATCAGAAGACCCATTGATTTGCATACAGAGTTTCCAAGACACATGTGTACTAGAGACTCAGGAATCTTGGGGGAAATCTATACCCATGTTCTACCATATATTATGTCAAGGCCTGCCAGAGCCGGTACAGAAACAGCTCAAGAAATTGGTAGGAATCGAGGCCAAACCGTGGTCAGAAATACAGCTGACCAACTCACAATCTTGCAAGTTACTGCAAGAAAAGAATCGCAAAAAGGAAGCTGCACAGAAAGGTGAAGAGGCAAAATTAGTACAGAAGAAATTGTCAAAATATGCCCTTGAAGGAGCAATGATAGCTAGCACAGACGGATCCAACATGCAACAAGCCAATAATCCACAGCAGAGTAATCAGGGCAATACAGGGTTTTACCCCAGGGGAAGAGGATTAAGAGGAGAAGGATGGCAGAGTAATCAGGAAGGTTTTCAGAGTAATCAGGGAGGTTTTCAAAACATGCAAAATGGCATCCCAGATATGTCAAATGGGCAAATGATCAGACCACCGTCAGTATGTTGGTTGTGTGGGATGACAGGGCATCTAGCACGCACTTGCAGAAGTTAAGGCATGATGCACAACGGCTAAGGAACAGGAGCAGGTATGGTGAATCCACCTGTGTTTTTACAGCAGGGGGAAATGGAGTTGCACAGAATCACACGGTGCAACTGCAACCGCCGGGAGCACAGCAAGGCTTGCAACCTCAGAATTTGATGAACTTTCTGCAAGGACATTCTCAACAGTCACTGATGAAACTGTCACAGACAGTAGGTACAGGATAGGACATGAACCCTGGAATGAGGAGTAATGCTGGTGATGGGGGAAGTTCATTCGCACAAGGTGGGACAAAATTATATATGGACTAGGACAGCTCACTGGGAACCGTGATGTGTTCTATACTATCAGTGACACCAGACCCTCACCATGAACCAAGGGTGGATGTTGTTGTAGGGGATGAAGAATATTCCTTCCTATTTGACACGGTGCAACACGTTCGTATATACGTGAAGGCAATTTTCTGTGTCCAGTGATGCTATAAATACCCAGAGTTTCATAGGAGCTACAAGTCATGTCCTTTTACAAACGCACTTTCAGTTTCTATAGAAGAATGTGATATGAATATACCTTTGTTATATTCGCGACAAAACCCAGTAAAAATCTTGGGTCGAGATCTAATGACAAATTTAAAAATGACAATCTCGTTCATGGAGGATGGCATAGTATGCTCCGCTCCAGGAATACATTATCTGAACATATGCAAAATGATTAGAGCATATGCAGGACACACAGCTATGAGGGCTGTACCACTAGAGCCAGAAATATTTGCGTACGGAGTACGTGTGCTAATGGCAGGGTTGCCAGGCCTTGCATACAAAACCATGAGGACCCCATTTGAATTCCTCTTTAGGCCAAGGATACCAATGCACGAGGAAATCGGACAAATATTTCCCTTGATGATACACACAGCTGCAATACGAGGGAAAATGGCTTTGATTGATGGCTGTGATGATGACGGCCGACAATGGTGCACAGTAATCCCATTGAAGAAGGGTACAGATTAACTGACGTCACTGGTGACGATCTATTTGATGAGCAAGCAGATGAGGGAGAAACAGCAGTTGAGGTGAACCTCACCTTTTGGGTGAGGATGATCAAAAGAGAAGTGCCTTAGAGAATGATGCTGGCGCAGAACCATCCTGAATATTTCGAGAATAACATGGCCCACGTGCCTGTCTCAGTGTGGACCACAGGCCCCTATGACGTAGGCTTATTGAAAGGGGTCGGAGAAGTGAAAATCAAACTAAGCCAGGAGCAATTTTTCCAAAAGTACGACAATGGCCCTCATTGGGACCCAGGCGTTAAGGGGTTTACGGCGCCGTAAACGGCGCCGACCCTTAACGCCTGATTCCAAGGTCCCTTTGCGGGATGGTGATTTTAACGCCTGCTTTTTGCAGGCGTTAAAACCCATGCCGCAAAGGGACATTGGTGCTCATTACGCCACCGTAATTTACGGTGGCGTAATTAGCGCCTTTCCCCATTCCCATTATGCCCTATGGGGCAAAAATGGGAATGGGGAAGGGTAAAATGGGAAATGGGGATTTACCGCCCCACTCACCTTGGAATGGGGCAGTAAATCCGCCATCCACCATGGTGTAAAAGTAGTTTACACCATGGTGGTAAGGGTACGACCCAGGCGGTAACTTACCGCCTGGGTCGTAATGAGGCCCAATATCCCATGTCCAGGGAGGCAGATGAAGGACTTTTTAAGACAATTTTGGCTATGATTGAGCAGGTAATCCTAGTGACGTCAGAGTCGTCATGCAATACTGCAGTTTGCCCTGTCAAGAAATTAAAGGGAGGGTTTTGGAGGCTAATTCAAGATCTGAGGCTGATAAAAGATATTGTTGAAGCCAAGTTCCCTTTAGTGCCGAACCCGGCTACAATCGAGAAGGCTACTACCATTGTAATGGAATGCTCAATGATGTTGTATGTCAAGCACTCGTTATTTGTTATTCTAGAGAAACCAAAGGGCACACTGACATCTCAGAGAGCTTCTGCTCACAAAGTTATCATATCAAATCCATTGATTAAAATAGTCTGATGCAAAATAGTAAACCCAGCTATGTTCATAGCCAAGCCAGTCACTGAAGGAGAGCTAATACATGCCTGTGCGAATTATGAAGAATTCTATGATGAGATTCACAGAGTGAAAGAAAATGCATTGGCAGCAGGAGAAATTGTCTTCCTTGACGGTTCTTTGAGAATCAATCAAAATGATGGGCATAGATATACAGGCGTCGCTGTGATGAAGCACACAGCAAATGGAGAATTTCGAGTACTTCTTAGTGCACGAATACCATCTAATTTTTCAGTGCAAGCTGCAGTATTATTAGCATTGATACTCGTGATTGAGAATCACACAGACCAAAAAGTAACAGTGTACAGCGACTCCGTATATGTGACATTGACAGTGCACGCAGGCTTAGCGCGCTGGAAAATTAAGGGCTACCTCTGAGAGGATGGCACGCCAGTGCAGCACGCAGCCTTATTCGACAGGTTGATTCAGGCACTACATCTCCCAGTGGGCATAATGGTCGTGAAAAGCGCCACCCATTTGAAGGGGAAGATTTTATCTCACAAGGAAATCAATCAACAGACACAGAAGCCAAGCGTATGGCATCCAAGAACGAGACAATTATGGATGTGGAAGACACTAACATAAATGAGAAAATGATCGTCGCACAGAGAAAACCTGAAAGTTACAATAATATGGGACAGGCACAGTTAATGAAACTCCAAGGGGAGGCACCACAGGAGGAGAAGAATTTATGGAAACGGGGAGGGTGTTCTTTAAACCCCTCTGAAATACAGTGGCAACAACACAGCACTGGTAAACCAGTAACACCTATAGCCCTGTTAAAAATAGCGCTGGAGCAGCTACACTATCCAGCACACATGACGAAAGAGAATCTAGCGGCAACGCTCGCGGAAGACTGGTTCATACCGAACTTAGCAGAGCATGTTGCATTTTTTATGGTGAACTGTATAATTTGCCAACTTTTCACAACTGGGCACACACTAAAAGTAATCAGAGGAGTCATCCCAAGGCCCAATGTGCCTTTTGAGCACTTGCATGACGATTACGTCGATATGATTCAAGTATGAAACGGGTACAGGTATTTAATTGTTGTGGTGTGTCCATTCTCTAGATGGATAAAAGCAGGTCCATGTACACACCCAGACTCTACCTGTGCGTTCAAATTCCTAATGAGAGAAGTATTCCCCAGGTGGGGGTTATGCGAAGTCATGAGATCAGAAAACGGGACTCACTGTGTAAATGAAGTTTTTGAGCAGATTAGCTTGTTGCTTGGTATAAACACAAGTTTTCGTTGGCGTATCAACGGCTTATTAAAGGAAAGGATAGCCAAGTTGAAGCTTACTCTAAGAAAGGGATGGTTGCACTGTCTTCCTTTGCCACTGTATGCACTCCGGAATCAACCCGGTTCTGACCATCATCTTACACGGCACGAAATAGCCACAGGAAGAAGAATGAGCACTCCACTGACACCCTGAGACAGTGCTAGATGAGATGCCCAGTCAACAGGAGAAATCTTAGGGTCGGAAATGCAAAATTACTTGAATTGCATGACATCTTGCCTTACAGTAATTTCAGGCCAGCTGCAGTGATGACGAAAAGGGTGCAGGGCAGAACGGAACACAGAAGGAGATCTTACTGCAGTCACAGCTCAAGGACTACGTCTTCCATCCATCTTCCCTGGAGATACCATCCTGGTAAAGAATCATACAAGAAAGAGGTGGGATGAGCCAAGGTTTAACGGTCCCTTTACAGTGGAAGACTGCACTCCCTCTGCAGTAAAGCTTGATGGGTGACATCAAGCCATACATCGGAGAAGGCCCCCTGCCTGCACCCCAGCACGGAAGAGACTACAGACGACGGGGAAGAACCACAGCACGTGCAGACAAGATCCATGATGAGGAAGAAGTACGCATGACCAGCAGTAAAGTAAATGCAAAGAACTTTGTGCAATAGTTGTGGCTTCATTTTGGACATTGCACTGAGCAAAAACAGGAATAAGGACACACAAAACAGACACTCTGTGCATCCTACTTGCAGGGTGAAGAAAAAAATTGCATTCATTAAGCCACAATGTAGTCTGTTGACTTTGAACTTTGGACTGAGGCACACTGAAGCCTTGATTAGAAAAGGATATTCCAGATTTTGATCGAGGACACATAAATTGGAAGAAAATACAGTATCCGGATTCCTTCCACACAGAGACATTGTTTGGACTCACTAATGGTGTCCCACAGTAGAAACATCACCAAAGATGTACTATCATACTTCAATCTAGTGCTAAGAACATTCCCATCATTGGTGGGGAGTATCACCAGTGTCACTGAATTTCTTCAAGATCCTGAAAACGAACAAATTATAAGGAGGCTGCTTATTGTAATTGCCGAACAGTTCCTCCTACTTCCTGAATACAGCGAGGAAAAATCAAATGTCCCAAGCTGAAAAAGAAGCGAATACACTCATCAACATGATATTTTTTCATCTAATTGAAGAGCACCCAACCTTTGTCGTGAGACACACAGATGTATTAACATTTCTTTGTGACCCAGCAAACACAGAACGTTTAAGTATAATCCTAAATGGCATTGTGATCCAAGTTGCTCGTCACACACGCTGAAATTGCAGAAACTGTTCACAGTGAGTGAAAGACAACAGTCCCAAACAGAAGCAAAGACAGGACAAATGTCCCTGTCACCAGAAGATAGCGGATTGGCGAGCAATGTCTTCTTTCACCTAATTGAGGACTTTCCAGAGCTTGTGGGGAGACCTGCAGATGTTGACGTCCTCACATTCATCAAAGAGCCAGCAAAGTATACCCAGCTAAGCATGCTCCTGAACGGCATTGTAGTGCAAATTAAACTCTCCAATTTCCACCAGAGTTTCCGGAGGAGACCGTGAAGCTTTTCGGCAAGGAACAGATCGAGAGAGCAGTGCCAAAGATTTCAGTTCTTATTTTTATATTGACAAAGAACACACCATGTCTTTGGGAATGAAGCAGATCAGAGGCTTGGACTGGGCCCTAATATATTTTCAACATGCACAGTAAAGAGACTTACTGAATTATTGCTTCATTTTGACACTTCCCATAGCCCGACAAGAGAACTGTGTCCAGAAATACTGACAATCCAGTGTTTAGTACCTGTAGCTTGCAACTAGGACCAACAGAATCCAGAGATAATGTTGTTTAGATGGTACAATCAAAGTTACCATATTTCAACAGATGATCGAGATGGGTATTCAGAGCAGCCATCTCATCCTCCCCCAAGTGGAGAGACATCTGTCCTTTCCTGGAAGTAAATGTTGCCGATGGACCTACAGGGTAATAATGTATTTATGTATTATATTTATCATTATTTTGCTGTCACTGACGATCAGAACTGCATTTGTTATTGATGTAGTAAGTGTCCCAATCCCAGTACATCCACCTAATGTTGGATACATGAAACCTACAAAATCACCCAGACCTTATATAGTCATTCCCGTCCCTAGGAAATCGGATGGTGGAATGAGTGAACTTGAGATGGATGTGATTAGCAATGACACACACACTCCTATGGTAGCAAGCAAAGTGAAAAGCCGGAGACAGGGTTGGCAGAGTATGAATGTAAAAAGGTTACTGACAACCACGCGCACACAAACATGGAATGCACACACGCCAGGCCTAGTGTCAATAACTGCAGAACCACAATCCGAAGCATGGATGAAGAAGAGACTGCCCACTATGAGGAGTTTCACTACAAGTGAAGTGAAAAGACAAGTGGAAAAAACTGAACTCCTGAAGAGACAAGAGGAGCCGGAGAATAAACCCACAGAGACCACATCAACAAGCACAAATGTTCCAGCGAAGGGGACAAACACAAGTTCTACAATACAGCCATATACTAGCCCAATGACAGAGTGGATATGGACACTTTTGACCACAAGAGAAGGAATGCAAGAGAAGTTGGAGTAGAAACCAACTGAAATAACATTAATGAACACCCCTAATGCGACACCGATGGAGGAGAAGATGAGATCAAGGGAAATTTCATGAGCACAGCTGATAGCAGAATCGATTTGGCTGTCATTAGCCAGAGCCAGGAAGAGGCAAGAGGAAATAGAAAGGATTGTTAGGCTTTCCTCCACTCGATTAGCACAGATGAAGATACCTGCATCATGGGCCGGGATACCTGAGAATCCTCCAGCAAGGAAAAGCCATACAGATTCATTCAGGGATTTAGTTATAGTAAACTACATGAAAACCCTAATGATTGAGAGAAGCATACAAGTAGATGACGGTGAACTAAAAAATTACCTGGACAGCACAGCACATTTGGGAAACAGCATTTGGTACCAGCACATGAAAGAAGTTGGAAGACGAAATTCATAGGTGGAATGTTTTGTTTGTGCACTCCTTCCATATAGCATAGGAAGTCCAAGATCTTCATAGCTGTAGAGGTTGATGTCCAGACAGCACACTGTCTCTAACACGTAGCAATGTGTAAGACCAGAGGCCAGTTCATGGGAAGTGATGCTTCATTGAAATGGGCAACTGAAGCAACTGATCCTGATGAAGATGATTATCTCTAGGACATAAAGACAAGGAACAGAGCTCACACTAAGAACCATGTGATCAGGTACGAGAAACCTGTAGTGAAAGGAGCTGAAATCAGATGGGAAGTGAACAAGAAGCTAAATGTCCAAGGGAAAACTCAAGAAGAGGCTCTTGGATGGAAGAACAGGGGCCAAATGCAAGTCTGGGTAACAGTACTTTTACCAGATGGAAGGGAAAAAGGGGTAGTGATTTGCAAGGCATGGATGGTCCTCGGAGCCTGCAAGGAAGCAACTGAAAATTCACAACATTTATGCAAGCCATTACGGCCAAAGCTTGCAAAACTATTAACATGGGTCGAAGATAGAGGGGGGGCCCTTTCAGATAGTGCCATTGGAGAATCCAAAACTGTGCATCAGGACTAATGGCACAAGGAAGATGGGAGAGAATCAGAACTGTGGACACATTTCTGATGCTCCAGGGATGGTGCATGGAACTGCAGTAATAATGGATCATTATTGGGGGTTTGAATCAAATGCATACATCAGACTGCCGAAGAACTGGGGAGGTATATGCACACTAGTGAATGTCCACCTTCCAGCATTGGTGATCCCGAAGATTGACCTGAGCATTGACAGTTTCCCAAAAGCAGATGCTCACTGAGGAAGAAGAGATCTGTGGAACTGCTGAATAGAATGAAGAGAGACAATTACTTTTCTGCCAAATCAGAAGAAGCTTTTCATGCAATCCCATATGAACACAGGCTGTTCAGTCTCACCTCATTAGTGTTCATGACAATCTTCGTGCCAAGATTCCAAGTTGGAGCAAACATTAAATGGTTGCAGATAACCAGAAGGGAGTTACTGCAGACCATAAACAAAACCATGAAAGGATTCAATACCATAAAGGAAGAGTTAAGTGCAGTTCGACTGATGACTCTCCAGAACAAATATGTCCTTGACATGATCACAGCTATGGATGGAGGTGTTTGTGCAAAAATCGAGAATCATGTTGCACATTCATACCCTCTCATAACGAAGAAAATGGAAACTTAACAAAAGCCATAGGTATGCTGACGAAGCTACAGAACCAGATGATTGATGAAACTAACAAAGTTGGTGATGACAGCTGGTTTGGATCACTATTCTCATGGGTTCCGAAATGGATGGCAGTTGCATTCAGGTTCCTAGGAGCCCAGCTGGTGATGATATTGCTAAGAGTCTGTGTCATCACGATAATAAGCTCTCAGTGCCAGAAAACTGTAAAAAAAAAGCCATTGGGATGAAGATCATGATTGATGTCAAGCCAGGTTGGAAGCCCAAATACTTGACTAACGAAGAAATAAGAGACTTTGTGAAGGCCAGCATTCACGCACCAGAAGGAAAAAATTTCAATTTCCCAAGAAGTATAGAAATGATGTGGGAAGATGGGTTTACTGCAGCCCAAATTGACAGTGTCAACTAATAACGCGGAACAAAGATGAACACGTGAGAACAGCAGGAAGTCTAAAAGGAGCCATGAAGCTATGGACCCCAAAGAGACATTTCTTTAGACCATCATGTGTAGACCCAGAAGATGAAGAGAGAATGGACGCAAACATTGAAGCAAAAGAGAAACTAAAAGAACTGAAGAAAGAAGGGAAAGTGGTTGATGAATTTTCCCAGAGGGGGGAGTTTAGAGGGGGTCCCAAGTATAGGCCGCACTCCAACCATCCATTTTGAAGTACCAGGATTTTCACACCGAGATATGTGACGTATGATGAGCAAATAAACCAGCAGAGAGCCGCAGTGGGGCTCTGTCCAGTACCTATCAGAAGGACAGCACCTATTGAAGTACCAGTACCAAGGAAACCATGGACAGTAAGGTATCCATTGAGGAAGCCATATCAACCAATGAAACGAAATGAAGATTGTCTAAATACAGTCCCTGAAGAAACCAAAAAGGTCTTGATGGAAGACGAATGGTGACGTCACAAGAACCTGGACTGACTCACGTATATAAGAAATGATGACCAGAGAATAATGTAAAGAGACGAAACGCCATGAATAAAGGTTATCGTAAACCTAAAGTGAGAGGACAATGTCAAACATAAGAAACTTAAGCCAAGAGCATGAATAAGACACATGTACATATGCTTGGAACTGCAAGACAGCTAAGAAAACCGTGCAGCTTGCTATGCTTAGTAGACAAATTGTACAGCAAGCACCACTATACATAATCTACCTCAAAGAAGTACGTCATAAAAGTATATTTCCACTTTGCACAAGAAGCAGAATCAACTAAAAGGTTACTAAAAGGCTACACAAGAAGAGTTTCATATTTGGCGAAATCAAGTCTACAGCGGCAGAAATGAAACTCAGCAGAGGCAAATCATGCATGGAGTACCAAGGTCGTATCTGTCAAGATGGACGAACAGTGGCTACAATTAATTGAAGAAAAGAACAAAATATACTGCTTTGAAGGGTCACGATAAGAAGCCGAAGGCAGGTGGTAGGTGAAACAAAAGTCAAATACACAAATTGTACGAAGAAGAGGCAAATTCACGGTGTCTGAACCACGTGATCAGCTGAGCCAGCAGAAGTAAGCCTTTCACACCTACGCAGGAAGCCTTACCATACCCATTCTCCTTAACTTTCTCAGACCAAGAGGAAGACTCCAAGGCAGTAATTGACACACAGCGACTAAGGTGATTCATGGCTGTAACATAAATTGAAGCAAAGCTGGGGTACAGACTTACTCCCTGCACCGGGCCTCATTATTCTGTGTGCTTTTACGCTCTGCACATGGCCTCATTATTCTGTGTGCTGCTAAGCGAACTGAATAAGTATGGGTGGGGTTGTGCCAACCCAATCACAAGGGACCAAGTAATCTAGGGTCCTATAGTTAGTAGAACCAATGAGAAGTTATACACTTAGTGATGTCTAGTGTAGCTAGTTTGAAGGTAGGGCCTAGATGCCCCACCTGACAGTGTTCACCCAATCCCCTTATTCCGTTACCATATACAGCTATAGAACCTATAGTAAAGTTACCTTTCCTGAACCAATAGAATGGTATGCCAACTTTAAGGCATTACACGTCAATGATGCCAAGTTTTCAGTATTAATGTTCTGATTTTTATGAAGTTTGTTGGAGTTGAAGCGAGAAGGAAGATCGCGCCACTGCTGACATTCATAACTCCACGTTTTTTGTACTTGTCATTAAATGGACTCCCTTTGCCAAAAGGTTGAGTTGTCATTATTGATTTGGTGTTGGAGTATTAAATCTGCACCCCCATCCATGTCACGGGTGCTGCTATCTTGTCTTAAAGTGCTTCTGGGCAAATCCAAACTCTATGGGCCGTTTGGGGTTCCTGGAGCACAGTGTTGCCTACCTTAGTGTGCCTTTTGCTGAAATCGAATCCAGGTGCTCTCACATCTGTGCAGCCATTCTTATGTTGTGTACTTTAGAGTGCCTTCTGTGATGAAAACTAATCTTTTTCTCCTTGTACTCCCCTGTTCCAGCCCTGCTCTTCTTATCTCTTGTGTACCTGGGTCTCTACCCTTCCACTCTCTCCCCCTCTCCCTCACCATGCCTCCCCTCATGTCACTGCACTTGTACTATTCTAAATGCTGCAGGCCACTAGGATGGTTTCTGTTTTCATGTTGTCAAAGTCCTTTATTCCTCAGTTCACATGTGTGTACCATGATACCGTATTGCATTTGCCCACTCTGAATGTTCTAGGGGCCTGTAAAAATGTTTATATCCATTGTAGTTTCTGTGTTCCTTTCCTGCCCTTGAGCGCTTTGAAATGTGTGTCTAACTGTATAAGGCACTTTATAAATGTCCCATAAATAGCTTTGCATTTATGTACACCTGATGTAGCCCCCCTGTAACATGAGGTGCAGCTTTGCCAGACTGTGCATCAACCTTATTTTGTCTTTCGCATTTATGTACTCCTGATGTAGATCCGCCGTAACATGAGGCGTGGATTTGCCAGATTGTGCATCAATTTTATTTTGTTTTTCGCATTTATGTACACCTGATGTAGCACCCCTTACCATGATGCGTTGCTTTGCCAGATTGTGCATCCACCTTATTTCTTCTTTTGCATTTATGTTGTCCTGTTGTAGCCCCCTGTAACATGAGGCGTGGCTTTGCCAGAATGTGCATCTTCCCTATCTTGTCTTTTGCATATATGATTATGACTCCAAGATCCACCTGCATGTTGTTACCCAAACATATGGTCCCGCACCTTGCTCAATGTCAATTTTCATTTTCTGTAAATAGCACTTAGATGCATGAGGGTTTTGTGCGCTGCTATAATTGTGAAAATAAATCAAATAAATAAATAAATATTTGTAGATCAAGGAGAGGAATTTGCGCGTGATTTAGTGTTTTATAGGGAGCCAGTCAAACTCCCTCCTAACATTGGTAATGTGGTCTCTCCGAGATAGCCCATCGACTGCCCAGACAGCACCATTTTGGGTGACTTGCAGTGCTTTGATATTGGCTTGTGACCTACCTAGCAGCAGGCTATTGCAATAGTCTAGGCATGAGTTCCCCAAGACTGTAGCAAGCAGAGATCTATTATTGAGGGAAATGTAGGGGCGAATGTGGTTAAGAAGTAATGTAACCATAGGTGGCCCGAATGAGTGCAATCTGCAGTCTCCTTGTGAGCTCAGAATCAAGAATTATGCCTAGTGTCTAAACACTCTTGACCAGTGTAATTCTGCTGCCCGAGATGGTGAAACTCTCATAATCAATATGGAGTTTTTTGAGTCTTGGCCCTGAGACGATAATCAGCAACTCTGTTTTGTCCGTAGTCAGGGCAAGAGAATTGGTTACCATCCAATCCTGAATTGACTCGTAGATTGAGTTAATGGCCAAGGAATCTTGAGTATAGGAGCCTGACTACTTGAGGAGGACCTGAGTGTCTTCAGCGTAGTTGGTATACTGTACACCCAGGCCATCCAAGAAAGAAATGAGGGGCAAAACATAAATGTTAAACAGCGTGGGGGAAATACATGACCCCTGAGCATAGACGTATTTACAGGAAGGCCCACTAGGCCAGGCCGAGGGCGGCAGATTGCCAGAGGGGCAGCATTTTATTGAAGTTTATTTTCAATTTACTGGTTTTCATATTTCAAATATAAAAAACAATTTTGATTGGCTGATCCAAATCAATGCAAGACATTTTGAGCCGTTTAGCAGCCATTCCATCTGACAGCTGAAGTCTTCGATGGCCAAACTTGTATGTATGCTTGATATTTGCAAAAGCTTTATTGTTCGGGGGACTTTTGTTTAAAAAACAAAAAAAGAAACGTGTACCAAACCCAGCATGCTTTAGGTATTTAGTGATTCAGTCATACAACTCTCACAGACAAATATGACAAATATAACATTCTTTCGTCATTCTTATTAAATGTTCTTTAATATGCAAAACAGCTAAAACCTCATTAGTTTAGTTGGTGCCAATTCACATTATCTCTGGAGTTCTTTCTGATAAATACACACATACACTGTGTTAAGCAATCACTTTTATATTCAAATACAAGACATGTATTTTTTAAACAGTTGCAAAAATGAGGGTTTTCCCTTCAGAAAAGTAAAGGTTAAAAATGATGCATCATTTTACACTATTGCATGCATGCCTATGCTTAAGTCAAGCACAGAGTTTGAATAGGTGGCACTAAAATGATGTTCAGAAGCACGCAATAATTTCCCTCTCAGGCCCCACATTTCAGATATCTGTGGCTGCCCAAAAGGTGCAAACATGAAACAGATCATAGAGAATTTAAAATGGCGAAGAGTAAATCTGAATGCGTCAAGTGCATCAAGAAACATGTGAAAGGTTCCCCGCCATGTGACAAGACCAGATGCAGAAATGTAGTTATGTTGCATTAATATTAAAGACCAGTCTAGGTGGTTCTTATAGAGTGACAGCAGTCAATTTGTGAGAGAAGCCAGATATTAGCATTGAAAACAGAATTCCTCCGTCCAACCTTCTCTCACTTGTATCTAGTTGGCAGGCAGCTTATGTTCTTATCACTTCCTATAAAAGATTGTTTTCGTACTTAACCAAAAGTAAAAAAAGCTATATCAATTCCCTCTAGTGCACTCAACCGCAGAGCACACGGCCTTCTCCAAATCTTGGGCAACAGTGACCTGAAAACACTCTTTCAACTAAAATAACATAGAAGATGGCAGGCTTGAATTAATAGAGAGGAAGCAATAACATTCTAATCCCTGCAACCTTAAAAACCTCCTTATAATGTTATGGAGCCAACATGGGGGATAGAATGGGGGTCAAGGGGCATAGCTTGAGCAACACGGACAGAGTTTGTTGAAGGGGCGGAATGTGGTGAAGGTGCAGAGTCTGGCAGAGGTGGAGATAAGTTGGGGCTGGGGGTGCATGCATTTATTTGGGTCTAGGGCAGCAGAAAGGCAATATCTGCCACTGCCCTTGAGAGACACCACAGGTAATAAATGGCAGCTGGTGAAGAGCTTGCAGCCTCCATGTCCACACTTGCATTCTGAGGTCCCAGGAAGGATGATATTCATTGTGTATTCATGCTGGTACAGGCAACCTGCTCTTCTAACCTGGTCGCCAACAAAGAGTGGGCGACCAGTTCAAAGGCTGGGAGAGAGGTCAAGCAGCATAGGGAGTTATGGCTGACCTTTGTCCACAATGCTGGCAAGACTGGATTTAAGGTCCAGCATGGCGGTCTCAGTGCCGTGTCTGGCTTGGAAGCCTGACTACCGTGCGCCAAGGATGTCATTACTTTCAATAAACTCCTGTAGTTAGATGTATGCCACATGGTCTATGATCTTCAAGAGGAAAGCAACATTAGTTATTGAGCGTTAGTGTTTCGCTATTGAAGGGTCGAGGTAGTTATTCTTCAATTGGGGTGTAATCTAAACTTCCTTTAGTAGGAGAGGGACATTACCTTCAGTGAAGGAAAGATTGATCAGTTTAGTTACCCAAGGTGCCATAACATCCATGCAGTCCTTAAAGATGATGGACAGATAATTTTATTTCAGCTACAATTTTATGAATTTCGGCTTCAGTTCAATTTTTTAATTCAAATTTTACAGATGCTTTTTATCTTGGATTGCTCAGGAGCCAGGGAGAGGATGAAGGCAAATGCTCGTATTTAAGAGCACACCTTTTTGGCCCAAGATAGCTTGTTGATGACCAGTGATTTTTGAGGAAAATTTGTTATGGACCATCTGGCACCATGCAGAGTCTGTGTTGGGTGTTGGTTTACTGACGGATTTCAAATTCCTGCAGGATTGAAAAAAGCTCCCTACCGCTGGATTTCGCAAGAGCAATCATGTTGTTGAAACTGGTAGATTTTGCCTCAACAATGGCTAGTTTGAATTATTTTTACTGATTTCTTATATAGCAGAAGGGTGTGAAGAGAGAGATGTTTTCCTCAATCCTCTCTGCAGCCCTTTTCGAGTGTCTTAGTAACAGGATGTTTTTGTTGACTAGGAGATTTTATTGGATTAAAGTTTCACCAATTATTGTTTTTCTGGGGCAAGGGCCTCAATGACACAGTTCATGGGCATAGTAAGATGTGAGGCAAGTTCATTGGAATGACTAAAGCGTCCAAGAGGGGATAGCTTGGCCGAAAATGCAGCAGACAATTTCTTTGTTGTAATGTTTTGGATATTTCTGGCCTTTTTGAAGTGTCCCGGTACAGTATCCAGTCTCAATAGGGGCGCTGGAAAAAGGACTGGGGTGTTTATTGTGAAGTCATTGGACCAAAGACATTGAGAAACAGTAGTATTTATGTTGGATAAATGATGTGTCAGCACCCAGTCAATTGTGTGTGTCCCTAAGTGGGTGGGGTCACTAACCCATTGTGAGAATCCAATGGTGCCCAGAGAGGTATGAAGGGACATAGCTTGCTTATCCTCTGGATCTTTAGCCCAGAGATTAAGGTCCTCTAGAACAATCATAGGGGTGTTTGCTTTAGTGATGTCATTAAGAAGACTGAGGAATTTTTCCTCAAATGAGGGCATATCTCTGGGGGGTCTGTAGATCTTGAGGAAGGTCAGAGTTGTGTTCTCATTAAATTTCATTTTAGTGAGAAGGCTTTCACAGCCTTCGGTAGACTCATGAGGAATAACATGAAGGTTAAGCTGTTTAGTGATCAGAATGGCTATGCCCCTCCCTCTTTGGACGAGGTGATCAGCTCGCTGGATTTGAAATTCAGGCAGGATAGCCAGGGTAGCAGTGAAGGGAGTAGATTTGTTCAGCCAGGACTCTGTTATGCAAGTAGGTCTGGAGCGGTCTCAATGAGCATGTCTTAAATGCCCCCCCATGCCGCAAAAGTGAATGTGTATCAAGCAAAGATAAACTCAGTGATGCACCCTCATGGACTGTGCTGCTTGGAGTGTTAAGCCCTATAAGGGGAGGCACTGGGGAAAGACATGAGCCCTTTTTGGATGGCTTCCTGGATGTCAATGCCTGGGTCAGAATCAAACCCATGGTGGATATCTAGGAGGTTGTCCACCATTCTCCAGCGCTTTGCTCAGCTACCCCCAAGTCTCTATGGCTTAGGTACTTCTACAGGTAGTGAGTGAGGGGTAGATCTCTCTCCTCTGCAGGTGTCTCCCTCTCATATGGCCTCCCAGCCCCTCTCAAAATTAAGCCAGACCACCTGAAGTTCCGGAAGTCGCTCAACTAGTTCCTTTTCTCCTCTGCTTTCTCTCTCTCCCTCCCCTGCTGACCTACCAGTTAGCTGCACTGACTGGTTGCTTAACTGCCCTCAGAGTTTCACTGGATCCCAGGCTCTTTCTTGATCATTCACCCTTGCACTGCCTCTGGGCGTACCACGCACTTAGGGGCTGTAACTGTAACCCTACAATCCCTTGTTCTCCTTGCACTTTCCAGAGCCGCACTGCCCTGGCTGCACTTACTCGGAGCATTGCTGCCCTGTTTTCCCCTCCGCTCACCCTTGCACTTCCCCCCTCCCTTTCCCCTTGCACTTCTTTCCTCACACTTGAACGATCGGAATGACGCAAGGCCTAGTAAGATTATTTGTCTTGTCCTCCGTCAGTCTTCCCTCCCTTGTCTTGTTGCGCCTACAGACACTTGTGTACAGGTGCGTTATACATGACTTATCATTTCATATTTCATGTATCAAGTGTTAATTGCCTGAGCCCATGGGGTTAGCCGGTGATGGCACAGCATTGGTAACTCCCAGAGTCCGGGGTATTACAGGGGCTGAATGTAAGGTCTGGTACACTGGTGTGCTTGACAGACCAGGAGGCAGTACAGAGTTGGCTTTTTGCTTGGCATCCCATATGAATGATGTAAGGCTAGCCATTGTGGTAAGAGGTGTCTCGAGCATGCTGAATTTAGCTAGAATATTAGAACTTTTTTTCTAATAGGATCCAGAATTATACAAAGAGGGGGCCGCACAGTTCGAACAGAGATGCCCAATGATGAGATGGGTGTCATGCATGGTGGAAACCCACTGGTAGGATGACAAGGAACAAGTGCAATAACAGCTGTGTATGAGAACTTGACACTAGCCACAGTTGCGAGCAGCGCTCACCGAGTGCGAACCAGTGATAACCGCCCTTGCGAACGCGCTGACTCTAATGCGCCTACCGATGTTTTTAAAAAGGCCTGCATTATATTGGGAGTTGTGGTTCAAGAGAACTGTAGAGCTACAGAGGCTCCAAACAGCTCCAGCTGTACACGCACGCTAAAGATGTGTGTGTATGTGTGTGTACTAACAAAGGGGAACAAAAGTAAATGGCAGAAAAAACGAGTGGCAAACTGAATTCGAATCTAGATGTCAGAACAATTCTAGATGTTAAAGTGAAATGTTAAAATTAGAGGTCTGGTCTCGAAGAGATATAATTAACATGAGTGTCAGCAGTTCAGATCTTGCAATTGTAGGGTACTCTTGTACATCTATAGTTAAGCAACAATGCATACCATTAAATCAAAGCCATTCACTCCTACTCACAATTAAAAAAAACGTTCTGCCATGCACAATGCAATGTATATAATCAGTGCAGTTTCAGACAATTTCAGACAATGCTAGAGATAGACAGCGCTTCTGTCTGACACATACAACCTTACAGTGTGGAGACTCAAGGGCATTTAAGTATCCTAGGTGATAACCGGCCTTGCAAACACGCAAGCGATAACTCATCGCCAATGTTGTTACAATGGCCCGGTTATACTGAAAGTTGTAGTTCAAGTGAGCTACAGAAGTACGGAGGCTCTAATCAGCTCCAGCTGTGCACGCAATCTAAGGACTGCGTTCTAGATGAGAACTACCAGGGTTGAAAATCCCAAAATAGATATTGGTGAAGGCGGAGCTGTGATTGTTAGTTGTGTTGACAGTCCATTCAGTGTGGAAGTTGGGGTTGTGTACTGGGAGGACATTAAATGAAGGGGATAAAGTAGGGGAGCAAATGAGAGAACTTCATAGCAAGGGTATGCTTTGCACTGGTGGTCTCTATTGTGGATGAGATGTTGTGGTGGAAGTATATCAGGGATAATAGGTGTGTGGTGGGGTTCTAGCGAGGTCTCTGTTAGAAGGAATATGTGTGGTGAGTGTGTGTTATTTAGCTCATTGATTTCATGTGTGTGTGGAGGTGTAGACTGGCAGTTGAGTAGAATGCATGTGTGCACCATTAGTTATTTCAGTAGAATGCTGTGTTGGAGTTTTTTGTGCATTTTGTTTGTGTGCTTTGTGTGAGGCTTGTTTGTGATGCCAATAGCAGTTAAAACGGGACAAAGAGTGAAACAGGGAAAATATAGCAGTAGGAGCTTTTAGCTCTGTGTGTCCTTAACAGGGTCGGCAGGGGATGAAGAATGAAACAGCGAAAACATATTTGTAGGATCCCTTACCTGTATCTTCCCTCAAGAGGGGCTAACAGGAAACAAAGAATGTAGGAGAATCCGTGGGACACCATCTTCATGAGTCAGACATTTTGAATAAAGACAGGTCATCAACATATCAGGAACACATAGTGGACCATCAGCCGCATCATCTGCCTGATTCCTATCAACTGGACACTTCACCATTGGAAAGTAATAATGACTTGTTACAGTACTGATATATCAAGGAGTCCAGCTGGCCTGCACACTTGTTTCAGTTATTGTGTAATGGCTATCCTGCCCCCAACCAGAGTGCTGTCCGAGAAAAGTTTAGTACAGCTGGGACTATTTTCTCTGACTACAGGAGAAGATTTGCTGCCCTGCACGTTGAACAATTGACATTGAAAAAAAGTGAACAAACACTTCATTACTCTCCTAGTGGCTTCGGTCAGCCCAGACATTACGAATGAGGTGACTCGGCTTAAGAGTCCCAAAATAAATCTTGCTGAATTGCTCTAGACAGCCTTCAACTCCATACTGTTCCAGCATCAGGCACCATTATAGAACGGGGAAAATTACATGCAAAACAGGGTCTGTTTCACACCAAATATATCAGCCCAGTCTAAATTGCTAGTGAACATATCTTATTCCCAAGAACACAAGTAACTCCAGACATGTCCTGTTCTTATACAATACAGTTCACATCTCCGTCCACAATTGAAATGTATCTATTCTATTGAATAGCATCTCATTGTGCTTCAGTTCTGTACACGATGAACACACAGGTGTGTCAGCTGCACTTTGCACAGTCAGTATGGTTAACGTTTTTCCTGAGGCAAGCACTTGTCGTTTTCCCCACATTAGAACTCTGGACTTAAATTAATATAGCCATGCACTATTTGCTTTGGTTCTTCCTTCACTGTGTTGATGATGTGTTCATCTGCTCTATGTTCAACTCATGCGATCAATAACAATGTTTTTGTTTCAAATAATCAGCTATTCTTCATAAATTCCTCATAAAAAATGCAAAATCACAATTTGATTGAATCTCATCAAATGAAAATAGCATACAATTCCAACACTAGAACCATGCAACACAATATTATACTAACTAAATTCAGCAGCCATGGGATTGTAATATTTAATTCAGTTTATCTAGACACCCCCCCCCTTTTCTTCTTGTGAATATCCTTGAACCTATTGGCAATGTAACAAGTTTGCCATGTTCTCCAATCAAATCAGTTACATAATGTAGGGGAGCCTGCTGCAGTTTCTGATTGCACCAAATCATGGGAATACCCCAGTTCTTCCTATTCTGAACCTGATCTTTCAATGCAGCTAGCCATACCTGAATTAATTCTCTTGTAGTATGAAATACGCATCTCCATTTTGCAAGCACCCCTAATAGCATATGTTCTCTCAAAGTGAGAGGAGCCAATAAGCTCTCCTCTATCTCCATCCAGGTGTATCTCTCAATGCCCATCACATATTAAAACAGCTGACTAAGAATGCAGGGCAAATTATATGCTTTGAAATCAGGGAACTCAAAGCCTCCTTCACTTTGCACTTCTCTTGATCCTCCACAAGAATGTCATTATTTTCATCTTTCCAGAGAAAATTGTCCATCACCACATAACACCTCTTTAACAATTTAATTCTCACTCTGTTCAGGATACAATTTATAACACATGGATCGTTGGGAGAACATTAATCTTTATCATATCTACCATCCCACACAGATTGTAGTTCTACATCATCCACCATGAGAAGTGACATTCTATATTCTCTACAATCCTCAAAGGATTATGCACCAACATTCCCCTCACTTCTCTTTTCATCTCACTCCCTAGGTACGTATACCCATTTTTGCACCATCTAAAACCACATATTCCTACGTGCCTGTGAAACACACATGGTAATTGCCTCAGTTTTAGCCATATTCAACATATAACCAAAAGCCCTAAAATATTCCTCTAGTGATTCCAGCAAGGCAGAAAGGAGGTTCTATGGATCCAAAGCAAGAATCAAGCCAATGGCCATGTATGGCAGAACTTTACACAGACTGACTCAGAATGGAACTGCCATGGTATTCTCATTCCCAAAAGGTGTCCCAGGAAAGCCTCCAATTATAACTCGTAAAGCCAGGGAGACTGGGAGAATCCCATGCCTAGGACCATTCTGCCAGATAACGTGCTCTTATACCAAGTCATTCACAACCACCTGTGCCATGGTGCTTGCATACATTGTGTCTACAGCTCTACTGAACTCTTCAAGTAAACCAAATCTAGATGTGTTCCCTCAGAATCCTCCAACTCACCCTGTCAGAATCCTTTTTTTCCTAATCTAAACTAATCATCATCATGAGAATCTCTGAAACCCAGTTAACCTCCATGAGGTCAACAAAGCCAATAATATGTGATGGCCCACCCCTCTATTCAATGCATTCCACCTGATAGTGATGAACAAGATTTGGCATCAAGCTTGTGGCCCGTATCAGAATTAGGTTAGTATTTTAAGATCATGTTTTTATAGTCAAATATGATTGTAATTCCCATGCAAGTGTTTATCTTTCCCTTCGTATTGAATCAGACTTATAAGAGCCTGTTCCATCAAAGCTGATTTCATCCCTTTCTCAAGGATATTTTTATATACCACACAAGTCAGAGGGACTAAAGATGGACTCAACCTCATACAGAATTTTTCCAGAATTTCGTCTGACCCCAGTGATTTCCTTCAATGTGGGCGTTAGGATCTGGGGTTGGAGAAGATCCGGAGCAGGAGCATCAGGGGTAGGGTATGGTGGATGGACAGTAATTCTCCCAGGTGAGGGAGGGCGCTCTTGAATGGGTGAACTGGGGCACGCTTGGGGAATTGGATGATATTTGATCATTAGGTCCACACCACTAGCTAGTTGAAGAATATACTACATGTGTTGAACAGTAACATGAGCAGGACGAGTGGCAAGGAGTGGGAGGGAGCACCTTCGGACCATGAATAATGGTTACAGAAACAGATATAATTGTCAAACGTTTGTGTGCTGTTCCTGATGAACCAGATTGTATTTATTTATTTATTTATTTATTTGTTTATTTGTTCATGTATTGGACATTTGTATGGTGCTTATACACATGTGTTTTCAGGTGCTACAAGACAAGAGGGGGCACGGGTGAACATGGCAAACATAAGAATACAAAAACAAAGAAACTGTTAAATTGGTCTTGTGACAATCCTACCTTGCAATTGCTTAACAAAGTGACAAGAGTCAGGGTGGCTAATTTCATGTTAATAACTGTGTGATTACTTTACTGTTCCTTATCGTTCTATCCCTAGTGGGTGCGGATTCCTGCTGGAGGGATGAGCTGAATAGTGAGAGAGAGTAGGTGTCACAATTGTGGGAGGCTGACAAAAATAGGACAACGTGACATGTTTGCTTAATATAGTAAACTGGAATGTGAGAGGAACCAATAACCTCAACAAGAGAAATACTATCTGGTGTTGAATAAAGAAGGATACAGCAGATGAGGCACTGCTGCAAATTAGTTAAGAGTGGGCAACATGATCAGAGGTTCTCAATCACTTTCAGCTTTAAAGCTAGAGTTGTCTCATTTCTGCTGAATATGAATTTGAAATGCTGCATTTTGCGCGTACAGAGAGGGTAGGAGATATGTTCAGGTGACGTTTGGGCTAGAGGGGGGTAAATACGCTATTTAGAATCATAACACTCCAATGTGCATATGAGCTTCTTCAGGAAGGTTTCTCAGGAGCTTACCTTTTCCAAGACAGAAGACCTGATCTTAGGCGACCTGGAGGATTTTTTTTTTATTACCATAGAGCCGGAACTTGACAGGCCTATAGACAATGGGCCTGGAGATATGAAGTACATTGATAAATCTGAACATACATATAGAGTGGTATATTTGTGAAGAAGTTATCTAAACATGAGAGTGCAGAGATTAAATACTTCTCTGTTAGACGAAGAGTGCTTAGTTGGAAGCCTATCCATAGATATTTAGAGGCTGATTCATGGAATTATTTGTGTGGAAAATCAGGGACTTGGGCCCCATTCTGCGGAACCTCTTGCCTGCGAAATGCCCATACAAATCCCCCCATCTCTGTGCCACTTGAAGGCAGGCGTACTTGCGCATAGGAATCTCAGCACGAAGGTGGGTTTGCATGTTGGATTTACGGGTGCGTGTACGCAACCGAGTATCCGATCAGACTTAGGGGAGTATGTACGCAGTGTACTGTGGAGCAGGAATGGTTTATGGGGGTTTGCACTCAGATTTTCCGAATTTTACCCGACTTACAATACATCGTACGCATGTGTGAGGGTGCAGGTAACAGTTGCGGGGGTTCCCGGGCAAGGTCCTCGAGAAGCAGTCCTGCTTGCCGGGGACCACATGCACTGTTTGAAGGGTGCATCTATTCGCGGCCGGGGTGCACACAAAGGTGGTTGTCCTGGCTGTTTTTGCTTTGCGTGGGGGGGCGTGTCACGGGCGATCCAATCATGACTTGCGTATATGCTTACTTTGCGCTGTGAATTCCATGAATACATGGGGTGCACATTTTATAATTCTTTACGCAGGCTTTTGCAGCGTCATTCTCAGGCACGCAGCCTTTGCTGGAAGAATGCATACTTTTCCATGAATCGGGTCTTTAATGTTTCTGGGGGGACAATGTAACATCTTTGGCTCTAGGGAAGGTCTGCCGTGCACTAAAACCTTTTGAGGGATGGAGACTGACAAGGAAAGCCTCAGTGGTCAAGAGGAACATGTGTAGGGAGAGGTAAGAAAGCAAATTAAGCAGTTAAAAAGTAAGGTGTGGAAGCGCTGGGGACTGAAGTGCATAAAAAAATATACAGATGCTCTGAATGAACACCTGACAAAAAGGCAGAACGTCTGGTAGGACAAAGTAGGCAATATTTCTGGGAGCATTGGGAAAGAGCAAGTAGGTTGATAGAGCACAGTTTTAAAATGATGTAGGAGCCACATATGGTTATAGTCGCTAAGAATGGAAAGGGGGAGTTGCTATAAACACTGTGGGTATATTGAGGTAGATCGGGGAGCATTTTGAGGAGTTCTACACTGAAGATGACACCGAGCAAGTAGTTGACTTAAGGTGGAATGGAGGTAGATACTCCTGACAGTGGTGGAGGCAGAATGGTTAATGGACACAATCTCAGAGTGAAAAAAGGGAGGTGACAATATGCCATTTCCTCACCTGTCCTTTCGTATAGAGAAATATACGGCCTTACATAATTTCGTAACGTACAGAACCTTAAATAACCTTACATAACTCAGGCCATGCTTTCTTGTGGATCGGCCACATTCACAGGCCGATTCATGGAATAAACGTGCACCGAAAAAACGGCGCACGCGTGCGAAAACGTGCGATTCGCAGTGAAATAGCGAAAATCGCAGTGCAAGTGCGATTATCGCAGTGCAAGTGCGATTATCGCACAGAAAACATCGCACATCTATTCATGGAAGTCCGTGCATGCACAAAATGTGGGATGTGCGCTGAAAAAGTGCGCAGCGCACGCTGGCGCACGCTGGCGCACAGGTCATCGAACAAGTGTGATAAGGCCACAGCGAATTCGCACATAGCGCGGCGGACCTAACAAAAGTAGGCGTAACACGGGGCGTTACACGCAGAATGGGGAACAACTCGTGAAAATGTGGGCGTCACGGGGGAAGTACAGGAGGCAAGTGCGCAGAACGCCCATACGCTCGCCTACAACACGTATTCATGGAATCGAATAGGGAAAAACAGCGCACGGCCAAAGACACGCACAGGCCCATACATGTCCGCCACACGAAAGCAGGCGGTAGCGTCCCTGCGCAGGAAATAAATGTGCGCCAAAGTTCTACACGCGCGAGAAGTTCCACACACGATCGGGCCTGGGGGAGCGTGTGTGTGTATTTCAGGGGTGCGCGAGAAGTCCCACACACGATTGGCCTGGGCGCGTGTATTTCAGGGGCTCGCGGGTGGTTACACACGCGATCGGGCCTGGGGGAGCGTGTGCGTGTATTTCAGGGGTGCGCGAGAAGTTCCACATGCGATTGGGCCTGGGGGAGCGTGTGCGTGTATTTCAGGGGTGCGCAAGAAGTCCCACACGCGATTGGCCTGGGCGCGTGTATTTCAGGGGCTCGCGGGTGGTTTCACACGTGATCGGGTCTGGGGGAGCGTGTGCGTGTATTTCAGGGGTGCGCGAGAAGTTCCACACAAGACCGGGCCTGAGGGAGCGTGTGCATGTATTTCAGGGGTGCGCGAGAAGTGCCACATGCGATTGGGCCTGGGGGAGCATTTGCGTGTATTTCAGGGGTGCGCGAGAAGTCCCACACGCGATTGGCCTGGGTGCGTGTATTTCAGGGGCTCGCGGGTGTTTTCACATGCGATTGTCCTGGGCGCGTGTATTTCAGGGGTGCGTGAGAAGTTCCACACGCGATCGGGCCTGGGGGTGCGTGTGCGTGTATTTCAGGGGTGCGCGAGAAGTTCCACACGCGATCGGGCCTGGGGGAGCGTGTGCGTGTATTCCAGGGGTGCGCGAGAAGTTCCACACACGATTGGCCTGTGTACGCAATTCCATTGGACCAAAGGCCCTGACAGCGCAGGCGCATCTGTGACGTGACAGGCACGGGCGTGTCCCTGTACCCGGGGGAATGTTACAAGACCAAAAACTGCACGTCCGAGTGTCAGCCTGCGTGATTGGAGGATAGTGCCTCAGTGCGTATACGCGGAAGTGACGTTGGACGTGTGGTGCGGTTTAAAAGGTGCGTGTAGTACGTCATTTCCTTGTACGTGCTTCCCGTGGAGAGCGAGTGGGTGAATTCTGTACTTCTTGTCGGTTCACACGGGATTTACTTCACAGCGTTTCTAGTTCGTACTCCCTGTTACCTCTGTCAGTATTTTTCTGATTTTCTCTTCGACCTGTTTCCTCAAACAGCGTTGACTTCTCCTTTTGTCCTGTCTCCTCAGACAGTGTACAATTCTTCTGTTGGCGGGGGTGTTGCCAACGCGCACACGCGCGTATTTTTCACGCTCTTTTCCCAGGCAGACGGTGAGTCGCGCACGTATTTACCAACTGTGCTAGCCCCGTGTGTAGCGTACCCCTTCAGAGGTCATTGTAGGCTGCGTGTGACACGCAGACGTTCATTTTTGTGTTTCTGGGTGCCACAGCATAGTGCAGGTTCCTTTTCCCACGCACGTGGTCTACGAGGGGTCGCGTGCACGTCATTTTCTGTTTTAGGGGTGCCTGTGCGTTGCGTGACCCGTCATCTTTCACCAGGGGTTACATACAGCCTTGCTAGAGCACTTGGGTACGAATTCCATCTAGTACCCTACCCCTTTGACTCCCAATTGCCCAGGGCAATTGTCCACTGCAACTCCCATACGCACAACTCCATCAGTGCCATGGCTTGGAGGCGAGCAATTGGTAAGGGTGGCAAAGGTGGCCGAGCCTCAAGAGGTGGGCGTGGTGGGCGCGGTAGGGGACGTGGCCAGGATTTGCAGACTCCCCCAAGCCCCCCACGTGTGGAGGACCAGTCAGGGACACACACACCCCTTCCATGGTTGAGGGAAACGTGGCTGACACCATCCCTGCTCAGCCCTTGTTGGACCGGCCCATTGTGGCACCTGACCTAGCACAGGGTGACTCCCAGGCTGACTTCCAGGTCGCCAAGTCTAGGCCACGGGTGGCGGTGCAAGCCAGTGTCACCAGGCCACGTGGTACAGGGGCAGCCATGTCATCTGCTGCCCTGAGTAGGCAGGGTGGGGAGGCTGCAGGGGCAGCTGCAGCTCCGTCCACCCCAGCTCTGACTCCCCCAGCAAGGACAGTGTTGGTCCCGGTACATCAGACTGAGGTTCCCCCTGCCATCATCACACTTCAGCTAATGCCTGCAGTAAGTCATGTGGTCAGTGTGCCATCGCACACTACTACTACACAGTCCACCGGTGCTCCTGCCTCTAGTGTCCAGAGCGGCGTAGGGCACTCCGGAACCCCACCACCCACAAAAAGAAAGAGGAAGAGTGCTCGTCCAGTACAGGCTGATGACCCCGACACGGCTACACGGTCCGGCACGCCAAGGAAGCCTAGCTTCAATGATGCCGAACTGGATGCACTTGTGCAGTATGTGTCCGAACATGACGCCGAAATGTTGGTCACTTCAGGGTGTAGGATTACACCTGCTCGACGTCAGGCACACTGGCAGTCCATCGCGGACAGCATAAGTGCCCTTGGGTTTATGAGGCGCACAGCTGTTGAGTGCTACAAGCGCTGGAACAACCTTAAGCGTAGGGCAAAGAAAAAGCTAGCCTCAAGTCATGCCGCAATTCTGGTGACTGGAGGTGGGTCTCCACAAGAGGACATAGAACTCACTCTACATGAGCATGTTGCTGGGACCTACGTCACAGAGGAGCAGATCCAAGGTGTGGGAGAACTGCCAGATTACGAGGCATTGTCCGGTGAGTGCACATGCATGTGTGTGTGATCCATGTGTATGTAGTTTGTGGGAGGGGATCTGGTTGAGTGCCAGGTCAGGGTGTGTGTGCCTGAGTGTTTTGTCCCACCCATGTGCTTCATCCAATGCATTCTGCGCCCCGGGATTTGGGTATTACAGTATCCCTTCTGGCCACAGTAGGCGTTTTGCACTACATTGCGCCAGTTGCCCTTGAAGTGGCATCTTGCTACCACATTGTTCCGTATTTAGCTGTGTTCATTCAGGCTGATAGTAGGACTTTACCTGGTTCTACTGCGCATCACTCTGCCCCATTGTCACATATATAACATGCCCATGGTACATGCCATCTGTGTGATGGCATGTGTCATGTATGTCTATTGGACATGCCACTCACAGGCCAATGTGTGATGTCACTGCTAGCCAGCATGCAGCTGATGTGTTGCTCTCCCATCTTGGTGTCATCAGTGTCTGACATTTTCCTCCCCTTCCAACACATGGACAGTGCATGCATGGGAGGGTTATAGTCATGTGGGAAATGTGTAAATCAAGTACTGGTACTGTAGCTTGTCTGGCCTAATAGCGTGCCATGGTGCTAATGCCTGTTTCCATTTTTTGTCTTTCTTGTTTTTGCAGAGGATGACGCATCTGATGCTGTTGAGGGAGAGGAGATGGTGCAGGCCCAGGAGGGATCTGAAGCACGACCAGGCACCAGTGGGGGACGTGGTTTGGTGGTGGGGGAGAACCCTCTCTTGCTGCAGGCCATACTGTCCCGGGGTGTCCCTGGCTGCACCTCCCCAGAACTCTTTTCAGGTGTTGATTCGGATGAGGCTTATGTGGATTCGCAGGTATGTGTTCATGGAAGGGATACTGTTCTGTCCGACCCACCTGCACCAGGGGTAGAGCCCACTATGGGGATGTCAGTGCTGGTAGGTGCGCCTGTGGTGGTTACAGATGCAGGGCCACACTCCGCAACATCTGATCCTGTTCCTGGGCCAGCAGTTCAGAGGGGAAATGCAGTCCTGCAGCCTCAGGCAGTGTCGACACAGCAAGGCGCAGTTCGCCTTGCCCCAGACAGGTGTGGTGCCCGCCAACGCGGTGGCCGTCCGCCACCAGGCAATACCGCATGGGAGCAATCCATTTACGGTATGGTCAACCAACAGGCAGCATCATCCGAAATGATTGCTCAAGCCATGAAGAGGGTGGCCACTTCCATTGTCCCCCCAGAAAGGCAGATGGAGCTACTACAGCAGGCAACAGACTCCATTTGCCAATCAGTCAGGGAGGACATGTTGGCATCCACCAGGGACAGACAGGCGGCCCTGGACAATCTGAGGGAATCAATTTCTATAGATGCCCAGGGACAGAGGGAAGCCCTGAGGGGAGAGGTCCGGCACCTCAGGCAAACTCTTGTGGACCTTGATGCTTCCACTGTCACCAGGACGGAACAGCTGCTGGAGCACGTCACCCGTACGCTCTCAGCAGAGATGCAGGCAACTCGGGCGGAGGTCCGGGCAACACGTCGGGTGTTGCATGGGGATCTCCGCACCATATCCCTCCAGAACGAGGCCTTCCAGGCCTGCATGCTTGCTGCCATGGAGGACCAAACTAGGGCATTGCGTGGGCTGCCTCCCATGGCACCACCACCTCCTGTGGCAGCAGCAGCAGAGGTTGAGGAGAGCGAATCCAGCAGTGAATGTCCCACTATTTAGTAGCCGTGCAGGCCATGAGCCCATGGAGGTGTTTTTTTTCCGCAAAATTCACGCAGGTGGCTGTTGGTGGGCACCCTGTCCTCGGACCTCCTGGGTGGCCTCCCCCACCCTCCTGGCCCACACATGGCCATTTTTGATTTTTGATTTTTGAGTTTTTATTACAGTGTGTTGCCTTGTGTGGCTCCCGTAGGCATCCACTGTATTCCGGCTGGGCACATGCAGGCTTGTCCTGAGTTTGGGTTAGATGCTTGGGTCAGTGAGACACACACCCCTCCTGCTTCCCGTTTCCATGGGCTTGCAAAGGGTCTGCCCAAGTGACAGTGAATTACACAGTGACGTTGGACTCCCATGAGCTGTGTGGGCAGTCTGTAGTCAATTCTGTGTATACATTCCTAGTGCATGTTGTTGTTGTATTGTGCACTGCATGGTTATTGATGTGTGCTTGTGCATCCATGTCTCCCTCCTGATTTGCAGGTTCATTCCTCATGTCTTCACAAGGCCGTCCACTTTGGAGATGGGGCTCATGTTGTGAGCAGTGGACTTCCAGATGTGCATGGCAACAACACTGTAAAGTTGGAGGTGGTGGATGTGCTGGCATTCTCATGTTGTAAGGCTACGTATCCTTTGCCTTAGTACTGTCATGTTTATGCTATATCGATTGTATTGTGGTAAGTATTGGTCATGTGTGTTGTTGTTTCTACATTCATGTGGGCATATTGTGTGTGGCCAGTTTCCATTAGGGACACTGTACTTTGTGACACGTGTCATGTTTGGGGGATGACTTTGTTTGCTCTCACATGGCATGTCATGCCATGGTGTGTTGGGTGGCGGTGCTGGGGAGGGGTTGGGTGACATGGCACTGTTGTCATGTTGTGTCTTGCAAAGGGGTAATGATTTTAGCAGCATAGGAGTGTGTCTTTTGGACACAGCATTGGTGCTGTTTGTGTAGGTTGGGAAGCACACAATGGAACACTTCCAGATGTACAATCTCAGGCTGGTATGGTTGTGACAGTTGAATGTCCATTGACACATCATAATTGTCAGTAACAATCATCATTGATTGTCAGCTGGTATGTGCCAGGGCTGTGTGCACTCCACAGGGGTGCGATTTTATGTGAAGTAATCAGCCAAGAGCTGTGTACGGGCTGCCTCACCCCGTGCCCTTTCCCCTCCCATGCGCAGTGGGCATGCATGTGGTTGGGAATGTGGGGGCACCACCATGTCCACGGCCAGGCCCGGCGTGTTGCAACCTGGGGTGGCGTGGTGGGGTTCCGAATTGGCGTCATCATGTGGGTGCTGAGAGGGTAGGTACTGTCCCCTGGGGTGGTGGTGATGGGTATCATCAGTGGGGTTGTGACATTACTCAGTATCTGACATGCATGCATGCGCAGTTGCATTTATACTCACCGTTCAGCCATGTATCGCCATGCCGCCCAGCTTCTATGTCCCGGTTTAGGGTAGACATTCTGTAGATGAAACTGTCGTGGGTGTAACCTGGATAGTTGGCGTATACTGAGGTGATGATTCCCTTGGCATCACATACTACCTGGGTGTTGATGGAATGCCAGTGCTTGCGGTTTCTATAGATGTGCTCAGTTGCCCTGGGGGGACATAGAGCCACATGGGTGCAATCAATGGCACCTAGCACTTTGGGGAATTGTGCCACCCTGTAGAAGTCCTGGGCAACAGCCTGCCTTTCTGCAGGTGTTCTGGGCAGGTATATGTGCCTGCGGACTGATGGGCGTGCAGTGATGATGGCCAAGACCTGCTGTAGGCAGCGTGACTGCGTGGCCTGTGACACCCCCCCACTATGGCACTTGTCCGCTGAAATGATCCAGTGGCCAGGAAGTGCAGTACATTGAGGACCTTCTCCAGGGGGCTGAGTGCTTGGGAGCACAGGGTGGTTGATGTGAGGTCATCCTCCCACTCACTGATCAGGTCGAGTATTATGTGTGGTGGAAACCTGTACCTCCCATACACATGGTCATCAGGCATCCCAAAAAGGCTGGTTCTGGGTGTAAATATTCTGGCCCGGACTATCCTCCTCCTCCTCCTGCGGTATACCACGGCCACTGCTGCTAGGAACGGTGTGTTCATCCTGGCGTCTGAGCTTGTTTGTTGTTTGCGTGCACTTTTATGCTGTGCGGGTGGACGTACGCCTACTTCCTGCTGGCGTACGTGTTTCCGGATTGGCCACGTTCGTTTCCATGAATACGTGTTGTAGGCGAGCGTGTAAAACTTCCCGCGCAGCCCAGCCCAATCGCGTGTGGTACTTCTCACGCACCCCTGAAATACACGCACACGCTCCCCCAGGCCCGATCGCGTGTGAAACCACCCGCGAGCCCCTGAAATACACGCGCCCAGGCCAATCGCGTGTGGAACTTCTCGCGCACCCTTGAAATACACGCACGCAGCCCAATCGCGTGTGAAACTTCCCGCGCACCCCTGAAATACACGCACGCAGCCCAATCGCGTGTGGAACTTCTCACGCACCCCTGAAATACACGCTCCCCCAGGCCCGATCGCGTGTGAAACCACCCGCGAGCCCCTGAAATACACACGCCCAGGCCAATCGCGTGTGGAACTTCTCGCACACCCCTGAAATACACGCACCCAGGCCATTCGCGTGTAATACTTCTTGCGTACCCCTGAAATACACGCACGCAGCCCAATCGCGTGTGGAACTTCTCGCGCATCCCTGAAATACACGCACCCAGGCCATTCGCGTGTAATACTTCTCGCGCACCCCTGAAATACACGCACACGCTCCCCCAAGCCCGATCGCGTGTGAAACCACCCGCGAGCCCCTGAAATACACGCGCCCAGGCCAATCGCGTGTGGAACTTCTCGTGCACCCCTGAATTACACGCACACGCTCCCCCAGGCCCGATCGCGTGTGAAACTTCCCGCGCACCCCTGAAATACACGCACACAGCCCAATCGCGTGTGAAACTTCCCGCGCACCCCTGAAATACACGCACGCAGCCCAATCGCGTGTGAAACTTCCCGCGCACCCCTGTAATACACGCGCCCAGGGCAATCGCGTGTGGAACTTCTCGCGCACCCCTGAAATACACGCACCCAGGCCATTTGCGTGTAATACTCCTCGCGCACCCCTGAAATACACGCACACGCTCCCCCAGGCCAGGTCGCGTGTGAAACCTCTCGCGCACGCGTGTTCCAAACACCCGTAATAAGCGTTCCCCGCTTTGCGTTTGCTGTTTGCCAGTCCGGTAAACTGGTACAGGGTTGGCGCAGCCCTTTGCGATGGTTTTGCGATCTTGGTGGCTTTTCCTTGCACGTGGGCCTTCTTGGGGGCGTAACTGGCGCTGCTGCAGGGTCACTGCGCCACTCTGCGCCACATCTGCTTTTGGAGGTGGGAATCCATGAATACGCTGTGCGCAGAAATTGATTTTATCGCACGCGGCTGGCGCAGACATTCGCACGGGCACGCTGTGCACCAGCCGCGTGCGACACTTTTGAGAGGAATTACATGAATCGGCCTGCAAGTGTGTTGCCCCAAGGCCTTGGTGGCAGCTTTCTTGCTTTGTCAATGCAAACGTGTATGAGCAGTAGAGCTCCCATGATTTTCAAGTGACACCTTTAAGGCGGTTAAGAGCGCACATAGGCTTTTTAACGAAAAATAAATATACAGACCTAGGCAGCCTCAGAGGCGTTCTTCATGGCACAGGGAGTGGGCAGCAACGTATTAATGAGGAAAACAGCCTCTGAGGCCCGTTCAGATCACCCGCATCCTCAAAGTCGTGCTATATTGTGTTCTTTGTGCTTGCTTAAATTGTGCCACGTGGTAAGCCACTTTCAGGTGTATTTTCATATGCCACGAGACCACATAGCTACTGTAACACTCTGAAACGGTCAATAATTCTAATTAAATAAGCGTATACCATTTGTTGTCGTGAGGTATCATAGCGATAACTACTCATTTGGTGCCAAAAAAAAAAAAAAGTAAGGTCCCAATTGGAAGTATAATACAGAAGAGCACCAACCTAATGACAACACCAACAACGGTGTCAAGCCTCACGGTAAAATCTCAGTTTTGGTACAGAATAAAACATTCCTTTTCTTTCGTCCCTTCCTGCCCCACCCAACATGATATGAAGGTTATTTATAATGCGCTTAATACCCAGAGGTTTCAAAGCGCGGACCCGGGGATCGAACCTGTGTTGCACCGTGTCGTCTTGCTCCTGAGGAGAGTACTTTGCCGCTGAGTTATCCCCCCGAGAATGAGGCCATTCTTCAGCTCGAAAGCTGTGATTGGAACACCCCTAAAACAGTCTCTCGCAGTGCCATGCCTGCATCCTCCTCTTTTCTCCCCTATCACCAGTGAAAGGACCTCTGTCCCAGACGTGTAAACTGGGTGAGGTGGGGTTGCTATGCATAATGAGGAGACTACTGATTTTCGGGAGCATAAGTCTTCGTTTTCAAGAGAACACTATCTTCAAAACTGTGCTGTGTTCCTTAAATCTCCTGTAACTGCTTCTCTATATAGATGCGAGTGCCCCCAGCCCTTGACCCATGCAATCGGCTGTAGTCCCAGAAGCAGGCCATATTGTGCTTGAAACAATATTTGGAAGGAAAAAAAGAATGTGTTGCCACATACAAATGGGAGATTTCTTTGCTTATCAGTGCTGGGGCGAATACATTGGAAAATGTGAATGTGCTTTGACAGTTTGGAAGCCCTTTGACACTTGCATTTTTAGATGTCGGACTTAGACCGGCTGTCGCGAGAGGAGACATTCCATTGGCATTCTTATTGAATGCCCCCTCCAGCTGCTAGAATACGCTCTGGAACACCACAGCCTCCTCTAACGAGCCTCCTGATTTGGGAGAGCATTCTCATTTCAAAGCCGCCATAGAAACACGCGCTTGCATGACATCGGTGTCAAGCAAATTAGCAATTACAATAATTGCAGAACATTTGAAACAATCCCAAGGTACAAGAACACACTAACAATTGCACACTATTTAAATGCGAGATTTACAACACAATACCCAGAGAAACCAATTTAAACTATTGCCAGGGATGTGAAACAATGCCATTGTTCCTCTCACTTGGGTCGTACAGTGCATTCCCCGATGAATGTGTAACATGCAGAGACAAGTACTAAAATTCCCAAGAAACACAATGTGGAACGCATTCATAGTTATCATTTAGCATCAATACATAAGAAAGCACGCTAGGGATACGGTACAGACACATATTAATGCACTGGAGACGACAATGTAAAATAGTAGATGTGTTTGTGAAGTAAGCTAAACATTTCTCTGCTGAAACTCAAACTATTTTAAGTTGGTCATGTGGCTTCTAGGCAATATGGTCACAATCCAACACTTACTGCACACCAGTGCAGCTTAGTTGGTTCAAGAGAAGAGCTCCGGAAAATAGTATTCATGTTTACTCTGCTCTGTTTCCAAAGGCAGATACGTAGAAGTGCACGCAACCAGTGCATTGAGCTGTGTTATGGGGGAGTATTTAATTTTCAATTAGAAACTTTCAACAATATGCTTAGTTGGTGTCGTGGAGTAGATGCGCCTCAGTGGCAGCGTGGGTCGCACGTGAAATGAGGGACACACAAGGCACACGTCTTCACTTTATTTAATTCAAATCTCAACTAACTCCACCCTCCTCCCGCCACCCATCATATCCTGTTACTCCCAAAGTCACTTCCCTTGTGGCCCACAACCAGCCCCCCCCATAACCATGGAGACGTCAACGTGACATCTCCCCCCTTTTTAAACAGTTACCACAACATTCACAACATGCGAACGTCTGCGGTGGGCTGCTTAGCCCATTTCTTTAATCCAGCAGCGAGGCTTGTTCCGAGCTCGCTGCGGGCGTGAGCTTACAAGTTCGGGTAGATTCCCACTGGTCTCAATCTCCGGGGGACCTTCATGGTCTGAGTCATCTGTGTCTCCTTGGTAGGAGTCGTCCGAGGCATAGTCAAGGGTAACGACCACACGTCCACTGAGGTGAGATGTTCCTAATGAGGGAATGTTCTTGAAATGCGAGGAGTTTCTCATGATAGGGTCTCCTGAGCCCTGCGCCATAATCATGGCCTCCTTCTTTTGCGTTACCAGAAGTGGCTTGGCCTGGAAGATGGGGAGGTGCTTGTGCTCAGCCACAATATCTCATACCTCTATCTGGGGTGCTAGGGCCCCTCATCGCTGGTCGGCATAGTCCTTCATTCGCTCTTTGACGGCTTCATCTCGCACCCTTAGCTCTCGGCCGAGGTCGGGTATGGACATTTCTCCCATACATTACTTCGGAGGGTGTTCACCCCGTGGTGCTGTGCGGCGTGTTTTGGTAGTCTCTCAGGAGTTGGTTTAACACTTGTTCATAGGGCTGCCCTGTCAGTTTGGCTATCTGGAGTGCTCTCTTTAGGTTGGCCATAAAGCGCTCTATCAACCCGTTGACTGCCGCTCTTCCTTTGTCTCTGGCCCTTGTCCACATGCCCGACTGAAGGCCCTCACAGATGATTTGACAAGCCGGATCACTTTCGGTTTCACGGGCTATCATCCCAATGTCTATCCCGGCTGGTGTGGTTTGATGTATTAAATAGCTGTGATACCTGTCTGCCACTGAGGGTTCTGGTAGGCACCCCTCCCGGGGTATTCTGGATAAGAAGTCCACAGGGTTATCTCCTTTACCAGGTCGGTGCACAATTTTGAAGGCGTAGTCTTGCAGCCACAACCCCCAGCGGGCTATTCAAGTGTCATTTTCGCCTGGGGGTTCCCATACAGGAATTGCAGTGCTTGGTGGTCAGTGACTACCCGGAATGGTTTGCCGTACAGGAACAGGTGGAAATGTTTGCATTCCCAGACCACGGTGAGGCCCTCCTTCTCTGCCTGGGAGTAGGCTTGTTCGTGGTCAATAAGCCCCGGCTGGCATACGTGACAATGTGTGTTCGTGAGGGATCACTTGAGTCCACCTGGGCCCATGTGGTCCCAGGTGTGGAATTCATCTCTTAAAAAAAACACTAGATCTCTCAGATTGGAATAAACTAACACCCTTATCGTTCCACGCTTGAAAACCAAAAAAATCAAGGGAAGCCGCTTTTATATCTGCAGCTCCTCAGAAATGGAACTCTCTTCCACCCATATTGAGGATCACCTCATCCACTGAGTTTTTTAAGAAAGGGCTGAAAACTGCTCTTTTTTCATAGAGCGACTCCCTATTTCATATTTGGCCCTGCTTTCTTCTGGTCTGTTCTTTTAAACCAACTCCTTGCTTTTTCTACTTGTATGAGTTTTTGTCTTGTCTGAGTTTTACGTTTCAAGCGCCCTTAAGCCTTCGGGTACCTGGCACGCTATATAAATGGCAAACATAAGCATAAACATAAACATGGCCCCTAGCCCTACTGGGCTGGCGTCCACAGTTAGCTCCGTCTGCCGACTTTGGTCATAGTAAGACATGTTCTCGGCCTTGGCGACCCTTTCCCTGATGGCCTCAAACGCCTTTTGACATTGTTCTGACCATTGGAAGTGGCTTCTTGCCTGGTTAACAGTCTTAGAGGCTCGCTAACTGTCGCAAAGTCTTTGATGTATCTCATGCAGTAGCTTGCGAGGCCCAAGAACGAGCCTAGTTCCGAGACATTGGCCGGGGCGCCGGTTCATTTAGCGCTGCTACTTTATCGGGGTCCGGACCCATGCCTGATTCAGAAAATATATGTCCAAAGAATTTCAACGTACTTTTGCAGAATTCACATTTGTCACGATTGAGGGTGAGATTTGCTGCTTCCAAGGCCTTGCATACTTTCATTAGTGCCTCATCGTGTTTGCTGACATTGGTGCCGAAGACCAGGATGTCGGTACTGTAATTGAGGCAATTGGGTATATGCTTGATCACATTGGGCCTCATTACGAGTTTGGAGGTAGCCATGCCCTTAATAAGGGCATGGGTCCGGCTCCGGGTCCCACAAAAGGGGACTTACCGGGCTATTCTGACCTTGGAGGGCTCGGTAATTCCCTTTCACGGGACCCTGAGCCGGTACGTCCCCATTCCAATTTGAGCCCCCATAGGGCTCAATGGAGGCTCAAATTGGATGGTAGCAGCGGTACTGTTCATAGCAGTACCGTTGCTACCATCCTGGTCTGCTCGCGGGTGCCGCTCTGCACGCCTGGTCTGACCAGGCGTCCAGAGCGGCACCCGCAAGTAAACTCATAATGTTGAGGCATGGCAACAACAGCGCTGTTAGCACTACCGTCGCCGTTGTTGCCTTTCCGCAACTGTCATAACGAGGCCCATTGTGTACCTCGGCCTGGAATATTTCTGTGGCCGAGGATACCCCAAAACATAGCCTTTTGTAACAGAAGAGTCTGAGATGTGTGATGAACGTGGTTATGTTTCGGCTTTCAGGGTTTGATACCAGTTGGTGGTAGCCTTTCTGTAAATCCAGTTTCGAGAATACCTTGGCACCATTGGGGCCAGGTGTTTCTCCCTTTGTATGCCCTGGTTTGGGTGCCTCATGTCCGCACAGAGTCTGATCACTTCTGATCCTTTCTTTGGGACTGGTACTATCTGGGATACCCACGTGGTGGGACCGGTGGCCGGCCCGATAATGTTTTCTTCAAGCAGCTTGTGTAATTCATCCTCCACTTTCCTCTGGATGTTGATCGGGATTCCTCGGTAGTGTTGGGCTACTGGACATATGGACTCGTCTATGTGCACTTTTATGGGTCTGTTCTCCAATTTTACGATGCCCCAAAAGATGCAGAGATATAGGTTGGAGATCATTTCTACTGAGTCGATGTACTTGTGGACCATAATGTTGTATAGGATGTGGATGAGTCCCATATTTGCCGCTGCTTTGAATCTTAGCACACACCCACTGTCTGTTTCGGTTGCCAGGACGTGAACCAGTATTCTTTTTTCATGTCCCTTATATCGACATGTGCCCTCGAATTGTCGTAGGCATTTAAGGGGTGCCTTGGCACTATAAGCATATATGTCTACTTTGGTGGGGCTCAGCTTCGGCCTTGCAGGGCGTCCCTTCAAAACAGCTTCACTGATGACGTTGATCATGGCGCTTGTGTCAATCAGGAATTCAGTGTGTTGTTCATTTAACTTGATGATCAGTGTGGGCCTGTGGGCCGTGGCAGTGGGATTTCCTAAGGCATATGCCTTCTTCTGATCGCTTCCCGAAGAGCTGGGATCTGAGTCAGATGTTGATTGCTCCACCAGAAGCATATATGATACCTTGATCGTTGCTCGGGTCTTGCTCTCATGACGTATCTTCTGCTCTCTCTCCTCTCCCTTCTTTGTTTGTCATCCCCTGAGTCTCGTTCACAGGTGTCAGGGTTTACTTGAGTAGCTGGTCTTTGAGATGAGGTACCAGGGTGGTTCCCTGGGGAGGGTTGGGATCTTGCATTGTGTCTGGGTTGTGTTTCTCTTGCCCAATCCTTTCCTCTGTTTCTGAAAAGTCTGCACACCGACATAAAATGGCCTTCTTTGCCACATGTGGCACACCGTTGCCTGATGGTGGAGCAAATCCCTTCATGGGGGTTCTCAAACCCACACTTACAGCTATAGAGTTCTTCTGACTTACTCTCAGGTTGTAGTCTATGGATGCTTTCACCTGTTGCAGGACTGTTGAAGCTCTCCACCTGTGAGTCTATGGCCCTCTCTGCGCTAACCAATGCGAGTATCTCCTCCAGGGTGCATTGTTTTTGGAGTAGTTTCCACCTAAACATCTGGGATTCGCACCCTGCTATAATTTGAGACCTTAGTGGTTCGGTGTTAGAATAATTCACAAAGTCACAGTGCTTCATCTTTGTGTGCAGCCGCATGACATAGGCATCCATAGTCTCACCTTTTTTGTTATTTGGTGCTGTAGAACACATGCCTCTCATAGTCCACATTGGTGTGGGGGGTGAAGTATGCTGCTAGTGCATCTTTCAGGTCCTGAATAGAGTCAATGGAGTCGGGAGGCATCTCGTTGATGATGTTGCAGGTGGCAGAACCCACTGACAGCTTTAATAGGCATTTTTGGCGAGCATCCTCTATGGGTCCTGTGGCTTCCATGTACAGGTCGAAGTCCCTGATCTACATGCTCCATCTGGGACCTATGTTGCTGGTGTCAGTGACGTCAAATGCTCTTGGCATCTGGGCTGCCAATGTCTCCGGTAGTTTATATTGGACTTGGTCTACCACCTGGGGGCCTTGACCTTGGCTCTGGGCTTGTGTCCCTTGATCATTGTCCTGACCGGACATCTTGACCTTCCAGTCATTTCTTCACCATGGTCCTTGTCTTCTGGGATGTGGCCACCCCCTGGGCATGAGTACCACTCTCTGAAGGGCTTCAAACCCTCCATGTGTCACTCTGTCTGAGAGGGATACCCCTGCACTCTCAGATTCCCCAGGATGGCTGCCTCCCTGGGCACGAGCACCATCTGTGTGACTTTGTCTATATGGGGTGGGGCCTTGCTCAGCTGTCCCCTTTGGTGGGCCTGACTCTTGGCCTACCCTGTAGCAGGCTGTTATTCCCCTCTTCCGGGGCACGTCCCTGCTTGTTGAAGTCCCCAGCCTCTGCTTTCACCACCGTAGCCCGGAATGTGCTGTTCGGGACGCTCCGAAAGCGTGGCTATGACCAGCCTCTTCCAGGAGGGCCTCCAACATTCAAAATGCGCTCCGGCACCTGCGGCAGGGCTGACTTCTTTGCCACTGTGTGAGTGATGGGCCGTAATGCAGCTGGAATACGCCCTCACTACGCTGTCCACTCCGTGTTCCCTGTATGAGGCCACCTGCCTCGTTGCCATTGTTGTGCCATAGATGCGCCTCGGTGGCAACGCGGGTAGCACCTGAAATGAGGGACACACACGGAGGAGTTTGGCACACGTCTTCCCTTTATTTAATTCCAATCTCAACTGACTCCCCCCTCCTCCCACCACCCGTCATATCCCGTTTCTCCAAGCGTCACTTCCATTGTGGCCCACAGCCCGACCCCCACCCCATAACCATGGAGACGTCAACATGACAGTTGGGCCCATAATAAACAATATTGCCAGACCTCGACAAGTACAGTTTGAAAGTTGCATAAGATTCTTGGATCCTTTGTGTTCTCTAAATATTCATGGATTCCAAAGCACATTTCAACCCGACCCACAAAGAAAAACGAGCTGCTCGAGGAATGCTGACAACACGCCCCCACGCAAACCAAAAACCAAGCCATATCCCAACCTAAGCGCAAACCTCCACGTCCAACCCTGACCCACCATCCAGCACCCATGCAAAAACGTGCAGGTTTCCCCGCAAGTCAAGGCAGCACCTCTGCGAAAATGCATGACCTCCCTAGTAAGTCACAGCTGCACCCAGTGAAAACACACAAGATCCTGCCTAAGTCAAGGCAGCACCCATGCGAAAACACGCACGCTCACTCATAAGTCAAGGTGGCACCCCTGTGAAAATGCGAGAGCCCCCTCGTAAGTCAAAGCTACACCCCTGCCAAAACACACTGCCTCCCTCGTAATTCAATTTGGCACCCTCGTGAATCAAGGCTGCACCCTTGCAAAAATGCATGAACTCTCTCGTAAGTCAACGCTGCACCTGAGCGAAACTGCAAGTCCACCCCCTACTCCCAAGGCACCCAAACTGCTGGCATATACCAATACTGCACATCAACCCTTCAAGTGAAGGCACCACCCACCAGCCCCCCTCACCTCTGCCACTACCCCAGGCAGCCCCCTCGAGTGCAGACACGACCCACCTGCCCCTCTCAGCTTTGACACTACCCCAGGCAGCCCCCTGACAGTACACCCCCCCTCCCTATACCACCCTCACTTCCAACACTACTGCAGAAACCTCCCACAGCTCCCCTCATCTCTTACACTTCCCCAGGCATCATCCCAACAGTAAACCCCCCTCCCCACCCCGCCCTCACTGCCAACAATACGCCAGGCAGCCATCTGACAGTATACCTCCCTCCCCACACCGCCCTCACCTCCAACACTACCCCAGTTAGGGCCCTGACAGTACCCCCCCAACACTTTTCTCACCTCTGTCACTACCCAACGCAACCCCCTGACAGTAAACCCCCTCCCCACACCGCCCTCACCTCCGACACTACCCTTGTCAGCCCCTTCAAGTCCAGACAACACCCAACAGCCTGCCTCACCTCCGACACTACCACAGGCAGTCCCCCTGACAGTACACCACCTACCCACACCATCCTCACCTCCGACACTACTCCAGGTGGCCCCCTTAAGTCCAGACACCACCTAACAGCCCCCTTACCTCCAACACTACCCCTGGCAGCCCCCTGACAGTTAACCCCCTCCCCACAAGGCCCTCACCTCCAACACTATCACAGTCAGCCCCCTCAAATCCAGACACCACTCACCAATCCCCCTCACATCCGACATTACCCCAGGCAGCCCCCTGACAGTCTCCCACACAACCAGTCCAATGCATGGTTGCAACTCACCTGAACCACTGTGGTCTGTCTCCAACATGAAGCAGATCTCCAACATGTCCACCGCCAATCATGATCAACATGAAGCACTGAAGATCAAACCATGACAGGAGCATTCACTGTCACTCCCTTGCAGACCTGAATCTGAAGCACCTCAACCAGACAGCACAATATTGTGCCAATAACACTGTGACCTCCCATCCACATGGGACAAATGAAAGCAATGCAAAGTGGCATGTGCATATTGGCCATTGTTCACTGCAAAGGCATCAAAGCAAAGCAAATGAATGTGTGTTGAGGACAGAAGTCAACAGAATAGAACATTGTGCAGATCCACAAATAATAACCAGACACGTTACAGCCTGAGCATAAGTGACCCGGTTCGAAAGGGTGGCAAAGTCCCTGTCAGGGATTACAACATGCAATCCAAAAAACAAAATCTGACTTCCCCCGCTAGGTCCAAAAAATGGTGAATATTGGTGTTGTGCAAAAGTATTAAATCTAACATTTATATTTTCGAAATATTTTAGGGAGACATTGCCATACAGACATCACACATGCAACTGAAATTTCCTAAATGGTTCCAATTTACTGATAATCACATACAATTTGTTGCTTCAAAAATGTGTTTCTTCCAAAAACAACTCAAATGTCATATCAAAAATCATTAAAACCTTACAAAAAGATCAGATTAAGCATATACAAATTGAGAGAACACAAGTTGGGGTGTACATAGAAACACATAGCATACATTGCAATGTTTTTTTACCAAACACAATTAATACATCCAAAAAAACTTTCTGGAGGAACAGGTATCAGCACACTACGGCAAGATAACTGTTTAGTGCTCTTGATTGCTCTTCCTTTACACTTTATTCACAATTTGTTTAGAGAAAAAAGGAAGCTATTCGCATTGCGATTGGGTGATATATCACACCTATGTTTCTAGAGAAAACAACAACAAACCTGCATTTTCTATTTAAACACAGGCAAACAAAGAACTCTCTACAGATTCTATAGGCTATTTTAAGATATTCAACATGTTTCGGCCACTCTGCCAAATGCACATTATCTCTAATATCCTTTGGTGTTATTCTGCTGGCCTTCTTCAGGACCAGGGCATTGTTTTCAACATTGTATCACTCTTCAATACCCCAAAGGTATAAAAACGGACAACACTCTAACTAAAAACAGGAAAAAGAGAGACTTGATGAATCATGGCGAGGTTCTAACTCGATTTTAGCATTTCACATTAATGTTCAAAAAGCATTCATGACTTTACCAAAATTAATTTTGTGAGGCCAAACTATGGACCAATTGCGGAGATTCTGCATACAACCAGTTTAAGGATTCGAAGACTGATGCAAACAATGACAAAAGGTAGATAAATAAATGTCTTATTTGTCTTAAAAAAAAGAGGAGAAAAACGACCTTCCCTTACCCTTTATAATATTTGCATTTGTTGAACAGGGCACTTTTTATTACCTCTTTAGTGTGTTGTACTAGTACTTGACAGGGTTTTACAAACAACCCGGAAATTCTTCTTCATTAATTCCAAGAATGTACCAACATGTCCCTGAAGTTCTTTTGTCTTTTGAAGGCAAATCTTGGTACTAAAGGGTTGAAATCTGTGGTTTTAATGAAATGGCAGTTTTTCTTTATGATCTTTCTGAGTCCATTACTGATAGGACTAAAAGTACTTATGCATGTGATCCTGTCCTCTTGGACTTTTTTTAGGAGATTCAAGCATCCTTCTCTATTTGCATGTTGTGCTCTTTTCATTGAATTGTGGATTATCCCTCTCGGATAACCATGATCTTTCAAACATGTTGTTAGGTGTTTCGCATGTTGTTTAAACTCTATCATGTTAGAACAATTTCTACGGATGCATAGAAATTGTCCCACAGGTAAACTGTCACATAAACCCCAGGGATGAAAGCTTTTATATTGCAATAGCGTGTTCATGTTAGTCGGTTTTTGATATAAAGTAGTTGTAATTTTTCCCGAAATATTTTTACACACCATCAGATCTAGGAAGGGTGTCATTTCAGTGCCATAACTCATAGTGAACTTAATGTAATAATTTTTGCCATTTAGCCACATGAGAAAGCTCTCCAAGATCATTATAGAACCTTTCCAGATCATGAAACAGTCGTCTATGTACCGTAACCAACATTCTATGTTGTTCTTAAAAGGATTTTCTGGACAGTACATAGAGGTATCTTCCACCATGTCCATAAAAAGATTGGCTAGGTCATGGGCAAATGTTGCCCCCATACTTGTGCCATGTTTCTGCTTATAGAACATGCCGTCGAATAGAAAGACATTTTCCGTTAGTGCTATCTTGATGCACTCTAATATGAAAACTGTTGGTACTTTTTTTTAAAGTTGTAGTACTTCTATTTAAATGTGTCTCCATCACTTTCAGGCACTCCATCTGCGGAATACTGGTGTAGAAGGCAGTAACATCAAGGGTTACTAAAACATCCTCTCAACCCAAAATTTGGCTCTGTAATAATGTAATCATTCTAGTGGTGTCTTTTACATAAGACCTCATGTTTTTGACAAAAGGACATAAGAACCAATCAGAATAAACTGAAAGGGGTTCTAAAATGCTGTTGATTGCAGACACAATGAGACGCCCTGGTGGCACCGTTACCCTTTTTTGAATTTACGGAAGCAAAGAAAAAGCCGGAATGGTCAGATTTTTATTGATCAAAAATTGATATTCATCTTGCTCAATCCAGGTTTCGGATTATGTGTAATCCATCAGGCTTTTGATTTCTTCACACAAACCGAGGTGGGATCCCCATCGAGTTTTTGAGCGAAAACTTTGTTCTGTAACTGGCTCATAACTTCTGTTATGTACAGTTTCTTATCCCAGAGGACATTCCTCACCCCTTTGTCTGCTGGTTTAATAACAAACATATCATTGTTTTGCAATGCCACCAGGGCAGTCCTTTCTTCCTTTGTCACATTGTCTTTGTGGTTATTCTTTAACTTGAATAGATTTTTTGTTTCTTCCACCAATTTATTTTCAAAAGCCAACATAGCTGGAGTGACCATTGAATTAAGTGGTGTAAACGTAGACCATGTTTTTAAACCAGTCACACTTTCCACTTTTGTGGGCTCTGTTTTATCTTTGAAAAAATATTTTAGGCGGACTAGTCGAAAAAACTTTTGTAACTCAATCTGAGTTTCAAAATCATTTGCCCGAGTTGTTGGGACAAAGCTAAGACCATTTTTTAATACTTGTACTTCAATGTTAGTGAGGGGGTGAGAGGGCATATTAAAAATTGGAATCACCAGTTCTGCATTTGACCCGGCCAGTTGCGTGTTTGCATCCTGGGTGGCCCCTGTTGTCGATTTCGACCCCTCTTCCCCCGTCCATGAAAAAATTGTTGATTATTTGCAGTTATTCCCGATGACGTACTTGCATTATCGGACTCACTGCTTGTTGTTGTGTTTGACGTATTTGAAACGAGACACATTTCCTCTTTGCTGACCTCCATTTTTTCACCTTATTTGGTACAATTTGTTTTGATCTTCATAATATGTTTCAATGAAATAAGGGTATGTGTGTGTCTCTTTATAATTCTCAGTATCCTGATTAAATTTCCAGATCTTTTTGTCTAAAGTCCTTTTTTTTTAAATGTATGTATTTCTTCTTCAATTTTTTCAAGTTATCCTTGATATTTTTTTTACTAGGTCTTCACCTTTTATTTTATTTTCCAAAGTCTCAATGTCAATATTCTGTTTTGTAGCTTCCTCAACAGCATAATCAATTATTAAAATCAGATAGTCTCTAGAACATTTATTCCCGACTGCACTGAATTGTCCTTTAACTTCTTTAACTTCTGTTATGTACTGTGTCTTATCCCAGAGGACAATCCCCCCAACCACCTTTGTCTGCCGATTTAATAACAAACCTATCATTGTTTTGCAATGACAGCAGGGCAGTCCTGTATTCCTTTGTCATGTTGTCTTTGTGGTTATTCTTTATTTTGAATTGATTTTTTGTGTCTTCCTCCACTTTATTTTCAAAAACCAATATGGCTGGAGAGGCCATTAAATTAAGTGGTGTAAACATAGACCATGTTTTTAAACCAGCCAGGCTTTCTACTTTTGTGGGATCTGATTTATCTATGAAAAAACATTTTAGGCGGATCAAATCGAAAAAACATTTGTAACTCAATCTGAGTTTCAAAATCATTTGCCCAAGTTGTTGGGACAAAGCTAAGACCATTTTTGTAATACTTCAATTTCGGTAATGGGGTGAGAGGATAGATAAAAAATTGGATTCACCAGTTCTGCATTGGACTCTGCCAGTTGCGTGTTTGCTTCCTGGGTGGACCTTGTTGTCAATTTCCACCCCCCCCCCTTTGAATCTGTAAGCCCAGAAGTCATTTAATCGCAAGATGTGAATTTCGAAAAGGTAAGCGATCCGAGAATGCAGTATTTATATGCACACATGAGTTAACCAAAGCATAGGAAAGTCTAATCTGGTTCTATGAACCCCCTGGTAACACACATAAGAAAAGCTAAAGAAAGAAAGCCAAATGAAACTAAAAACAGGCTCCTTTGAAGTAACTTTCTGACGTATTTTGCAGAGGAATGTTATGAACAAAAAATATAACCGCTTGGATCCTGTTTTTTCTCAATATACCAACACGGGACGTTGTGAATATAGATGGAAACTGTCCTCAGGACCTACTGAGTAAATAAAGTAAGTTGAAATTCTGATTGACACAGCGTTTGAAAGCTGAAATCAAATGCTACAGTTAGGCTAGAAAATTGACTCCTAGAAAGAATAAAGAATTTATAAAATAAGAGAGACAGGAAGCAGTATACATTGAATGCGTGTGACCCGGCATTTTTGAGATGAGATGATCAATGCGTTGCTAACTATGTGTGTGTATTAACACAGAAATTGTGTCATCATACAGATACATGTGGGTGGTAGTCTGATTATGGAAGGTGTATACACCTATTTTTCTTGGAATTAATGAAGAAGAAGAATTTCTGGTTGCTTGTAAAACCCTGTCAAGTACTAGTACAAGAAACTAAAGAGGTAATAAAAAGAGCCCTGTTCAGTGTTACACTTGTTATGCAAATGCAAATATTATAAAGAGTAATGGAAGGTCCTTTTTCTCTTCCTTTTTTAAGAAAATTGAGAAATGTATTTATCTTCCTTTTGTCATTGTTTGCATTAGTCCTCCGGTCCTTAAACTTGTTGTATGCGTAATTGATGCATAGTTTGGCCTAACAAAATTAAGTTTGGTAAATTCATCAATGCTTTTTGAACATTCATGTGAAATACGAAATGCTTAAATTGAGTTAGAACCTCACCATGATTCTTCAAGTCTGTCCTTTTCCTGTTTTTTTTTAGAATGTTGTCCGTTTTTATACCTTTGGGGCATTGAAGAGTGATACACTGATGAAAGCAATGTCCTCGTCCTGAAGAAGGCCAGCAGAATAACACCAAAGGATATTAGAGATAATGTTCATTTGGCAGAGTGGCCAAAACATGTCGACGATCTTTAAAGAGCCTATAAAATCTGTTGAGGGTTCTTGGTTGGCCTGCGTTTAAATAGAAAATGCAAGTATGTTGTTGTTTTCTCTAGAAACATAGGTGTGATATGTCACCCAATTGCAAAGCGAATATCGTCCTTTTTTCTCTAAAAAAATTCTGGATAAAGTGTAAAGGAAGAGAAATCAAGAACGCTAAACAGTTATCTTGATGTAGTGTGCTGATACCTGTTCCTCCAGAGAGTTTTTTTGGATGAATTGTGTTTGGTAAAAACATTGCAATCTATGCCTATGTGTTTCTATGTACACCCCAACTTGTGTTTTCTTCATTTTTATAGGCTTAATCTGATGTTTTTGGTAGGTTTTAATGCTTTTTGATATGACATTTTATATGATTTTCAATAAATTGGAACCATTCAGGAAATTTCAGTTACATGTGTGATGTCTTCATGGCAATGTCTCCCTAAAATAATTGGAAAATATAAATGTTAGATTTAATACTTTTGCACAATACCAATATTCACAATGTTTTGGACCTAGAGGGGGGAAGTCCGTTTTTGGTTTCTTTTTTCCCGTTTAAAAACTGACCCCCTGTTAAAACTAAAATTAGGGAAAATAACCAATCTGTAAACTCAGGGATTACAACATGACAGGCCTGTGCATGGGTGATGAGAGGTAGGTCAGAGTGTGAATAACTCACTGAGACAGGAAATGTGTGCTGAACACAGAAAGAGCAAACATGGGACACAACTGCATTCCAGCGGGAGAAGTGAAGCAAGACATGAGAGCAGGCAGTGTGTGACTGCACATGCTGGTGGGCATGTGAGTATAACATGTGAGTGACACACAATGTAATAACAAATGTGCAATTGATGTGACCAGGCCACCCATCCACAGTGAGCCCACCTCTCACGGCAGCACCCATAATGCTAAATACACACTACAGTGAATCGAGTTTGGGCACTGTGAGAAACCTGAAGGTGTAACACCTGCTAGTCCCCAGGAATCTTTCATCAGGGTGGCCAGGACATGGCCATCTCTGTTGGATCCAGTTCCTGGGGGTGGACCAGTACAGAAGGATCACCTGGATGGCGGATCCTCTGGGAGTGGAGGTGAGACACCAATGAGTGAGATGTGGTACCCACTTCCCTATAACACTTTTCCCCCATCGTACCCCATAGGATATTCAGAGGTTATATCCCACCCCTTTTCTGACACAAACACACCTTATACTGTGAAAGACAACGGACTAACACCAGAGTCTTTTACTTGAAATGTCACAACACAAGAAGGGTCAGGTAGAGTCGGACAATTGACAAATAACTACGCAAATCTGACAGCCCTTTCCCTTCCCCACAGGGATAAAAGGCAGAGCAGGAGATCACACTTTGAGCAAGACCAAACGCATGGGGAAGCAGCCATTCCAGGCCGGCAGTTCAAACAGAGGAGAAAGGCGATGAGACCTGCAGGGATGACCAGGAGGGAATTGCCCTTTCCCCTTTCACTCAGACATGCAAAGCCTCCACAAAGGAAATCATAAGACCGGTAAGGCCAGCTGGCGTGTTATGCGACAGGTGTCAACAGCACACGGGTCCTCCCGCGCTGATAGCCACAGCAGGGAGAAGTGCTTTCCGTAGTGGCGCCATCCTTGATTCTGGAGACAAGAAACTCCAACAGTTCAGCACAGCCGGTGAGAGGGAGAAGACTGATAGTAAACCGAACTTTGCTTGGCTCCAGGTTACAGGTGGCAACATTGTTGAATAAAGAACATGTGTGTTTGAACTTTAAGGAAACCCTTGTAAAAGGTCCAGAAGCAGCGTGGTCCAACACTGTGGTGACACTCATTTGAAGTACTGAGACTGGTGCACTTTTGGGTTGTGTTTTTTTTTTTCAAATGAGAACCACAAGGACTTAGGAGAGGCTGGCGGGGAGTGCTAAAGTAGTTCTACGAGGGTCAAGAAAAACCCCTTGTATACTTGAAAGTCTTTGATACATTGGATAAAACTAAGTGAACTGTGAAATTGGCAAATGTGAACCTGACGGAGGGATGCCTGCAAATTGGGGTTAATTAGTGATATACCTGCGAACATTGTGGTGATAAGTGTCTACTCGGCTGAGGAATGACCACAATGGATAGGTTTTTAAAAAGACATTGAGACTTTTGAATGATATGTTTTTGAGTAAAAGGCCGTAGTGAACCCGATTGAGGGAGGCTAACGTTGAAAGAAGGATCAGAGCCCGGCTGAGAGGGATCCAAGAGGTGAAGAGCAATTGCCCATCTTGAAAGATTACTAACAGAACTTTTTGTTTGTTTATTGTTCATGATCCAGCCGGCCTTCTAATACAAGAGACACTGCAGAAAATAGACTTGGCCCCAGATATTGCTGGCATCTTAGAAAGGAACTGTAACCTCGTGCTGGCGAGACCCATGAGTGTGCTGTGTTTAGAGGTCCCACCTTGTCCCGTGCTAAAATCATGGTTAGAGGAGACACCAGCCATACCATCCCGACTTATCATTTGGTGAACACTTCTTTCTTTTCTTGTGAACATCATCCCACACTATTTTGTAACTTAGTGGTAAGGAATGGCAATAGTTATATTTTAGTATAGGCCCTTTTTCTTTGACAAGATGCCACTAGGACTGCCTTATTCTTATTTGATGGATAGAAGTTTTAGCAGGCGTCATCGATCCCGTCATCCGGGGAGATGTAAGGGTTCTCTTACAGTATCATTGTGAGATCCCCTTTGAAATACGTTGTGGAGAGAAAATTACCCAATGCATTTTGGAAAGGGCTCTATTTCCTTGGTTTAAAGAAAGTGAAGCAGACAAACCAGAAAGAGGTACCTTAGGCTTTGCGGAAGCTGATAAACCTTTTAACGTAGAAGAAAAGAAGGGAGAAGAGCCTACCATCTATCCCGACATAGCCTTCTCCCAGCTAAATGATCCAGCTCTCGCTGAATCTTTCATATAAGATATTCTGGAAGCAGAAGCTTGGAGAAAGGAAACCTCTTGTTCTTCTTAAAACAAGGATTACCTTATTGAAGAGAGATATCTATGGAAGGCTTAGTAAAGACACAATTGGTAATACCTAAAATACACTGAACTTGTGCTGGAGACTGTGCATGCCGCTTTTACCGGGGGGGGAGCATTTAGGACAGTATGAAACCCAGGCACATATTAATGGAAGGTTTTACTGGCCAGTTATTTACGCTGATATAAAGACCTTCATACAAACGTGCAAAATATGTCAAAATACCAGCACGCACATCCCATTACCTGCCCCCATGAACTCATTGCCAATCATAGATGTCCCCTGGGAAAGTCTGCTTGAGGAAACAACAAGTGAGGGAGTGGATTTAGGTGAACAGTATGCCTCCTTCTAATTTGAAGAAAGTTTGTGCTCAGCTTCCAATACTCCTCTAAAAACTGGAATTTGTCTCTGTTGTTTCATTTAGCCTTGAAACAAGACACAAAACACAGGAAGCATGCATACATGAAGAATATTGAGAGGAAGCCTTATTGCAGCAATTAAGCAAGACAAGTCTATTGGCAGGAGGACTGAAGGATATTTTTTATGAAGATTCTTAGTTTGCCAAAAACACAGTGCTAACTAATGTTATTCTCAGACCAGGATCATTATCCAAAACTAAATCAGGACTTGGTGCTACACTATATGCATAATTTCTTCACCTTAGATATATTGGATTACTAGATAATTGCCCAGAGTCGATTTATCAGATCATCTGCAAGAGCATGTATTAATAACATGGGGAATCAGCTTGCTATTATACTCATTCTATGTGGGTCCTCTTGGTGAGAATCTCAGACTTTGATACAGTGCTGGACACATAACATGTTATATCATGGAAGGTTACTTACACAATGATAAGCCATACACATTTCTTTTTTATAATAGTACTCTTTTGCGTTTATCATTATTTGCTCAGAATATGGACAAGGCACAAATGGATTTTAATAAAACACTGTTAGTAATACAGGGAGGATGGACATTAGCAGGATGCAAAATTGGTTGATATGTCACACGTTGTCATTGTATGCATTGCCAAACATCTCAGCGCATGTGAACATATTCTGAAGACTTTTTCGTTTTACAAAGCCCCCCACCAGAACATTTGGCAGGTGAACATGGAATTATCTGTGGAACTTTGACCTACTTTAAATGCTTTCACCAGCTTCCAACTGATTGCACACGTTCAGAAACCACCCCATTATATACTATCGCATGAAAATACAAGATCATTCTTTTAGCAATGTTCTAATTCTGTTACTTGGATGCTTACCAAAAATGCCCGAAAGTATCTGTGCTTGCAGTACCAGCAAGCTCAGCTCAGATTCCCCATGGCATCCTCCTTTTCCTGAAAAGCTGCTTGCTTTTTGTTCATTTATTTCCACTCAACATCTTGCCTGCAGGCCCATTGTGCACCCTTGGTTTGTCAAGTCCTAAACTATCCCATTCTGATCACTAATTATGTTAATTTGTTATGGGTTGTTATGGGTTAGGGGTTAGGCGGTTAATTATTTTAGGGGTTAATTGTCAGTCCCTATACCACACTTCACTTGTATTGCTATGCCAGGGTAGATCCCATGTTGCCACTCCACTGGTGCACCCCAGAACCTCACATGAGGGCTAAGGCACACCTATGCTGCACACCATTATTACCTTCTGTGTATACTGTCATACACCATACACGTCTGAGTTGTGTCAACATTTCTGCATGGTTGAAATGCAGAGCCCTTCCTACAATTACCCCCTATTGTTTCTGCAAGGTCCCAACATCTAAGGGCCTCTTTAGAAACAAATAAAAATCCCAGCTACACTATTCCATAGGTGTGATCTTGGGCACATTTGTGAAAATAAACATTTTCATTCTTTAACTTAAGAATCATCCGTTATTGTTGGCAACATCCCCCATTCACAAGTTATCATGACCTTAGATGCAATACGGTTTGCAATTATGATTTTTAAAGATGATTTGTTTTTGATTGCTTTTTAGTTTTTTAACTTTTTTTTATATTCTCTTTTTAAAACACTTTCCTTTTGAGTATCTCTTTTTGTGCTCTTTTTTGATAATTGTTTGATAATCCTTTTTATATCCTTTTTTAACTTATAAGTGAATCACCAAAACATAAATACATTCTTTTTACTGCAAAAAACCCCAATTAAATAGAATATGCATAATTTGTCCATGCAATTAATAACTGCTGCATATATTGAGAATAGATGGCTTTAGCAGTCCATCTCTAGCGATAACTAAGTTGAAACTGATGTCCTTGTTTATGAAATAACTCGCCCCTAAAGTAAATGTTCATACTTCAAATGTGTATCTTTTTTTTTAAACTTTATTTTTGGTCTTTTCAGACAATAAAACATAAAGAAACAAAGAAACTGCGACCCCAGGTCCTGGATAACCCTGTCCCATTCTCTGAGCGTAATGAGTTCATAGCATGCATGTACATGTGTTGTAGTTCATATATAGTTGTTATAATATGTCTAAGTATCATATCAAGAGTCAGTGATTTGGCATTAGTACAGCAAGGATCAATCCGATGTCATCAGTAGGTGGTTGACGTAGGGCCCCCATATGTCTGGTAGCCGAGCATGTAGAGGAAAGGTTTTAATGAAACACAGGTCCATATCGTAGCAATACGCTACGTCTTGTAGCCATCTTTGTGCGTTGGGGGTTGTCCCCTTCCCCAGGCCATGGCTATGCATGTTCTTGCCAGTACCAAAAATAGTCCGGCCAATTTCCTCACTGTGATTGTAGGTCTCTAGTGCACCCCAGCATTGTCACTGTGGGGCAGTGTTTGAGTTGTTCCCCTATTATTGCAGAGGTTCAGTACAATACTTCTCCCCAGAAACTCCTGACCGATGGGCATTCCCAGGCCAGGTGAAGGAAGTCCGCTCGGGTCGTGCCACACTTCTTGCAAGCAGCTGATATGGTCGGGCGGTGTCTGGTGGGTGTGTGGTATACTTGGTGGAGGAAGTTGAAGTTGATAAGTTTGTATCATGAGTTTAGGGACACCTTTTGTGTCTGTCATAATGCATATGACCAGTCTTCTTCATCGATCGTGTCGGCGAGTGTCTTTTCCCATCTCAGTTTGGAGACCATTTGTTGGTGTACAGAGATGGGCAATAGGTCTTTGTAAATGTTTGACACTAGTCTGCCCTCTCCCTGTGCCTGGATCACCTCATGTAAAAGCTGCCATGTGGGAGGTTGAGCAGGGAACGAGGGGAACAGAGACCTGAGAGTGTGTCAGAGTCTGAAGTAGATGAAGATGTCCTGAGGGGAATCGGCGCCACGGTCTCTGGCTTGTTGGATTGTCAGAAAGCTTCCCTCCATGAACCAGTCACCTAGTGTGACAATCTGTAGCCTGTCTGCCCACTGGAGATATATTCCGCATATGGGTTGGGGGTTATTAGAGCCCTCTCAATCTGAACATGTGGACGGATGGACTGGGTGGTGTACCAGTAGCTTAGGAATTGTGCTTAGGCGGCCCAGTAGTAGCATTCAAAGTCGGGGAGCGCTAGATTGCCTTTTGTTATTGGCTGGACTAGAGTGGCGTGGGCCACTCTCGTTGGCTTACTTGCCCAGATCAATTCAAGGGTTAGGCCGCATATGTGTCAGAAGAAGCTCTGTGTCAGTAGGAGTGGTATGTTTACAAACAGGTATAGGAGTTGGGCGATTTTGACCATTTTAATGATTGACACGCTTCCCCACAGTGTGAGGGGGAGGTGTCTCCACCTTGCTATTTTATTGTTAAGTAATCCCATCACCTTCCCATAGTTATCGCAGAAAAGGTCATCGTAATTCCTGGACATCCACACACTTAGGTATCGGATGCCTGAGGCCTCCCACTTGAACTCACAGTCATTAGCACATTCTATTGAGAACACTACAAATGTATTATTGTTGATCTTAAGTCCGGAGAGAGCTCCAAACTTGAGCACCTCCCTCATCACTGGGTTCAGATTTGTCGCTGGGTTGCTGATCAGGAGGGCAACATCATACGCGTAGAGGGATAGGATCCATTTGTGGGGCCCGATGGTGAGGCCTTTTTCAATGACTTTTGAGCGAAGGCTTGCAGCCAGGGGTTCCATTGTTAGCGCGAACAGTAGGGTTGATAGAGGACAGCACTGTCTGGTTCCCCATCTTAGTTCTATGTGCTCCGATTTTGTTCTCCCTAATGTTGGTCGATGGGTGCATATAGAGGATTGAGCTAGCCTAAGGAAGTGTTTCTCTAGACCTATTTTTTGAAGGACTGCGAAGAGGTATGGCCATTCAACGGAGTGAAATGCCTTCTCTGCGTCAAGTAGGGCTGCTACCGCTTGCATTGAGGGATCTAGTGCTTTGATTATGCCAAAGAGTCGGGAATGCCAAATGTCCTGTTGCATCCTGGTATGAAACCTGCCTGGTCGGCCCGAACCAGTCCTGGCTTTAGGGCGAGCTGTTGATTGGTTAAAATTTTAGCAAGGATTTTATTATCTACGTTTATCAACGATATCGGTGTGCATGAGGCACACTCTTCAGGGGGTTTCCCAGGTTTATGGAGTAAAATAAGGCTGGCTTTGTGAAGTGTGGGGTGCAGGTACCCATTCATCGGGCTTAGTCATATACTGACAGTAGGATTGGTGCAATGGTCCAGCCAGTGTTTTATAAAATTCTCCTGTCAGGCCATCTGGGCCCGGCGACTTAGACACTGGTAGTTCTTTGATTGCTGCCAGGATTTCTTCTGTTGTGATTGGTCTGTTTAGGGACTCTCTCATGTCGCCCAATAGAGTATTCTTAGAGTGCTTCATGGTTATTTGGGATCTTGGAACTGTATAGGTAGAGGTAGAAGGCACAAAATGCTGCTACTATTTCACTTTCTGTGTAGAATAGTTTCCCTTGTGGGTCGCGGACACATTTGACCTATGGAGGTCATCTGTCTGCCACCAACAGCCTGGTTAGAAGGGCTCCAGGTTTCTGGCCCTCGCTGTATTGGTGTATTTGATGGCCACGTGCCAGAAATCGACATTTGCGGTCAGCGTTATCTCTGAACTTGTCCAGCTCCTCTCTAATGAGAGCTAAAGTGTGAGGGTCTTTTAGGGTAGAGTGGTTTTGTTCGAGTTCCTTTATTTGGGTCTCGTTCTCCTCTAGCTCTCTCCTAATGGTCTTCAGTCACCCACCTTCTTTGGCCATACATATGCCTCTGGTATAGCATTTTAGGGTTTCCCACAGGGTCCCACGTTATGAGACGTATTCCTGATTAATAGTGAGGAAGGATTTAATCTTGTCTAGGTGCTATTGGGAAAACACTGGGTCCCAAAGTACCCCTGATTTGAATCTCCGTATGGGGTTTTTCTTCCGGTTATCTGCAGGAATGCATTCAAGGGTAACCGGGGAGTGGTCAGAGAGGGTCCTGGGAAGCATCAGGCACTCACCCCACTGTAAACCCCCTGCCCTGGACACCAAGAGATAGTCTAGATGCAAGCTGGTCCCGTGTACCCACAAATGGAATGTATACTTTGGAGTTTCTTTATGGTTACGTCTCTATATATTGACCAGGTTGTAGATCTTGCAGATCTCGTGAATTTAGAGGCTTGCTTTGGTGTCTGTGTTGGTGGGTGTATGAGTTTTATAACACACAGGGTCTAGTGTGGTGTTCCGGTCACCGTCCCATATGACTGTTACAGTGCCGATTTCCGCTAGGTGCGTCAACATCCAGTCAAATGAGTCGGTGCCGTCTGTGTTCGGACCATATGTGTTTATTACGATGACTTTGGTGTCCTCCAGTATCCCCTGGACCAGGAGTGCCCGGCCCTCGTCATCACGAGTCGCTGCTACTAGTTTAAATTGCACATTCCTGCTGATCAGGATGGCCACCCCTCTACCATAGGATAAGAAGGAAGAGTATTACCTGTGGGATCCCCATATATGTGCCCATTGACTTTCAGAGATTGGAAGAAGGTGGGTTTCCTGTATAAGAGCGACATCCACCTTGTGCCTTTTGAGTTATTGGGATATCTTCTGCATTTTAGAAGTTTAGAAGGGTTATTCCCCCCTCTGATATTCCAAGTTGCTAATTTGAATGTGCAAGAGTTGTTACACAGTGGACCGGGAGTTATTGACAGACGTAGGTGCGATGTTGTGGGTATGTGCATGCTTCTTTTGTGTGTTAAGAATCAGTGAGGGGGTTAGTCGATGGTGACCAGGTCCACATTGGCCGCATCCCTTGGAACTGCAAAGCCTTCCCTTCCCTCCCTCATGGGCAACCCCCAACATGCTCGTCAGATGAGCCCACCCCATAAACCTAAAACTGTGGAACAGTGCTGCGCTCGGGGCACTAGCGCCCAGCCAAGCTCGCCAGCTCCCATCGAAATAGTTTGTTTAGTTTTGCCTTGTTTAGATTTGCCTCAGGGTTGTACTGTTGTATTACAGTCAGGACGGCAAATGTTAGGGTGAGCAAGTGGCCCCCTCTTCGGCTGGTGTTGTTCGCTGTGTTCGTTCTGTGGAGTATGCGGTTGTGCTGTGTTGGGCCTCCACATACCTTGAAATTTCAGGTTGTGTCTCTCTTGATTCAAGGATGGTGTATTGGATCTGGTTGTCCCTGAGATGTCTCTTTACTCCAGTAAAGGTTCTGCATCACGATTGAACTGCTTGTGAAAAGTCCGGGTACACCTATATTTTGTCACTGTCACAGTGCAGCTCCCTTTCTCTCTGGCGAGTCTCAGGATCGTGTCCCGATCTTTGTAGTTAAGCAACTTTGCGATGATAGGACGCTGGGGCGTGCCTACGACTGGATGGGCTGCAGGAATCTGGTGTGCCCTTTTGATGACAAAGAGGTGGGATAGAGCGGTCTCGCCGAAGAGCGCTTTGCACACTGTCACGACAAATTCTTCCATTTCCTGTGGGGGCTGTTTCTCTCTTACCTCTACCAGCCTTATGGTATTGCAATGATTTCTCCCCTCCAAATCTTCATTCTTGGCAATGACGGCTTCCATCTGGGTTTCCAGCATGGACACACTGACAGTGAGAGCTGGGCTTCCGTCCTCCATGTCTGACACCCTTTGTGCAGCAGTGTGAAGTCTGTCCTTGTGCTTGTCGAGTCTGTGTTGTAGTTGGTCCACTTTTCAGGATAGGGCTTCCAGTTTTCAGTCTAGATTGCTGATTCCCGCTTTGAGATCTAGTAGAATTTCACTTATGTCAGGGCCAGGGTTGTGGGCAGTGCTGTTGTTTGAGTCCATCATTGTGTCCGCAGATTCAGGCATTGTCGGTAGCCCTGGGGTCCTTGCGGTGGATCCGGATTTGAAATTGAGCTTCCTTTGCGACTTATTCGACTTCCCCATGTGGAGCCTTCGGTCTTTTATCTGATTGAGTTCTGAACGGGGGAGGCTGTGTTCAACTTGCGGGGGGGGGCAACGTTTTGTTCCGTGCTGAGGCCAAGTGTCGAGGGTGGCTAATCGATGCAGCTGGTGGTTGAGTTATTGCAAGACTGTGGTCGACTTGTGGTCAGGAGGGTTGGTTCCTCGGGATCCCCTCCAAGACATGATGTGACTGGTTGGTTTTGATGTTTGTGTGCAGTCTGAGGGGGCTGTATCGAGTAGTCTGGCTCGCCAATTTGCCATCATAGGGGGTGTCTATGTGTTGCTGTATTTTCAGCCACCGATGGGCCTGATTGAATGATGGCTCCGCTCACTGTGTTCTCCCAGCAGGGATGGCGGGGGGGTAGTATTGTCGGTTCCTTGTTATAGGATTCTGCTGGAGGTGGTCTGGCCCCACAGTGTGGCGATGTGCATGTGCCGATTCATTAGGGAAGACCTTGGTTCCCCTCTCTCCTCACCTTACGTCCATGTCAGGGGTCTGGGTTGGCTAGGGATAGCGTTGTCCAGCCAAGAGGGCCAGGGCCGCTGTGTGAACAAGTGCCTGTGTGGGGGAGTTTATAAGTCGCTGTTGTTCCGCCTAATGCATCAGGTTGATTTCTAGTTGGGGGTCCTTCCGGTCTTCCCCCAAAGGGCGCAGCTGATCAGGGTGGTGTCTCACCAGCACCCGTCACTTGCTGGTGGGCTGCGGTGTGGAAGCCGTGCACCTAGGCGCGGCGGATCTGGTGGTTCGTCCCAGTGAAGCAGCCATGCCGGAGTGCGGGCAGATGGCTCGCCTCTTGTCCTGCAGACGTCTGCCGAGTGAGGGTCACTCAGCGGGGTGTTACAAATGCTCTGCGTTGTTTGGCGCCCACGGGGCAGTCTTTACTCCCTGTTGAATACGTGGCTGTGTAGGCAGTTGAGGTGTCACAGCTTGGTTCTCGAGTTATGAGGGCTTCTATTCCAGCACAAGCATACCGGGGTGGGGGCACAGTGCCTTTAGGAAGAATTTTGTGAAGGTTATGTATCAGTTCAGTCCCATCAGGTGCATCAGGTGCAATTTATAACAGGATCTCAGGAGCCCTGTGAGGATCTCACAGAGGAGCAGGCATCTTGGTTGGGCTCTCTAGTGCCCTCCAAATGTTTATCTTTCAGATAAAACGGAATGCATAGCATTGTGTATAAAATGACAACTCCCTTAAAATAGTGGTGGCAGATCCATCAAAAGGCCTGAAGGGTGCCTATGTCCATTTACAGTTTTCCTAGATGTGGAAACAAGTCTTTGTCCTCTTAATGTGGGGCTTCTTTCACACTTGCCAGTTGCTCATATGTATCCCTTCTTTGTTCCAGTGGGTTTTGGTTCAGGGGGTTCAGGGGATTCCCGCTCATTCAGGGGCCTCCTTCGTCGACACCCAGCTCCAGAAGCGTTAGTTGAAGAATCAATTAATACCTAAATCAGAAGAGAAATATAAAGTAAAATAATGTTTTCGTTTGCCATTGTTCCATTTCCCTCCATGACTTGGAAGAAATATGTTGTATTATACAATATACACAAACATTATTCAACATCACCTCCTCATCTCCTTCTCATTCGTTTCATGGAAACAAAAGCCTATGTTAAACAGCATATAAACAGCTCCCTCTGCAACTCTCTGAAATCAAATGTATGGAATAAACATAATGCAAACATATAAATCAAACACATTCCCTATTTCTTCCACCTATTTGGAAGCCAAAATGTATAATACCTATCATTAACCAAAACATATTACAAGCATAAATCTTTTTAAATGTTTTGTAAAATGGGGTTTCCATATTTTCACACCTCACATCCTCAATCTCAAGCACACTGGCTTACCTGTTCTGGTGAACCCCTTTTTTGAGTTACCTACCTCATTGTTTCTGCCGTTCTCAGTCTGTTCCAAACTCCTAACTTCGTGTTTTGGGTGGAAAGGTTTTATCTGGTTTACGTGGTCAAATTGTTCCATGGTCAAGTCTCATTCCTTCAATGCAATTCAGTAGACCACAGATGAATCCTTGTCTCCTATTCTAAGTGGTGTTCGCCAAGATGCACAGAATTTTCAGTTTTTATTCTTGTCATTTGTAAAATTAAACTTATAAACTTTGTTGCCTATTTCATACTCTCTTAAAGATGTCATTTGATCATAATATGACTTTGCACCTTCATCTGCCCTTTCTAGGTTTCGCTGAGCAGATGTGAATGCATGCTGCAAATGTTTTCTCAGTTCTTCCACATATTCATGGATTGTGGATGCATTTACCAGCACCTGTTCTTTGGTCCTGTATAGCAAATGTTGTGGCAGAACAATTTTCCTAACTTGATCTTGTGAGGACTGAGGTTGTAGATTTTGATGATGTTAATCTAATGGCCATTTGCACAAGAGGGAGTTGCAAATCCCCCTACCTCGGCTACAAACTTCTTTAAGATGTCAATAATTTATCTATTGCAATGTTCTAGCCGGCCAGAAGAAGAGGCCCAATATGAAATATGAAGTTTCCCTTTTACTCCCAAAATGTGCCACATATTTGTCATCACTGCACCAGTAAAATTACTTCCATGGCCTGATTCTGTTCTTTGAGGCAAACCAAACCTAGAGAAAATATGATTCACCAACAATGTGGCTGCCTTTTGCGCAATACCGTCAGGTGCTGGGATGCACTCTAACCATTAGGACATTAAACAGGTGACCATCAGCATATACTTGTTTCCCCATGCTGATTTTTGGACAGGAACAAAGAGGTCGATTTGTAGGTCAGACCATGTTAATGTCAGAGCTCTTTTCATCAGTGATGCTGTGTAGGTTGAGGAGGCAGGCTGAAATTGCATACACACCAAACATCCCACAGTGTACAACTCTAGATCGTGTGACATATGTGGCCACCACGTGTATTCTTGTAATATTTCCTAAGTTTTTTGTGGTCCTCAGTGACCCATGGTTATTGCATTGTGGGTATGGTATAGCATTAACCCTCGAAATGACAAGGGAAACGCCATTGTATTTTTCCTGAGATGGATTCCCTAACCAGTATTCCGTCTTGTAATCAGATTCTTTTTTTGTTTATTAATAATTCTTTCATTTTTTCTCTGCCTTTACAGTCCCCCTCTGTCAAAGGCTTTTGTTCTTCATTTACCAAACAATTGTAAAACAGACATAAAACAGGGTCTTCCTTTTGCGCCTTGATTACGTCCTGATCCAGAGAATCAAAACTCCATTGTCCCATGGGTTGATTACCTGTTTCCTGAGATTTGGAGCATGTTATTGCATCTACCTGGATTTCTTCAAGCAGGTGATCAACGGGAAATAATTACCCCATCACTGCTGCAATATTGACTAACCGATCTGCTTGTCATTCCCTTCTTTATCTACCCCTGTTATTTTCCGATGGCCCCTTATTTATTTTTTGAATGAATGATCAAGTTTATCAATAGCTTGAATCAGTTTTCTATGTTTGAATGGCTTTTTATTGTATGTGGCCATTCCTCTCATCTTCCACCCCACTAAGTATTCTACAAAACTGTTCCGGGCATAATCCGAACCTGTGACTAAAACTAGTTCTTTCAGTTTATTTTCTACAGCTGTGGATATTGCCTTATAGATTGCATCCAATTGTGCCACTTGACTATTTTGGGGCCTAGTCTCATGCTTACCCTTATGATACCACTACATTTGGTCAACACGTTCCATATTCCCACCACCAATTCCTTTTCAGAGTCACCCTCCACGTGGTGTGTGTAATGCTCACCTGGCTCCCACGGAGGCGCTGGTCTCGTCTGGGTTGCTGTGGCCTCTTCAAGCGTGATGCGCAGAATTCGGACCACCGATTGAACAGGACGCCCAAATCTTGCTTGTCTGGCCCGTAGGAATATCCTTCTGCAGATGAGAAAGGGGATTAACTGTCTGCTGAATAGTGTGCTTGCTCCCCCCTTGCCCCCTTCGTTCTTCTCTGACTTCCTCCAAAACCCCCAGTTTAAGCTCACCTTATGGTTTGGAAGGATGAACTCTCCATCCTGCTTCTGGTGCAGGGGCGTGCGTTCGTCCAGTTACTTCACTGGTTTTCAGAATGGCGCTGGCAAATCCACTTGATTTTTCTGAGCGATACGCCGTAAGTATGAAGATGCAAAAGTTCAAGTGTGAACCTCCTTTTATGTTGTTTTTCCTAACCTGTGATCTGTCCTTTATTTCAGGTGCAGAACAAAGGCGATGTGTTGAGGGGTTAAATTGCCGGTGGTAAAATCAGGTGAGTTAGTGCTGAGGGCGACCCCTCTAAATGTCATTATAATTCCCCAGTAATGTCTTTTGTCCTTTCCCCATAGGGGCTGGGGTGTGGTACCTGCCAAAGGTGAAAATTGTATTCAGTAGTGTGCCCAATAGACACTCTGGAAAGCTGCATTTAGAAATGTACCCAATAGACACTCTGGAATGCTCCATTAGAAGTGTGCCCAATAACCTCGCTGTGAATTTAGTAGTGTTCCCAATAACCACTCTGTGAAAGTTGCTTTCAGAAGTGTGCCCAACAACCCCTCTGTGAATTTAGAGGTGTACCCATTAGCCGCAATGAGAGTTACATCTAGAGGTGTGCCCAATAGCCTCTCTGGTAAATTGAATTTAGAAAGTTCCTAATAGCCTCGCTGGAAAACTGAATTCAGAAGTATCCCCAATAGCCTCGCAGGAAAATGAAGTTAATAGTGCGCCCAGTAGCCTCTCAGTGGAAAATTGAATTTAGATATGGGCCCAATATCCTCTGTGAAAGCGGCATTTAGAAATGTGCCCATTAGCCACGCTGTGAAAGCTGCATTTAGAAGTGCTATCAATAGCATCTGTGAAAATTGATTATAGAAGTGCATCCAATAAACACCCTGGAAAGTCTCAAGTAGAAGTTTGCCCAATAGCCTCTCTGGAAAATTGAACTTAGAAATGTAGCCCAGTAGACGCTCTGTGAAAATTTGCATTTAGAAGTGTACCCAATAGCCTCCGCGAATGTTACACTTAGAAGTGTGCCTAATAGCCTCGCTGATAAACTGAATTTAGAAATGTTCCCAATAGCCTCTGTATGGAAAATTGTACTTAGAAGTTCGCCCGGTAGCCTCTCTGGGAAAGTGATTTTAGAAGTTTGCACATTGAAAGAGCATATAACCATTCTTACCACACCCCACGCTTACTCTCTCCTTTACATCACCACTCAACTAGAACACAGAGATACTATGACACCATTCGGTATAACTGTTCCCATACGAACATCCACCGCTTACTCCACATCATTCTATGTAAACACTGCTGGTCTCACACCCCCAGCCAGGCGTTTTCCTCAGGCCTAACGCAGCCACATCCATTCCGGATTAATCCTGCCAGAACGAACACATTCTCCTGATCTCTCAACCACCACACCTACCAATAAGAATCAGCTATTACATGTGTACCGCACGAGCTGCACACATATCCGGTGCACACATGCACCTTTTGACTCTCCCTACTCTCTCTACTGATCTGAACTTCGGTTCCCAAGGGCGTTCAACCTACCAGCGCCTTCAGACCATACCAATGGTATATAAGGCGCTATATAAGTGCAAAATAACAATAACAATAACAAAGATCCGGCGCCGACCCGAGATGTGGAATGGTTCACCAAGAAAAGCCGGTAAGTAATATGGCTGAAAATTCGGCTTTCCTTTTGTGTTCCCTTGCTCACCTTTTGTCTCTTCTTCTCTCCCCTAGGTGCAGAGATGTGGCGACCGGTGCTGAGAGCCGCGATGGAGCCGGGCAGCGTCTCGGGAACAGGTGAGTGAAGCGCGGCGCTGCAGCGAGCAACGCAGTGCTTTTAAATGGAAGTCTTCCTTCTGGAATGCTGGCGTGAAGGTTCCGGATGCAGGTAAGAAGGTTGAATAAGTTCTTGGTTTTCACCTTTCTCTTCTATTCTTTCCTTACATTTGTTCCAGGTTCGAGGCGGGCGTGGCTGGAGTCCAGGTGCAGGAGCAGACACGGTGAGCGTTCAGCTGCTGGGATGCAGAACAACGCGAAGCACGTGTGGTTGTCCGGGCGTGGCTTAAATAGCCTTGGAAGAAGTTCCAGGTGAGTGTTCTTCCACAGCCCCACCCAAGTAACAAAATAGTTCCTTCAGAAAAATAGTCCCTCCTAAGCCTCATTTGGCTTGGTTCTTCATGCAGCATGGTCTGCATCAGGTGAGTGTGCAGCATGGTCTGCTTCAGGTAAGTGCACCAAACACTTCCCCTTATGAGCCTGGCGCCTATGGCGCCAGGACTGATGTCCAACATGAGCCTGGCGCTAACGGCGCCAGGACAGAGTCCAAAGAGCCCCTATAAAGGGCCGCTGGGCTTTTACCCGGGGGCGTGATCCCTGCTCCCGGGAGTGCTGGGCCTGGCCTGGTGCTCCAGGGGTAGGCATCATGACAGCACTCCCCCCCAAGACCCCTCTCAAGGTCGTTCCCTCGGGAGGTTTCGGTTTGTTCGGGAAATTCCGATGGAACCTTTTTACTAGCCGAGGTGCATGTACGTGGTCGCTGGGTTCCCAAGATCTTTCCTGAGGCCCGTACCCCTTCCAATCAATTAGATAGAAAAGTTGTGATTTTGAGATCTTAGAGTCCAAAATGTTCTTCACCTCGAATTCAGGCTCCCCATCTATCTGGATTGGTTCTGGTGGCTTTATTACTCTGGTTCCTGGTTGCACTGGTTTCAAAAGCGACACATGAAAAACAGGGTGAATCTGCATGTTAGCTGGTAGATCTAGCTTGACTGCCACTGGGTTAATTATAGCTTTGATCGAGTAAGGGCCTAAATACCTTGGATTAAAAGTCCGAGGTCCCTTGAGCGATAAGTGTTTGGTAGCCAACCATACTTGATCCCCTATTTGCTATGGAGGCGCCTCCTTTCGATGCAGATCCGCATTATTTTTGTATTTCCCTTTCGCATGTTGTAAGTGTGCAGTAGCATCCTTGAAGGCTTGAGTAATCGTAGAATGCAAATGGTCCACTACGGGCATTTCGAGGCTCAAAGGTGAGTCCAAGTCTGAAGTACGAGGGTGATGTCCATATAGGGTATAAAAGGGGCTCTGACCAGTTCCAGAGTGTATCGAGTTATTGTATGCATATTCAGCCACCCATAAAATATCCTTCCAATTACCCTCCGATTGGTGCAACATACATCGTAGATATTGTTCAAGGGTCTGGTTCGTTCTCTCCGTCTGACCATCGGTCTGTGGGTGGTGGCTGGTTGAGAGTCTTACGTCGATTTGTGCCAGTTGACAACACTTTTTCCAAAAATGAGAAATAAACTGGCTTCCCCGATCGGAGATTAACATGGACGGGAATCCATGCAGCAGGATGATATTTTCGAGGAATTCCTTGGCAAGAACAAAAGCTGAAGGTAATCCTTTCAACGGAATAAAATGGGCCATCTTGGAAAATAAATCCACCACAACCAGAATAGTATTGTATCCATTACAAGAGGGCAGATCCGTGATAAAATCTAGTGACAAGGTGTGCCAAGGTGCTGGTGGAATGTCTAAGGGTTGAAGAAGACCGGCGCGTTTTGTTTTTTGACCTTTGTTTTGGGCGCATACTCCACAGGACATCACGAAAGATTTAATATCCTTTCGCTAGGACGGCCACCAGAATTGTCGTTTAATTTTTTCCTCTGTTTTGGCAATGCCAGGATGTCCTTCCATCAGAGTATCGTGATGACGGGAAATAACCAGTTCTTGCAATTCCTTTTCTGGCAAAAATAAACATCCTTGGAAGTAAGGTAAGCCATCGTTGATTGAAAAGTCAGACCCCCTTTTGATCCAATCCTGCAAGGCTGAAGAGTCCAGGAATAGTTTTACCCGTGCTTGAATGTCTTCAAGGGTTTGTAAAGTGGTTATCCCCAAGATTCTTTGTTCGGGAATTATCGGCACAGGTTCTGAGTTTGTGTCCATTTCTCCCATTCCAATTCGAGATAGCGCTTCCGCTTTACCATTCTTACAGCCGGGACGGTAAGTGATTACAAAATCGAACTCAGCAAAGAATAAAGCCCATCGGAGCTGTCGTGAAGACTGAGCCTTGGCAGTTTTTAAATATTGTAAATTTCGGTGATCACGGTGATGGTATGCCTGGCGCCAAGAAGATAATGCCGCCAAGCCTTAAAGGCGGACTTAATGGCTAATAATTCCTTATCGGTGATTGCATAATTTATCTCCGGCGGTGAGAACTTTCTGGACCAAAATGCTACGGGGTGCAGTTGGTTGGTTTCGGGGTCTCTCTGAGACAGGACAGCTCCCATGGCTAAGTTGGATGCGTCGGTTTCGACTATATATGGGAGATCAGGATGCGGGTGTTTCAAAATAGGTGCAGACGTAAATTTAGCTTTTAATTCCTGAAAGGCCTGTTCAGCTTCCTCGGTCCATTCAAAACGTTTATTCTTCCGCAAGAGTGCAGTGATGGGTTGCACCACCCGTGAAAATTCCGGGATAAACCTGCGATAAAAATTGGCAAAACCAAGCATGCTTTGGACACCTTTCACCGAACTAGGTGATGGCCATTTGAGGATGGCATCCACTTTCCGTGAGTCCATTCAGACCCCTTTAGGTGTCAGGATGAATCCAAGAAACTCAACCTTGGTGGTATGGAAAATGCATTTTTCCAGTTTTGCAAACAGTTTGTGCTGGCGCAATTTCTCAAGGACGGCCCTGACATGTTTTCTGTGATCTGATTCCGAAGAGGAGTACACCAGAATGTCATCGATATACACGACAACACAGACATCGATGAGTTCTCGAAGGACATCGTTCATGAAGAATTGGAAGGCAGAAGCGCGTTGCACAACCCGAAAGGCATCACCTGGTATTCGAATAGTCCATATTTTGTACGGAAGGCCGTTTTCCATTCGTCGCCTTCTTTTACTCGTACCAGATGATAAGCCCCCCGGAGATCTAACTTGGTGTATATGCAAGCGTCCTTCACCTGGTCAAGGAGTTCAGGGATCAAAGGCAGAAGGTTACGATTTTTAACAGTTATCTGGTTCAATGCGCGGTAATCGATACAAGTTCTAAGGTCGCCTTCTTTTTTTGGCACGAAGAACAAAGCCGAGGATGCCGGAGACTTTGACGGGCGAATTAAACCATTGGCTAGGTATTGATCTAAATATTGTCTCAAATGCAGATTCTCCGGCTCAGTAAGGGCATAAATCCTGCTACAAGGGGGTTGTGCACCGGGCACCAGATCGATTTGGCAATCGTACGATCTGTGAGGAGGTAACGTGTTGGCCTGTTCCTTTTGGAAGACGTCCTGAAAGTCTTGGTATTCCGGAGGTAGTTGCATGGAGACAGTGGTTACTGATGCTAGACTGATCTTCAGATTTTCTGGGTAGCAGGTTCGTGCACACTCCGGAAAGGTTATTCTCTTTGCTCGCCAATCAATTCAAGGATTATGTGTCTCTAACCAAGGGATTCCGAGAATAACCTGAAACTGTGGAGCCTTGATTACATCAAACACAACTGCCTCCCGATGGCCGTCCGGACCTACAAGTGTCACCTCAGCTGTGGAATGTGTTACCGGTCCCGAGGCAATTTCGGTACCATCAACTGTGGTGATGACATCTTTGCTGGTTTTAGGACGCAGAGGGAGGTTAATCCTGGAGACCAATTCACGATCCACGTAGTTTCCTAAAGCCCCACTATCGATGTATGCCTTTATTGCATGCAACCGCTTAGTCTGTTCCGGATCTACGAGGACCATTGGCACAATGAAATGCGAGGTCTGAGAGTTTGTTTTCAAGCTCGGCAAGCGGACCCCTACGCTTGTCGGGCGGGGTCGTTTCCCGATACAGAGGTTTCATGGATTTTATCAGCGGCTCCTACCACCTTCCTGCGTGGCCTTGCCGGGCAATCTCGTAGAAAGTGTCCAGAGGAACCACAATAAAGACATAAGTGCATCTGCCGTCTTCTTTCACGTTCCTTTTGAGTTAAAGGTCCTTTAACTCCTCCGATTTGCATTGGCTCAGAGGCTTCAGCCCCCTTGAGGTTAGCGTGGGTCTTGACTAACACCCGGGTCTCAAACTTGGACCGATCTGCTTTTCTGTTTTGCAGTCTGTGATCCAATTGGACCACTAAGTCTATATATTCTGAGCATTCTTGGGGCAGATTTACAACTTGGGCCAGGACATCTTTAAGTTCTCCGCGTAGACCTCGATAAAATAACGTGATTCTTTTATCCTCTGGCCACCCAGTTTCCACAATTAGTCTATTAAAGGTTGCAATGTAGGAAAGGAGGTCTTGATTGCCCTGTCGCAGAGATAGAAGTTCGTCATCTAGAGCCTGCCCCTGGGAGTGACGAGCAAATAACCTTTCCATGCTTGCTTGAAATCCTTGAAAATCACAAAGAATCGGGTCATCTTGAGTTACCAGTGGAACTGACCAATCGGCAGCACTGCCGCTGAGATATGACAATACAAAGGCTACCTTGGTCTGGTCATTAGGGAAGGCCCCAGGTCTGCACAGGAAATGCAAACGACACTGATTCATGAATACGGCGAATCGTTTGGGGTCCCAGCAAAGCGTTCGGATGGGGCCAGCGGCATGTTTCCAGGTAGATTAATCTGCACCGGGTTACTGGAAAGCACAGGAGCGGGGTTCCCTCCGGAACCGGGTAAAGGAGTTTGTCCAGCTTGACCTTGCAAAAGCTGTCTAGCCAGGTCATCAGCTCTTTCCTTTGTTACAATCACTTCCCTCCTGAGAGAATTAGTCTCTTGACGAGCGGCGTGTACTTCGGCCCGTAATTCCCCCAGTAGTTGGGCCAACTGGTCAGTCTCAGAAGTTTCCATAGCACCTGGGTGGGAATTTGTAGGAAGGCTTTGCGTTCTGTAACGCTCACCTGGCTCCCACGGAGGCGCTGGTCTCGTCTGGGTTGCTGTGGCCTCTTCAAGCGTGATGCGCAGAATTCGGACCACCGATTGAACAGGACCCCCAAATCTTGCTTGTCTGGCCCGTAGGAATATCCTTCTGCAGATGAGAAAGGGGATTAACTGTCTGCTGAATAGTGTGCTTGCTCCCCCCTTTTCCCCTTCGTTCTTCTCTGACTTCCTCCAAAACCCCCGGTTTAAGCTCACCTTATGGTTTGGAAGGATGAACTCTCCATCCTGCTTCTGGTGCAGGGGCGCGCGTTCGTCCAGTTACTTCACTGGTTTTCAGAATGGCGCTGGCAAATCCACTTGACTTTTCTGAGCGATACGCCGTAAGTATGAAGATGCAAAAGTTCAAGTGTGAGCCTCCTTTTATGTTGTTTTTCCTAACCTGTGATCTGTCCTTTATTTCAGGTGCAGAACAAAGGCGATGCGTTGAGGGGTTAAATTGCCTACGCAAAATCAGGTGAGTTAGTGCTGAGGGCGACCCCTCTAAATGTCTTTATAATTCCCCAGTAATGTCTTTTGTCCTTTCCCCATAGGGGCCGGGGTACGGTACCTGCCAAAGATACGGCGCCGACCCGAGATGTGGAATGGTTCACCAAGAAAAGCCGGTAAGTAATATGGCTGAAAATTCGGCTTTCCTCTTGTGTTCCCTTGCTCACCTTTTGTCTCTTCTTCTCTCCCCTAGGTGCAGAGATGTGGCGACCGGTGCTGAGAGCCGCGATGGAGCCGGGCGGCGTCTCGGGAACAGGTGAGTGAAGCGCGGCGCTGCAGCGAGCAACGCAGTGCTTTTAAATGGAAGTCTTCCTTCAGGAATGCTGGTGTGAAGATTCCCGATGCAGGTAAGAAGGTTGAATAAGTTCTTGGTTTTCACCTTTCTCTTCTCTTCTTTCCTTACAGGTGTTCCAGGTTCGAGGCGGGCGTGGCTGGAGTCCAGGTGCAGGAGCAGACACGGTGAGCGTTCAGCTGCTGGGATGCAGAACAACGCGAAGCACGTGTGGCTGTCCGGGCGTGGCTTAAATAGCCTTGGAAGAAGTTCCAGGTGAGTGTTCATCCACAGCCCCACCCAAGTAACAAAATAGTTCCTTCAGAAAAATAGTCCCTCCTAAGCCTCATTTGGCTTGGTTCTTCATGCAGCATGGTCTGCATCAGGTGAGTGTGCCGCATGGTCTGCTTCAGGTAAGTGCACCAAACACTTCCCCTTATGAGCCTGGCGCCTATGGCGCCAGGACTGATGTCCAACATGAGCCTGGCGCCAAAGGCGCCAGGACAGAGTCCAAAGAGCCCCTATAAAGGGCCGCTGGGCTTTTACCCGGGGGCGTGATGCCTGCTCCCGGGAGTGCTGGGCCTGGCCTGGTGCTCAGGGGGTAGGCATCATGACAGTATGCACATCCATCCATGTATACTGTTGGGAGATTCTTACACATTTCCTCATCGAAAGCTTTGTGTGGCGATTGTTCAAATTCAGCTAAATCTGTCCCTAATTCGGCATTACCTGTAGCATTCACAGCTGCACAGTCATGTACATCTGCTAGCACTTGAGCCACTGGACTCTTTTTATTCTGTCCATATCTGACTTCTACATGGAATCCCTGCAATGCCGATTTTCACAATGTGATACTTGATTGTGCCAAATTCCCTGATCTGATTCTTTTGCTCTGCAGAAATTGCAGAGGCAGATGATTTGTTTCAACAATTACCCACTCTCCTTGGATGATGGGGTGGAAATGCTGTAATGCCAAGACTGTGGTCAATTGTACCTTTTCGCATCCACTCAATTTTGATTCTACCTGTGACAATACCTTGCTGGCATATGCAATAGTTTTATTATTTGAATCATGGTTTTGATATAATACTGCTGTCATACATTGATCTGTGAACCCGTTCTCTATGAATAAATCTTGTTTTTTCTTTAGATAAGCTAAACATGGAGCTTTTGTCAAGCACTCTTTCAGCTTCACTACTGCTTCATGTTGCTCCTTTCCCCATTTCCAGCGTACCCTTGTTTCCGTAGCTTGGTCAATGGTTGTGAAATTTCAGCATACCCTATGATGAATTTCCAGCAGTATCCAGTCATCCCAAATACACTTTTCAACACTTTCAAAATCTGTGAGTCTTTTAATTTCTGCATGGCCTCAAACTTTTTTCTTTTGTGGATTTAGCCCTTGCTCTGCCAATTTATGTCCCAAGAAATATACACTTTTTCAGCACCATAAGCACACGCCTAATCTAATTGAAATGTTTTAATGTCTATATTTTTGATTAGGATATGATCCACACAGATCACAGTACATCTCTCAGCTGCATCAGGTACAACCTTGTTCAGGAAAATCACAAACTCACTCACACTATTGATATAACCGAATGGGGCACATTCCCATGCATACTCTACATTATTAACGTAAAAGGCATATAGCTTTTGAATATCTTTGGCTAAGTGCACACACCGATATCCTGCTGTGAGGTCTAAGGTAGTAAACATTTTTTAACCTTGTACCTGTGTGAGTCTTTTATCAATAAAGGGGTGGGGCCATCTCGACACAGGCACCGTCTTATTTAGTTCCCTCAAGTCTGCACACAGGCACCACTGGCCTTTGGGTTTCAGTACACCTAATATAGGAGTGTTTGAAGTACTGTGGATAGGCCTAATTATTTCCCTGGACTCTACATTTTTAATTATTTCTACCAAGAGTTCTAAATAAGCCAAATGTAACTTATACTCTTGCACAAACACAAGCGCCATACCATATCTTTCTGGCAGTTTTGCAACATGCTAATCAGTAAGCCCATAGTTATGGGCATCTTCAGCAAACACTTCTTTGAAATCCCTAAAAATAAATCTTAATTGGTCTTTTTCCTGCTCATTGATGAAAGCACCTGCAGCTTGAATTTGCTCCTCTACCATTTTTGAGAATTCTAGAAAGTCCCTCAAAGGAGGCACTTCTGTATTTTTGTCCAATTGTGTGGCAGTATCCCTTTGTAGAGATGCCACCCTCAAATATTTGATGTTCACCCATCTGAAACAGGATGCAATTGTCCTGATGGCAACAAATCACATAATTTCTTTCATAAAGATATACAGAATGAATCCTTTAAACCCCCTTTAGTTTGGAATCTAGGAATTCAGGCAATTCATTTTGTAAAGTGACATGACTTGCAGGGATATTTCCAATAACCAAGTTGTTCAAATCAGCAGCGTAGTGCGACTCTTGCACTGCCATCCCTAGTTGTGCATTTTCTTCCTAGCGGATGTCCTGACACACCTTGTTTTTCACAAGTATGCAAATGGGACCATCCCCGATTTCTCGTGTGTATTCACATTGTTGCCCTTGCTGTGTCATCGATTCATTAAGACTTACAAATGCATTGGTACCCTTCATTTTCTGTCTTCCTGTGCTTTAATGTTATTTCAAAAAGTCTTGTGGAATGGAGGAATGGTAACATCCTTCCTTACTTTGAATTCAAATGCATAAGGCATACTTTGTACGCAATCGTAGACTTGCTTTTTATTTTCAAATTCAGGTGCCGCTCCACGTAGTCTGGGCCAAACTTTCTGATTAAAAAAATCCAAAACTATGCTAATTTTTTGCATGATGTCATTTCCCAAATAAAACTCAGCTTTGGTTCCATTCAAAATTCATATGTTGTGAGGAATGCTTTTGGATCCTATTGTGATTTTCAACATGCACCTCTCTACAATTCTCTGTACCAAATCAGGTGCATATAGGCCAAAAATGTGCTGATTTTTTAATTTTAAAAGTTGGTATTTCTTTACAATCAAGCATCTGCCTGAATGTTTACTCGTTAATGAAACTTCTTTCCTGGTGTAGGGCCAAAACTGCCTCAATAATTGCTGAATGCCCATTGATCTTCACAAGTATCCAGTCCTGATCTTCCTTCATGTGTATTTCTTCAATAGTTGAAGTATATTTTCCCTGTTCTGACTCTGTGGTGACACTTTTTACACAGTCTTCATTGCTTAAGCGCAATGTGTTTTCATCTATTTGTGTCTGTCACTTGTTCCTAGCATCTAAGTGGATTTCTAAGGATTGCCTTTCCTTTTCACCAGGCATTTCATCCTGACACATGAGAACGGCAGTGACAATGGGTACACAGCCATTCTGAAGATACACCTCTACTGCTCTCTCTGATCTTGCAATGGTATGGCATTGCTTTGCACTGCCAGTCTGACTCATCGCTTTGTTGGTTTCAGGGGCATTTTGTACAAAGACCTCAGTACCCCATTTACCCCATCAATGAGGGATGACAATTAAGGCAATTTATTTCTTAGAGGAATGGGGTCTCTTAAATGGGTGTGATTACCACATTTTGTCTCAGTCTATGTTTTCCTATTTTAAGGTATGTTTCAGTGGCACATTCGACCAGAATCTCTTCCCCATTGAAATCATGGACTGGGGCTTCAATCTGTTTAAATGTTAGTACATCTTGTCGGGCTTTCAATTCATATACACTCTCCAAATGTGTCCTGGACATCATGGTTGGTTTTGTGCCTGTGCCCACCATTGCAAAGACGTTGCATTTCCCTTCATTCGTGATAGGGGCATAATATTTGCCTCACACACTTCAATATGCAAAGAAAGCGTGAATTGTCACAAATCTCAGGGCTTATTTATTTGGTCCAGCTTGGTTTCTTGCTAAGCAAAGGGGCATGTGTAAAGATATTTTACCTCCCTTTTTGTACATCTCATACCCAGGTTCCCTGTACATTTTTCCTCCTTGAGGTTTCATCTGGAGTTGTGCCACTCATTGGTCCCCTTCAATAACCAGAGTGTTCTCACCCCTTTTTTTGTCTGCTCTTTCCCCACTGTTTTCATATATCTCACTTACCTCTGCACTGGAGCAACATTGGTTTGTATTTTTAATAGCATGTTGTGGCAGAGTGCCAGCATCGAGTGTGTGATATCTGCCTGGCTGATTGTCACATACCTTTCATATCTGCCTCTTGAAACATCTGTAGCTCGAAATACTCAGGTGACTCATGTGTACCTCTTTTTTGGGGTGCTTTCATTTCTGTGGAGGTATGAACAATATTTTGGTCATCAAATAAGGATACATGGATATGGGTTCCTCTGTTTTCATCTATCATTTGTGAACCATTCTGTGGATCATTAATTCTGCTATGATTCAGTTGATCACAATCCACTGTTTGATCAAAGGCATGAGTCTCATAATGTTCATGTTGCATGCTCTAACCCTTTGCTCTTTTGGAATTTCTTGCTCATTTTCCTCTTCCTGCTCCTCATTTTCACACACCTGAATAGTGTAGTTCAGTTCTAAATTAAACCACACACCCTTTTTGTGTGTGGTATCGCTCATTATGTTGTTATTACTCACTTTTTCACAAAGTTTTAAATTACAAGGTAACTCAGTATGTTCAAGTAATGGAAAATCATAGTCATTTGTATTCTCATTGTGGCCAGGCTGGCTAACTAGTCGCTTATTGTCACTGTGTGCAAGATCACTTCTGTGACATCTTGTATTTTCACTTGACCACTGTTTTTGAATTGCACACATCTTCCCTACCTGCTCAGCCAACATTTTCACGTGTGCCTCTAAGCACAGGAATCTGTCCAGATCTCTGAACTCATCCCCTTGTGCTCTGGGCCTGTATTGGTTGGATTCATATTAATTAGACCTATGTTGGCACCTTTCAGGAGACTGATTCCTGCTAGTATTTCCTCTGAACTCCTGGGACACAGGAGGTGGGGAGCATGGGGGAGCTGTCCTCTGTCCATGATCTCCCTGTGTAGGTGACTGAACATAAGGGTGTGGGCAATTATTTGCATTCTGTCTCTCATTTGATTGGCTTCCTTGTTCCCTTTGTGGATTCCCTGTTCAATGAAACTATCCACATGCCTTGGCCTTGCCTGATTGTCATATATCATATACCATTGAGGTAGGGTCAAACCTACTCGGGTCCCCTAAAGCTGGGTAGGGCCCATTACACTTATGAGTGTTATCATAGAGGAATCCCACAATGGGAGAGTCCCAAGATACCTAGGACTAATGTAAGAACTTCTGTCACTGGGGTCTGTGGACTGAAGCTCAGCGGCCTGGGATGGTGTTGCCTTCCATTGCATGGCCACACCCCTTTGGCTCTATGATGGGTTGTTCTTTGTCTGAGCTGTCTAAAGGGACATCTTCCAAGGCTTTTTTTGTAACACTGCAGGGACAGCCTCTTTACATTTCTGCAACTCTGTATCTTTTTTCTTAATCTCCTTACTACCGTGAGATATGAGATCATGGATTTTAGTTGGTTGCTTGAGAATCCAATCTAAACTGCAATCTCTATATAATTATCTGGAAAGTTGAGAGACAATCCTGTGCTGAAGACCTTAAAACAGAGTAGTCTTAAACTCTGGTGAGTGAATGTCACATGTCACATTAAAACGTGAAAATGTTCTTTCAGGTTTTGTAAAAATTGACCTGGTGACTCATTTGTTTGGGCTGCAAAACTATGTGGTCTTCTTAGCCTCTTGAATGGAGTGGTAAGGCAAGCATTGTTTTCTGACCTTTCTTTGAAACTCTTAGCATGATAAATTACCTTCATTGTCTGCTTTTAAGTAAGCTTGCAGCGGACAGTTCCATAGTGAGGTAATAACATATGGAGTATTGAGTCTTGGGTAATTCAAGCTCTTGGAAAGTTTCAGAAACCGTGTCGATGTGCTCTTCAATGGAGATATCTGAACCACTTTTGAATGGTTTGATTAAAGCCTTTATGTTTTTCATTATTTTGCGTGCACTATTTGGAGCCTCACTCTGGCCTTGTTTTTCTTGCTCTGTGTGTGCATGCTCAGCTCCGAGCATTTAACCATGGCCATCCTTTGTGGTGTGCAAAGATGTTGGCAAGCTTCCCTGACTAGAGCTGCGATTAAATCCAGCTTCAGTGAATGTACTGCCCTGATGCTTTTCTCTAGATTCAAAACTTGAGATTTGTTGCTTCATCTCCTTGCACTGAGCATGAAGCTGTGGTGTTTCATTATGAAGGGCAGAATTCTTCCTCCTCATTTTGGGAATTACCCCATCTATTTCCATCATCAGAGCCTTAAAGTGATCAATTGCCTCTTGTTTTTCATCATTCTCATGCACTACCTTATGCACTTGTAATCACTTTCATGCAGTGACTGCATTTCTGCTATGTCAAAATCTCGATCCTTTCTTAATTGCCCCCATACCTTTTTCAAGTGACAGGCCTCTGCCTCACTCTCTGAGAACTGTCTTTACTTTTGTGCCAGCTGTATATTCATATCATCAGACTTTGTCTGTAAATCTGAATGGATCTCTCTCTCTGGTTTGAACTCCCTTCTAACGGTAGCATTTCCACACGCATGGCTGGCAAGTCACACTGTAATTCTGCAACTGTCTCATTGTCCTTCACTTTCAGTTTAACTAACGTATGCAGATAAAACCATGTTTTCGGTGCCAAGTGGATCAGGCCGTCCACTTGTTCCTGGAGCTCTCCTGAGTCAAAAACCCTCATCATACACGTTTGTAAAATACTGCCATCAGTGAATAACTCTTTGGCAACTTATTTACCAATCTCAGAGGTTATGCTTTCCCTCCATCTGGACAATGGGTCTCATTACAAGTATGGCGTTAAGGCAACAGCAGCACCGGTATCGCTACTGGCACCATTGCTACTGTACCGCCAAACTACGAGTTCTGCTTGTTAGTGCCTTTGCAGCCACCAGGTCTGACCTGGTGGCCGTACCGGCACCCACAAGCAGAACATGATGTTAGCACTGGTACCGTTAATAACGTTACCGGTGCTACCACCCTCCCCATTCCCATTTAGCCGTATGGGGCCGAATGGGGATAGGGAGTCCCTTATTACTGGCATGCGCGAATGGGCAATTAACTGGTCCGCCAAACTCGGCATTACCCAGTAACTGCCCTTTCATGGGTGGCAGATTTTTTTCGCAAGTTTGGAGGTAGCCTGCCTGTATTACAGGCAGGCTACCTCCAAACTCGTAATGAGGCCCAATGTGTCCAAAGACCACATTGCCAGTGTATATATTTTTGTTTCTGCAAAGATGCACAGATCAATAAATCCTGGGTTTATCGCTGTCATGTTGGAATGATCTAATGTTCCCTGTATTCTACTGCGGTAAATGCCTCACACACAGTCTCAGTCCACTCACAATCACTTGTATAAAAGCAACACACCAAAGATGATTTTTTACTTACAGTGCAATCAGCACAATCACATCCCTTCTTGCACAAGACAAAGTAGAACAACATGAGTGGAACACAATATGACCGTACAGAGTCCACACGTTATCTTAAACATGGAAAATACAGAAGCAGGACAAAACAACAAAACTGGAATTTACAGTGGAACACAATGTGACTATGCTATGCACTCAGCAATTGCCTTACAAACTATGCCCAAATTCTCTACCATAGATATGTAGGACATTTTTATGAAGACTCCTAGTATGCCAAAAATGCAGGGCTAACTGATGTTATTCTCATACCAGGATCATTAGTCAAGCAGGACTTTCTCCGCCTTAGTTATATTGGATTAATAGATAAATACCCAAAGTAGGTTTACCAGATCAACTGCAAGAGCTTGTATTTATAACATGACAAATCAGCTTGCTATTATACTCATTCTATCCGGGCCCTCTTGGTGAGAATATCAGACTTTGATAGAGTGCTGAACACATAAAATGTTATATCACGGAAGGATACTTGCACAATGATAAGTCACACACATTCTTTTTATAATAGTGTTCTTTGGTGTTTATCAGTATTTGCTCAGAATATGGACAAGGCACAAATGCATTTCAATAAAACACTGTTAGTAATACAGGGAGGTGGACATTAGTAGGATGTAAAGTTGTTTTACATTTCACACGTTGTCTTCGTATGCATTCCCAAACAGCTCAGCAGATGCGCAAATATTCTGAAGACTTTTTAAAACATTTTTTACAGAGCCTTCCACCAGAACATTTGGCAGGCAAACATGGAGTTATCTGTGGAACTTTGACCTACTCTAAATGCGTTCACCAGCATGCAACTGACTACCGACATATATAAACCATCCCATTATATTCTATCGCATAAAAACACAAGGTCATTCTTTTAGGAATGTTCTCATTTTGGTACTTGGATGCTTACCAAAAATGCCTGTGCTTGCAGCACCAGAAAGGGAGGCCAACTCCTGCACCACCCTAGAAAGGAGGCTTTGTCCGTGGTGTTTTTTTCTTCCTTTTTCTTCTTTGCAAAAGCTTTAATGTATTTTAACCATACGCAATACATTTTAAAAGAAACGTTACCACCACTCAGACTCGATTGTGGGGGAAATAGGGGCGTTGCAGGCAGGTGGGATTTAGCAATTAGTATTCTGTGGGCTGCACTCCAGGAGGCCCGGTCAAGATTTGTTTGCTTGCCTTGGACAATGCGTTATGCCCCACAGCCATGAAAGCAGAAATGCCCAGGGAGATGGAGGGCCATTCACACCTATAAGTAAGGTAGCACACTTGCTCAAGCAGGCAGCCTACAACTATCTAGCAAGACCCTCTGTTGTTTTTTAACTGCACTGTTCATCTTACTTACATTTCAAACCTCCCATTTACAAGGTAGCTATTTTTTTAAACTTATCCAGTAGATTTAAAATAGGTTTTTATTTGTGGGAATATAACTGTTGTTCCCATCATGCCTAATAAGATGGTTAACTGTAGCAAACAATCAATGGTAGGTGATGATGCTTGGACACAGATTTCTGCACCAGGGCCATATACGGCTGACGACCCTGACACATTCAATTCACTGGAACACAAGCCATTGCAAGCATTTATAGGCCTTGTGGGCCAGCAGTTTGAGCACGGCTGCTCACATTAGTGGCAGGGAGGCCAAGACTGATATACAAACAGTGGTATGGAAGCCTGACCAAAGCAATGCCAGTGGTTCTGATTGATTCAGAGACTTTCATCCATCATACTGACGGCCCTTATAAATTGCATTCAAAGTATATATTCTGCTGAATGAACTACTTGAGTATAAGTGAAACAATAAGGTTGATAGTAAGAACAATGTAACTCTGGAGGGGAGAGTGTAGTAAAATCAAAGTGATTTGATGTAAGGCTTTGAATTAGGCTATTAGGTGTGAGCCAAAATGATTGCATTGGACCAGAGATAGGATGGAGAAAGGATGTTAGGAGGGACACACATTCTATGGATGCGTTTGGCCGTTAATCCATCCATTGCTATGATAATCTCTATGGTATTCCAACCAACTACTTACCTCCTCCCAGCTGAAGCATATCCTCTTGGGTACTCTTTGAGCTAGCTCTGTCACAAAGTAGCATCAAACTTTGTGTTGTATCGGGCCTGCTAGTTTTACATCTAAGCATTCTTTTGAGTGTTTAACAACTGAATCTCCTCAGTAAATGAGCTCCTGTTATAATACAAAATCTATTAACAATGTATATTTTCAGCCAATAGATTTAAAAGCAACATGGGGGCCCTCGTATCTGTTCCTTGCATTGAAATCCTAAAACAAGCAGTGGCAAAGCCAGCTGTTTTGAGATGTGTATAAGTATTATTTAGGACATTTTGTCAGTAATGGATAGTTGAGGTTAGGCGCCCTGACAAAAAATTAGGTGTGTTGTGGGGCTGCAATTGGGAGCAAGTTGTAGTCACCCTGTCAAGGTGGCTACGTCAAGGAATTGTTAAGAGTGGGTTTGCTACCATAAATCGCGCACACAAACAATTGTCAAAGGTAATTGAGCAGTTTAATGTAAATCAGCACAGCCGACACATGTTTCGAGCAACAACGCTCTTCTTCCAATTCTGCAAAATTATATCACATAATTTTTGTTCATATTGAACATAATCATATGTAACAGATCAAACATAACACACAATCAGGCCCAAAACCCAAAAAGGGGGTGGGGGGGGCAAGGTAGTGTTGAATGCCAAACCAAAATGATAGTTACCCAACACAATAAATCAAGAATATGCATTGACAAAAATAAACAATAGTTGAAAAACACCACGTAATAATCAATGAATTGCAGGAAAAGGATATGAAGTATCGGCAATGAATTAGCCAGACGTTGAGAACAATGGTGAAAAGAAACAAAAAAATAAAAATTAATTGAGGTTAGGAAAATACAAGACTAAGAGCAGTCGTGTATGCACAAACATGGTCACCTATTGTGCTATGAAATTACAAAGCAGGAATTGCCACATTCAGAAAGGGTGGTTACCTTATAGGGGCTTGAATCAAAACACTAATGCTAGTGAAAAGAAAAAAGAAAAATAATGTAAATGTCAGATTACTGCAGGAATACCCGGGCACATTGTATAATCCAAGGTTATATATTTGCCTGATGCAAATTGGCTCATATAGATAAAAAATAATTGGCTATGATAACCTTATCTATTGAGTTATGCAATTAAGGAAATAAAAAAGTGCAAGGCGCGTTCACTGGCTCCACTGCAAATATAAAACATGTGTGACTTGTAACTCATTGTGCAAAAAACCATTACAGATTAACGTAAGTATGGACATGTGAAAACATACCTATATGGTTGCAATTGCAATTAAACTCTATTCCCAGATGATGAATGCAATTGTGAAAAACGTGAGAGTCAGCATGGAAGCAGCACCAAGTACAAGGGGAGACAAAGAAAAGAACAACCAACCATGTTAGTGGTGCTGAACGGTCCTCATCGTAAATGCAAAATTGCAAGAAAATCACTTGCGTTTAGCCCCTGCTTAGATCAAGTCTGCAGGGGTCTGCGCGAAAGACTGAGCTTACCGGCGTTTCCGCAGGTAGTGAATGGAACAGAAGCCTCGCGCGTATATGCGGCTGCTCCTGTATATACAAATTGCATGAAACGTTGGCTGCCACGCTAGAAACCCAGAAGTATGGCACATGCGGGCGGCCATATTGAGAGTAGAAACTCATTGTGAACTATATAATAGACTAAATAGCAAGCCAGACTCTTGGGCTAGATTAAAAGAGAAAAATGAACTGCCACATTGGATGCAATTCAAAAAGGAACCAAAAATCAACTAATCTAACACCGCTGTTGTGGAAGGAATTTTTTGTAAGGGAAGAAATGAATTAGCATTCGTAAGGTATATATTACAATGCAAATATGCATAGACTGATGCCGTGAAGGCCAAAATAAGTGAAAACGCTGGTATAATCCTGTTATAAACACGCATATGCTTGTTGGCAACTTCATATTAATGAGTAATGTATTAACGGAAATACAGATCTTGGTAAGAAAATTAGTATATGGAGCGGTTTTTGAGCCGACCAATGGTACATACCAAAAGGTACCCCCCTGTGGGGATGATGCCTCCATGCAGCCAATTTATCAAATTTGACTTTATATAAGCATTATACACTTCTATCCATCATACTCAAGCTATTGCAAGTGTTGACTATGTCTACCGTCAACATTCTGCATCTTTTTATGAACACATTGTAATGGTCAAGGAAATGCTTACTTGCGCTTTATGTAATAATGTCTTTCTCTTTAACAATTGTTACTTTAAACATAAAATCGGGGTAGCTATGCAAGTGCCCCGGCACTTGCTAACATTTTCATGCACCACTTTGAGGAAAGATTTGCACTGTTTGATAATACGTTTTTCCAATTTATTCACATCTGGAAATGTTACATTGATGACGTGATTCTGATTTGGACGGGTACTGTGGAGTGTCTGAATGAATTTGTTAATTACTTTAATAATAATGATTGGGGTATCCAATTCACTCATGAGTGCAGTAGTTCAAGTATCAACTTCTTGGATTTGTCAATTCATTTGCAGGATAACACAATTGTAACTAAAACTTTTCGAAAGGCTACTGCAGTCAATGTCATATTACATGCGTCTAGATGTCACAAAAAATCTGTTATTGCAAACATACCGAAAAGTGAATTTATTAGAGCATGCAGAAATTGTTTCAATGATAATGATTTTGTGCAAGAATGCAAATTCTTACGAGATAAATTTGCAGTTAGAGCGTATGACCCAGGTACGATATTAAAAGCTGAACGTACTGCCCAAAGCATGAAGAGGGTTGACCTTCTCACACCGAAAACAAGGTCCAATTCTAGCCATACCAATAAATTAAAATGTATTACATGCTACAATACAGACAGCTCTAATCTATATACAATTGTTCAACGTCACTGGCATTTGCTCCATCTCTGAATTTCATTTACAGCAAGGGGAGTAATCTGAAAAACTTGGTATCACCATCATTCATGCCTAGCCAACAATCAGCTACAACCTGGCTCAGTCAGAATACTAATCATGGTTTTCACAAATGTGGCAAATGCTCTATGTGTTGTTATGCACTAGAGTTTCTCAAATTGACTTTGGTAAACTGGGTACATTCAAAGTGAATGCCTTTATTAATTGCAACTCCAAATTTTGTGTATACTGTATACTGTGTGTTTGTGGTAAATACTACATTGGTAGTACAATTCGACCTCTTAAGATTAGGATACGAGAGCATCTGTTGACCATTTCAAGTCAGGATTCCAAATATCCCTTGGCCACACATTGGCAAAGAAATCATCAGTTGGACAATAAGTCCGACATCAGGTTTGCCGGCATGGCAAAAGTAACTCTGCCACAACGTGGCGGCAATCTGACTTTGAAATTAAGACAACTTGAGGCACGGCTAATTTGCCAATATCGTACTGTATCAATTGGTCTTAACAGTGATCATGAATTTTCAATGTTCCACTGAAGTCACACTGTCCAAATGCCTATGGCTATCAAGTTTTTCTATGCTACATATGCATACATATAATCTTTGTAATTGTATATTATATGTCCTGTATGGTCAATACTGGTCACCTTATGTTTTCAAAAATTAATTTACAAATTAAAGTCAAATTTCATAAATTGGCTGCATGGAGACATCATCCCCCCAGGGGGGTACCTTTTGGTATGTACCATTGGTCGGCTCACAAACCGCTCCATATAGTAATTTTCTTACCAAGATCTGTATTTCTGTTAATACATTACTCATTAATATGAAGTTGCCAACAAGCATATGTGTGTTTATAACAGGATTATACCAGTATTTTCACTTATTTTGGCCTTCACGGCATCAGTCTATGGATATTTGCATTGTAATATATACCTTATGAATGCTAATTAATTTCTTCCCTTACAAAAAATTCCTTCCGCAACAGCGGTGTTAGATTAGTTGATTTTTGGTTCCTTTTTGAATTGCATCCAATGCGGCAGATCCTTTTTCTCTTTTAATCTAGCCCATGAGTTTGGCTTGCTATTTAGTCTATTATATAGTTCACAATGAGTTTCTACTCTCAATATGGCCGCCCACATGCGCCATACTTCCGGGTTTCTAGCGTGGCAGCCAAAGTTTCATGCAATTTGTATATACAGGAGCAGCCGCGTATACGCGCGAGGCTCCTGTTCCATTTACTACGTGCGGAAACGCCGGTAAGCTCAGTCTTTCGCACAGACTCCTGCAGACTTCATCTAAGCAGGGGCCATACGCAAGTGACCTTCTCGCAATTTTTCATTTACGATGAGGACCGTTCAGCACCACTAACATAGTTGGTTGTTCTTTTCTTTGTCTCCCCTTAAACGTGGTGCTACTTCCATGCTGACTCTCACGTTTTTCACAATTGCATTGATCATCTGGGAATAGAGTTTAATTGCAATTGCAACCATATAGGTATGTTTTCACATGCCGATACTTACATTAATCTGTAATGGTTTTTTGCACAATGAGTTATAAGTCATACATGTTTTATATTTGCAGTGGAGCCGGTGAACGCGCCTTGCACTTTTTGATTTCCATAATTGCATAACTCAATAGGTAAGGTTATCATAGCCAATTATTTTTTATCTATATGAGCCAATTTGCATCAAGCAGATATATAACCTTGGATTATAGAATGTGCCCGGGTATTCCTGCAGTAATCTTGCATTTACATTATTTTTCTTTTTTATTTTCACTCGCATTAGTGTTTTGATTCAAGCCCCTATAAGGTAACCACCCTTTCTGAATGTGGCAATTCCTGCTTTGTAATTTCATAGCATAATGGGTGACCATGTTTGTGCATACACGACTGCTCTTAGTCTTATATTTTCCTAACCTCAAATCATTTTTATTTTTTTGTTTCTTTTCACCATGCTTGTTAATTGTTCTCAACGTCTGGCTAATTCATTGCCAATACTTCATATCATTTTCATGCAATTCATTGATTATTACATGGTGTTTTTCAACTATTGTTTATTTTTGTCAATGCATATTATTGATTTATTGTGTTGGGTAACTATCATTTTGGTTCGGCATTCAACACTACCTTGCCCCCCCCCCCTTTTTGGGTTTTGGGCCTGATTGTTTGTTATATTTGGTCTGTTACATATGATAATGTTCAATATGCACAAAAATTATGTGATATAATTTTCCAGTCTTGGAAGAAGTGCGTCTTTGCTCGAAACACATGTCGGCTGTGTTGATTTACATTAAACTGCTCAATTAGCTTTAACAATTGTTTGTGTGCACAATTTATGGTAGCAAACCCACTCTTAACAATTCCTTGTATAAGTATTACACAGACATTTGCCAGACAATTACATCATATGCGTAGGTAGTCACACAATTTATGCCAGGTGGTAGCCTTATGGCAGTGCCTAGCAAATGCATTTCCCATGTGTATTCAAAAGACCTATCTGTTGCCTTTGCCAATGTGTGTTGGTTTATGTTTATCTCCCTAAGTGAAAGCATATATGCTAAGATGTGGATGCCTTGTTTGCAAAGCCTAGGAACTCAAACTGCACATCACTGAGTAGGTACAACAAGAACCTACCTGAACATATCAAGGCTAGGATGACAACTTTGGACCAGCTTCAGAGATGTGTCTTATGCATATTAACAAGTGTGTCCTGACCTACATAGTACATACTTTGTCTGTGTGGGAGCCTAGCTTGCCTGGCCAGAATGTTCCATGAAATGAACAGATGAGTACTGCCTTGATAGCATCATACTGTTGGAGTAACCATTAAACATGTTTGTATGCAAACAGGATACCTCATGTGTATTGTGGGTCTTGTTTGAATAGTATGATATAACTGCTGCATGTTTCGGCAGAGCCGGAAATGGAAGTTATTTACTGTGGGTTACCACCAGTGACAGAGGGGATGGAGGAGTGGGACTGGAGGATTGCCCACCCCCCATAAACATTTGCCTCTCAGAAGATGGATCATGAAACCTTGAAAACACCACAAGAAAATAACATTTTCGATTATGTTTCTGGCAAAGTATAAACAGTGCACATCTGTTAAACCTAGAAAGGGTATTGAAATATTTCCTGCAGAGTGCAGTCAGAGGTGGATTTAACAGTCGGACAAGGGACAAATGTTCATGGGGCACCCTTGCTATGCCTTTCCCCTGGAAAAGTCAAACAGGACTGCACAGGCCGTCCCAGTGAGGCCTTATCTTTTTAATATCTCAGCAACAGATTATTTAAAACAGGAAGTGATTAGTGATGGGAAAATGTACCTTTTTCTAAAAATTATATAAGCTTTTTTTTTAAAAAAAAAAGTTTGTTGGTAGATAGCTTACACATACATCAGAGCAGCCAATAGGAACATAATACATAATTACCTGAATACAGTGCTACATATGAACAGTAGCAGAAAAAAAGACGAAAATGCAACCTCATGAAGTGACAAGAGCTGTAGAGCTCTATAGAGATGAATGCGATGAGTCGTCTGCAGACAAGGGTGTATCTAGACTGTTGAGATAGCTATTGAAAGCAGTCCAGATAGTTTTGGGCCGAGAGCGGGCCGGGAGGATACTGAGGTACTCCTCCTCGCAGTTCTGAGACCATGTCAATAAGTTCAGCCATTTCTGGAATGTTGGGGGGGAGGACTTCCAGCTCTGTAACACACACTTTTTAGCAATTATGCAGCACATATTTAAGAATTTATCAGCACATCTAGCTCCCTCAGCCCCCCATGCCCCAAACAGTACCCCCAGTGGGTCACGTTCTATAATGGTGTCACAGATTTCAGACAAAGTTTTCAGGACCCCGTCCCAGAATGAAGCCAACCTCGGGCTGTCCCAGAACATATGTAAGTGGCCTGCATCCTCTGCGTTACAGCGAGGACAGAGCCGTGGATCGGAGCGAGCAAACTTAGAGACTTTGCGTGGTGTGTAGTTTAACCTATTCAACAGTTTGTACTGAATCGTGTGGTAGCGAAAGTTCAATGAGACTCTATTGGTGTGGGAGCACATTTTCGTCCACAGCTGGTCGGTGAGTTCCAGCTCCAGTTCGGATGCCCAGTCGTCCTGGGCCACGGAAGGCTGTGGTGAGGTAGTATTTAGGAGGTGTTTATATAGAGAAGATACCACCCCACTGGCCCCGCCCAAGTTGGAGATATAGGAAATCCCAGGGGAATCCGGGGGTTCACAGAGGAACCCAAACCAGGCACCACGGAAGGCCGATCGGAGCCTATAGAATTGTAAAAGCTCAAATGGTGACCCCGTGTGGCCCGGCTCCCAGGTCTGCGGTGATATGAACTGACCGTCCGGGTAGAAGTCAGTCAGGGCTAAGTAGCCCAAGGCCTGCCAGTGTCGTGCTAGAGCTACATCATTTGTAGGTTCCAGTCCGGGGAAACGCCAAGCGGGGAGCCACTTGTAGTGTGGGTGTTCCTCTGCACCACCGGCGAATATCCGTCCCCAGGCCTGCACAGTGGCTCGGACCGGGTCAATAGCAGAGTCCGGCTCGTATCGACGATGCAGTATTAGGGACATTATATTGGTGCCAGATGCTGCGAGGGCCTCCAGCTTGACATGAGGGCGTGGGGGGGCCAGGATACCAGTAGGAGGCAAACTGTGCCTGCGCTGCGATCCAGTACCGTAGCAAATCAGGGGTGGTGAAACCACCTTTCTTGTAAGGAAGTGTCCTAGCAAGCCATTTTTTACGCACCGCCCCTGAGTGCCACAGAAACTGAGCACACAACTTATGGAAGTCTGTAAAATATTTCTTACTGGGCCAGACAGGAACATTATTGAATATATACAATAGCTTAGGGAGCAGTATCATTTTTACCAGTGATAGTCTCCCCGCTAGAGATAGCGGGAGGGGGCGCCAACGTGCTATCCTGGCTTCCACTAGTTCTGCCACGGCCCGGTAGTTGTTAACTAGGAGGGCGTCTTTGGTCAGGGACACCTGGATACCCATGTATTTAATCCTGTCGGGGGACCAGCAGAGGGGGTACTTGGTGGCTGGTTGTGCTGTGGAGTTTGTGAGAGGGAAGAGTTCAGATTTGGTATAATTGATTGTGAGCAATACCTCGTCTGCATAGAGAGAAATCATTTTGGGGGTATCCTGCAGCCGTATCCCTTCGCATGAGTGGCGCTCCTTGACATAGTCTGCCATAGGCTCGATGGCAAGGGCAAACTGGATAGGGGAGAACAGGCATCCCTGGCGGGTGCATCTGAGAAGAGGGAACAGAGGAGAGGTTTGGGAGTTAACTTGGACCCTGGCAACCGGGGAGGTGTATAACAACTTGATGTATGCGATCATCCTGGGTCCTATGCCCATGGTCTCAAGGACAAGCCATATGTACCTCCAGGACACCATGTCGAAGGCCTTCTGAGCATCCAGGGTAACCGCAACTGCACTCACCCCCTGATCGATTCGTGCCATGACGTTCAGGAGCCTTCTGATATTGTGGGACGTGGATCTCCCAGGGACAAAACCTGACTGGTCATCATGCACCATATAGGCCATAACAGGCAGGAAACGGGCAGCGATCGCCTTAGCAAAGATTTTAGTATCCACATTCATCAATGACAGGAGCTGGTAGGATCTGCATTTGTTGCTAGGTTTGCCAGGCTTGAGCAGGACCGTAATGACGGCCTCGTGTAATGTCGGGGGAAGGGAACCTAGCCTGAGCGACTCATTCCATACCCTAAGCAGCTAGGGGCCCAAGATTGCCATGTGCTCTTGATAAAATTCAGCCGTTAACCCGTAAGGGCCCGGTGCCTTTCCTTTAGGGAGACTGGATATAGCCTCCACTATTTCATTCAGTGTAAAAGGGGAATCTAATTGGTCTCTCGTGGTGGGGGAGATACAGGTGGTGGGTATCTGTTTCAGGAGCTCTCGCATCTGGGAGTCACTATGTTCGGGGGGCTGGGAATATAGGTCCGAGTAGAAGTCTGTGAAGACTTCAAGGATTTGCTGGTCAGACCACTGTGTGATCCCCTGTCCGTCCTTGACGCAGGTTATTTGAGATTGGCCCCACTTCTCCCTTGTCAACGCAGCCAGCGTTTTTTTCGGGCCTGTCCCCCTCACTGTACCTCTGAGCTGCCTGTGGACGGATGAAGTACTGAATTTCCCTGGTGGCTTGTTCATTGAAGATTTTGAGCTCCTCACTGATCTGGGAGAGGATGCTCGGGTCAACCGAGGCCGGGTGGGCACGTTCCAGGTCCCGCAATTTAGTTTCCGTGCGGGACAAGGCGGCTCTAATAGTTTTGAGGACTCCTGACTCTCTAGAAATGGATGCACCCCTGATGAAGGCTTTGAAAGCGTCCCAGCGGATCCCCAGGGTGGTGGACTAGGGGGTGTTGTTTCAAAATAGGTCTGGATGTCGGCGAGGATGACCGCTTTAAATACAATATCCTGCAGGGCAGATGATTTGAATTGTCATGTGTTGATGGTAGGGGCAGGAATTCCCAGGTCCAGGGTTATCAGAATAGGTGAGTGATCAGACAGAGTGCGCGCTAGTATCTGTGACTCCGCTACCCTGCCCAGCAATGAACCGGACAACAGAAACATGTCTATCCTAGATGAACTGTCGTGTACTGAAGAATAGTAAGTGAACTTGCGCTCTTGCGGGTGTAGTGCCCTTCATGCGTCATGGATGTCAAGTGTCGCCCTGTGGGTGAGCAATCTGCGCGCTGCACCTGACAGGGGCCTAGAGGCCGTGCCATTCCTATCCATCGCAGTATCCAATATAAAGTTCATGTCTCCCCCCCAAATGATCTGTACCCCAACGTATCCTAGCAATGTGGATACCATCTGATCAACAAATTCGGCAGAGTCAACATTAGGGCCGTAAGTATTCACCAGCAAGTACTCCCTGTTGGCTATATCGCAATGCAATACTGTGTATCTTCCCTCAGGGTCTACATAACTCTTATGGAGAACAAACTTGAGCTCTTTATGGATCATCGTCACCACCCTTCTGACGCATGTGGAGTATGAGGTAAAATATCTGTGTGGACCCTATGTTGGGGCCATACTTTTGAGAAGGGGTCCCATTGAATGGGTCTTCTGCAGGAACAGTATTTTACAGCCGTGTCTGTTGGTGTATGCCATGATTCTACAAGCCTTGGTGTAATTGCTCAGACCCCGCACATTCCAGGATATCACTGTTACAGGCATGTCAATAATCTAAGGAACATCCCACCAACGTTGTCGTAAGGTAAATCCATGGCGGGGGTCGCCCTCACAGGGGCCCCCCGATGCACTGTGGTCTGCCAATCCGGTATTTTCCATAACACACAATAGACCCCTAACCGCCTCCCTCCCGCACCACCCCATCCAAGCAGGCAGTGTTACCCCCCCTGCCCCCACCCATAAATACAAACAGGTCCCACGAAAAGGGGAAAAACAGGCTGTGCCCAACGTGAGCCCGCCGACCCATTGGCCCAACCGGGGCCAACACCCAATTCCAAATCAACAAAATTAGACATTGCAATTGCAGTGGGGTGCACTGTTGCCGTGTGGTGGGCTCAATAAGGAACATAAATGACATCAGATTACCAGCGGTGTCTTGCGCAACATATATGAACCATGCATAGGTGCTCAGCACCAGTGATTAATGTGTGCTCACACGTGAGTCCAAAACGTTGTATTACCATCAACACATGAGGAACAAGCAATGATAAACAAATAGCAGAAATACTGAGTGAGCTGCGATTAGTCATCTGCCATCGGGTTGGCGTTGGGATCAGGCAGAGGTATCTGTGACTCTATAAATTTGACAGCCTCCTCAGGCACCGTAAAGAAAAACAACTTCTCTTTGAAGGTAATTTTGAGCCGGGCTGGAAAGAGGATGGCGTATGGGACATAGCGCTCCCGTAAAAGTTTCTTGACTCCCAGAAATTGGCGTCCCTCCTGTTGCACCCCGACAGAGAAGTCAGGGAATATCCGGATGATGTTGGAGTCAAGGCGTAGGTCCCCTTTCTCGCGTGACAAGCGTAGAATGAGGTCCCGATCCCTATAATTGAGAATCCTGGCGATGATGGGTCTGGGGAAATCTCCTGGCCTGGGACGCAGGGACAGGGCCCGATGAGCCTGTTTTACTGTAAAGAAAGGGGATAGTGCAGGGTTACCCTGCAGGTCTTTAAGCAAATTTTCGATTGCCAGCTCCATGCGTCCCTTCAGAGCATTCTCAGGGACCCCAATTATGCAAAGATTGTTTCTACGCGAGCGGGACTCGAGGTCATCACACTTTGATTTTACCAACTTCATGTCGCGGGTCAAGGTGGCCACAGTATCCTGCAGGGTGTGAAGCTGGTCTTCGTTATCCCCAATTCTGTTTTCTGCCTAGGTTATCCGTGTTCCCGCCTGGTCAACCAGAGATTTAAGAGAGGCGACATTGGCATTTATGTCGTTCAATTTTTCGTGAAACGAGGTGAAGTTCTTGGCCATCGACTCCATCATGGCAGTGAGATCCGGGGCCGGTGCTCCAGGGGAGGGCTCAGAGTCAGGGTCTTCCTGGATGGACGCTGCGGCGCCCCGGTCTGTGCGCGGGGCCGCTCTTGCATATTTGTCCATGGCGCCCACCTTGTTCATTCCCCTGGATTTGTTAGGCATAGCACGTGTGATGAGGGATAACCCGACAGGCAGGCTCAGTTTAAAGCAGGGTGCCGGGATGCAATAGCAGGGATCACTCTCTGCCATACTGCAGGTCACTTTGGTCAAGCAGGGGTAGAGATGGGCCGGGGCCCCACTAGTGTGGTCACTATCCAAATGGCCACTGGATTGATGTGCGAGGCAAACGGACAAGTGTAGACAGCCCGGGTATTGAACTTGGGAGGCGCCTGGGCCGGAGGAAGCGCTGCAGGGCGCCGACGGTGTGAATTTTGGGCCAAGTGGGGTGCGCAGGATGGCCAATGTGAAGTACCATGATGCCGGCGTGTGACCGGGGTCGATGCCAGCCAAGTTGTGAAGTTTGTGGGCACCCACATGTGCCAGGCCAGCACGGCACCCGGGATCAGGTGTCAAAAATGTAGCGTGCTGCTGTGCCCCTCGGGGCAGTTCGGATCATGTATATGAGGCATGGCAGTGGGAGCCCCCAATCCAGCGCAGAGCAGCCGGGGGGCACCAGGGGCCCAGGGTGCCCACAGATGACAAGGGCCCCCAGTGGTCAGCTGGACCCAAGGAGCAGACGGCAGGGCAGGCGGTGATGTGGTGCGGGTGGGCCGTATGCCGAGGCACCAGGGCAGGGAGCAGTAATATCAGGGAGGGCGAGCCCCCACCCAGCCCAACTCCTCACCTGGCCGCGGGTGCAGTCTGCCACCCGCGAGAAGCCGCTCTGGGTCTCCAGACACGAGCGGAGAGTTCGCTGAATCCAGCGGCCCGCTCGGTAGGCACAGAGGCTGAGATGCCTCAAATGTCAAGGTGGGGGAGCCGAGCAGGGGCAGGCACACACCCGGGCATCGCTCCGGCCTGCCAGAGCGGCGCGAACAGTGGCGGGGGAAACCTCAGCACACAGATGGAGCTGGGGGCACACACGTCGCCCTTGGCGGTGTCGGCAGCTGCAGGCACCGCGCCCCCCGCGCCGCGGTGAAATGGCAGAAATCCTCCCTGGAGGTGGGTCGCGCTGGCCCTCCAGAAATGCCGGGGCGCGTATCAGACAGCAGGCCGAAAACTTCAACACGGCCCAGCGGGGCCCTCAGCACCCGATTTGGTTCGGGAAAACAACAAAATGTGTGGCTCAGTGTCAACTAAACTCCAAGCTGGCGGTATGCAGAAAAGGTGATACTCTCTGCTGATGCTGCCGGATTACGAGTCCCAGCCACACGGAGCTCCACAGCTAAGTGGCCATTTTTGGGCTGCTCAACAGCGCCCCCCAAAATTATATAAGCTTTTAATAAGTTATTTAAGTGTGATTGTTGGGTGATTAAAAATTATTGGGGTACAGAACAAGCTGTGTCAAACAATGACTTTGTCATACATTTCATTTCACTTTGTGTCCGTATGAGATTTTTTGCAAGTACTCATTGATTTGCATTCTGGAGCTTGCAGGCTTCCATTCAGGATGGGAAAAATGAAGCTACAATCAAATCCATTTTACCACCACTTTTTCCACTCCGTAGGACTTGGAATATTACCACCTATGATTGTAGCCTTATTGGTAAAAGCAAGCAGATTCCAAATCCTTAATAATAATAATAATAATTTATTGTGATTTAGTCCAAATTTGAACTTTGCACAAACATATCCACGTAACAATCATTAAACATTACAAAAGATATTAAGCAAAGAAACATACAATAATAAGATAAGGTAAAATAAAACACAGGTTAAAAGTTAAGAATTAAGAATTAGATCAGGTCATGGGACTGACTGGAACTAAATATACAGTGAGTACACAATTAATGCTAATGTTTATGGGTCAACCCCCCCCCCACCAATGATTCACAGGATCCATTCTATCCAAGACCGTTCTATAGGCCTGTACTCAGGCTAACTGGTTCTCTGACAGAGCAAAGTACGGGGCCTATGTCCCGACCTGTAATGTTTTGCCCCACTTCTATGGAGCTTAGACAACACATGTAGGAGTGCCATGTCCGGTCTCCTGAGGGATTAATTCAACAGGAGACCCCTCACGTGTGTTCAAACTCTGAACAGTGCAAGCTGGAATGAGATGTATCTGTATTGAGACAATAATCCCAAAAAGACTCTCCGGTGATAGCGTCCAGGCTATGCACCAGCTTTCACAGCATGCACATGTACAACGGTCCCTATTTGGTACATGCAGTTAGCACATGTCTGGTGGTCTCCAGGCAATCGGCTCTCCCACAGATACGGCAATTCCTGTACTTGAGGGTTATACCCAGGCGGGGGCCTGTGACAGCAAGGACCTGCAATTGGTTAATGTGCAGCCTTAGCACAAAGTCCCTAACATCCGGGTACAAGAGCAGGTAAGGTTATATCCTCCTGTATCTGTGGATTTAGTGAGATACAGACTCATACCCTTTCAGCTTTTCTAAGTGGGCGTAGTTTTCACACCAATCCCAGAGATTTTGCCTGTGTTCAAAGGACTTTTTCAGGTGGGTGTATAGTCTAGTTCTCTGCGTGCCATATATCCAACCTATCTCCAGAAAAAGGGATTCATTAAGGTGTTTAAAATTGCCGCCACGTGGGACCTTTTCTAGTTCATAGTAGCTATCTGCCAGAGCACAGAGTTTACATAATGGCGAGGCACATGATTTCAAGTAAAAGGTACCCCGAACATGCAGTGCCATTCCCCTCAGCGAGGTTAGGCCCAGTTCTAGCCTCAGATATTGCATGGGGCAAGAGGGTCCGAGTCCTAGCACTGTTCGCCAGTAATGACCCTCTAACATGACCCTCTGCATGGCTAATGCTTTCTGGCCGTACAGTATGACAGGTAAGAAGCACTGTTGATACAATTTTACAATACCGGCCATACTATACCCTGAAGTTCCTTTTGCAAATTTCCATGCCGTAGTCCGGTGCAGAGTCCAGTCTGAACCAGTATCTGCTGTTTGGTCACTGTGTGAGGAGCTGCACTAAGTGTCTCAGCCCTATTTCTATTTCCATTGACTCCCTCTTCAAAAACCTTCCTGGCGCTCGGAGCGTGGCGTGAGGTCTGGTGCAGAGTCCAGTCTTCCCCAGTATCTGCTGTTTGGTCACTGTGTGAGGAGCTGCACTACATGTCTCAGCCCTGTTTCTATTTCCATTGACTCCCTCTTCAAAAACCTTCCTGGCGCGCAGAGTGCGGCGCGGAGTCCAGTACAGAGTCCACTCTGCCCCAGTATCTGCTATTTGGTCACTGTGTGAGGAGCTGCACTACATGTCTCAGCCCTGTTTCTATTTCCATTGACTCCCTCTTCAAAAACCTTCCTGGTGCGCGGAGCGCTGCGTGGAGTCCAGTGCAGAGTCCAGTCTGCCCCAGTCCGCCCCAACTCCACCCGCTGAGTTGCGGGTGTGTCCGGGCTGATGACGTTGTCAGCAGAAGGCCCCCAGACGCGTAAAAAAAACCTCCAATACCGGCGAATGCTCAACCTATGGACGGCGATGAAAGCGTCAGCCGGAAAAAAAATAAGCAAAACTGCAAGTCGAACTCTGCTTGCATCCCTTACCTTACCCGCAGCGCTAGCACTAGTTGAGCGGCCTTTAGCTCTCCAAACACGCCACCCACGTCTTGAAGGGTGAACCAGTGAACGCGCAAGCAAAAGCGAAGATGACCCAGACTCTCGTTCTATTGACAACCAGCCGAGCTTACTATATAGACCCGGCAGTAAATCTCCTTGTGAATCAAATTCACGAAGGCCGATTCAGGAAATCTACACCATCGCTAACACAAGGGAAATTAGACGCCACTGAAGGGGAAGAACCAGCTACAGTAGCACTTCTTCACGTCTCTCCACTGAATTCAATGCCACGCCAGCATTTCCGCAACGTAAACAAAGAGTCGGCCGATCAGTCCGTCGGTTCCTTGCATTCTGTGAGTGTACCCACACTATGAGTAGATTTGCAATGCAATCAAATCCAGAAGAGCACATCGAACCTCCAAACCATTCAGAACCCGAGGCATTGGTGGTAAATCCCACTCAACCTCTCCTCTCCAACGATAACGTTCCTTCTCCCTTCGTTGTGAGTGACGATGAACTACTGAGCCTGCCAAATGACGAGGCGGCTCATTTCACTCCTAACTGTGCAAACTCATCGGACGTAACTCTACCAGCTGTTCAGACAAACTTATCTGTAGCTGACTTACAAAAACGCATGAGCCAAGGGTCGCTCCTCCCAAGGCCACCGTCCATTTTACCAACCTGCCCGCCATCGGCTCCCCGTTATCAATGGCGGTAGAGCCATTAACAGGCTATGATCAGTCTCGCTGGCAAAAGGATACAACTCATGAGACTCCACCACAAACAGCTGGGATGACCACAAAGAATACGGGGGGGGGCAAATCCACGTTGAAACTCACGCCCAATCCCCTAGCCCAAGATAACCGCAGCAGCTACGCTTGTGTGGCACCTGAAGAACCAGGATCTCTCCCCAGAGCCTTGCCCAGACTTCAATCTGACTTGCCCTTGTCAGAAGTACAAAAACCTCCCGACATGGAATTGAGCTCCATCGCAAGGGCGCAACGCCTATGACGCATTGCTGAGTTATAGTCCAATCTTCAATATCTCCCAAGACACCTTGACCAGCAAGTGGCTCACGCAAACACCCCTCAAGCTTTGAATAAGACCACCCACGGTGAACCCAAACCGCTTACCCCAACAAGAAATCTTTCTCCTATCAACTCACAATTCTATCTGGACTGTTCAAACACATCATCAACTGGACAAGAAGCAACACCAGTCAATGTCCTTCAAGCATAGATCTCTGTTGAAGCTCTAACGCAAATCCACAATAATGTCCTTGCGGCATCTGCTGTCGCGCTTGCGCCCTTCCCCAAACTATATGAATCCATACATGGTCAATTAAATGACCAAGGAGCGGTGATTCAAAATCTGGTTCAAAAAATTGAAAAAATCAATCTCTTTACAGAATTTCTTCAAACACAGATGGAGAAGGGCGCTGACCTATCGATCAGATGGCAAGAGCGTCTCTGCGATCTGGCTGCAAGACATCACTGTCAAAATGACACATGAATTCAAGGCTTGTTAGACGCCGTGAAATGGATGAGAAAAAATGTCAACCAAGACATACAGATGCATACAACGATGCCTCTTACACAAACCAATCCAGCTGTTTCAAACGGCGTTGCTCGACCTCCAAATGTGGCAAACTCTGCTTTAAACTGTGTTGCCCCTTCTTCAAACACCAACATTTCTGCTCCATCGTCAACACACCCTTCACCAATAGAATCTGAGCTCTCTAGGGAGGTATCAGGCCTCATGAACAATGCAGATCCCTCAGGAAATGAGATCACCCCACTGTTGGTTACCCCAGTGGCTCACGAGGAAATCCCCGGTCCAGCGAGACTTCAACCAAATTCGTTTAATATCTTCAGTGGCCCAGTCAAAAACATAGCCACAACTAAAACAATCGAGACGGGATCAGAGCTCGACAAAAAGAAAACCACAAAACGTGGACAAAAAGATACACAACAAAAAAGCACAAGACAAAACATTAACAAAATTATAAGAATCTTGACAACACCAAAAAAAAACAAGTCTGTTTGACCAAAAAACGGTCAATTACAACCTGATCTTCACCAACCTCAAGTGCCTATCCAGGCTAACGGATTAAACAAAGTACTGACCAAGCAAATGGCCAAGCGCTGGCGAATGGACTCTGACATCCTAAGCACGGTCAGTTCCTCAGCGGAAAGTTCTGTAGATCTATGTAATCTATCTACGTACTCAATCAGAAGTGAAGCTAACTACGACTCCTCCTCTGAGGCTCCTGTTATAAACCTCATTGACAAATCTGCAGAGAAGAAAGTCCCCCTGAAAGACCAATTCTCCAAACGTCACTCTCGAGAAACATCAAAAAATGAAAATTTCAAAGCTTTGAAGGTCTTGCATTCACCTGTAAGCTCAAAGCTAAATCTGAAGCAAACAATGAACTAGAGAAAAAATGGACCACACCTCCGTTCCAGAGTACACAACAATAAAAGTACAAAATCTACCACAACCTCATGGAAACTTCATCTACAGAGCATCCAAACCGACAAAAACAAGGTCAATTTGAACAGAGCTAATGTCCTGAAAGTATTTTCCTGTGTTCCACAACTTCGGACAATAACGACAGACGATATAAAAATCGTTGAGTATGCAACAGAAAAAACTACAGACCAGGTGTTGCTACATATAACATCTTGTGCCGTAAAAAACATTCTACTACAAGCAATAGAAGAGCTGTTCATGTTTGGATTTGATATCACCCTGGATCCCGACTCGACAAGTAAAAAAGGTAGACTGACAAGCAAAACAAACACAAATGAACCCCAAAGTGATGCTCGTCAGATGTCCTTACGGAAATCACTATCGTACCCACGCAGACTTTGAAGCAACTTGGCTTGCAAAGCCAGAACTGAAGGAAACAGATTAAAAACTCATTCGAGCAATGATCATCACCAATAACAATGAGTGACACGGACCAAGCTAAGGCTGCTCTCCTGGAACTCCCGTGGATTTACTCATTTGTTCAATAACTTCTCAGAATCATTAAATGATGTTTTCGTAATTTGCCCCCACGAAACCTGGCTCTGTGATGCTCCCACCCAAGACGGTTTCACCATCTTCCTGAATCCAGCAAAAAAAAACGCCAAAGGTCGCCCATATTCAGGCATAATAACACTAGTGAAAATACAAAACTGGATGACTCCCCTAGTATCGGTTAATCCGAATCCGTTTGTACAGGGTGTGGTAATTCAAACTGTAACAACAAACTCAAATGAGAAAAGCCATTTACTCGTAATCAATGCCTACTGGAACCCAGCAATGATCTCAACCATGGACTTCATAACCACTGTAACAACCCTAATTGATGATGCTTTCCTCAACTACACTGATCTATCAGTGATTAAATGCAGCGATTTGAATTGTAGTTGGTTTTGATTCAACCACCGAACGATGGAAAACGTACGGATACAAGAATCCGAAGTCGCCGAACATGGACAACTTTGGTCTCAAGCCCTCGCTTCACGAAAACTGTCAGATGGTCAACGGCAACACCAAGGGCGACCAACCCTGTAAGCCAACCTGAAAATGACTCCAATGTAGAAACACCTTAGATTACATCTAGGTCTCTCGAAACGTATTCGAAAAAGTGGATTCGCTAGAGGTTGTCTTGAAGGACTCTAGTGATCACGATATGCTGCGTCTTTCGTTGGACCATGAAATCCATCTACAGTCTGACAAATGCGAAGTATCACTGTCAATAAATGCAGCAGGAAACCGGCTAACAACCAACGGCCCGCAAATCCAGAAACTAGCCCTGAGTCTTGCAGAACCAGACAATGTCGAATATGCTCCGTTGTTAGCTGAGTTTATGCCAAAATATACCAATTCAAGAATTCATGGATATACTCCGAAACATCTTTTCAGCAACAAAATTGCTCAGGCAAAAAAGGCACTGAAGAAAGACCTACACACGATAAGGAAGTCCCAATGTCATCAAGAGATAGCACAAAGGAAAATAAAAGACCAATGCCAGGCCTACAGAAATTGGCTTAAATCTCACTCTGTGATAATCGAACAAAACAGAGCTGAAAATATGCTGAAGCTAATTATTACTAAAAGCACCTGAGCAATATGGGCACTTCTAAACAAAGGAAATACAAAAACAATTGCAAACATGTCAAATGAAATACCAAGTTCAAAGTGGGTCGAGTATTTCACAAAGACATACAAAATGCCACATCATGACCTACAAGATCCTCCTCCAAACTCCACAAAAGCCTGGGATATAACACCCTCCAGCGATGATCTTGAACTAGCAATCCAAAGTTTAAAGAACTCGAGAGCAGCTGGCCCAGATCGAATCTCCAACATCATGCTAAAAAAATACAAGCATCACTGGGCCAAATTCATGGAATGTCCATTTCGCCAAATCTCAAGATCAAGGAAAACACCCGAAGCATGGGCAAAGGCAATAGTGGTACCGATATATAAGAAGGGCTGCAGAGGCCACCCATCTAACTATCGTCCTATTGCCCTTCTGGACACTATGGGGAAAATATTTGGATTCTTCCTTCAATTGAAGTTGACGGCATGGGCATCAAAGGAAAAGCAAATAGATCACCGACAAACAGGCTTCACTGAACAAGTAGGTGTTGATGTAAACCTCACACTACTAACCATATTAAAACTTGAAGCCTTAAAATTGAAGAACAAAGTATTTTTTGCTTTCGTCGACCTCAGACAAGCGTTCAACGCAATAAATCGTGGAAAACTTTGGTCCAACCTTCGAGGGTGGGACTGTCCAGCTCAGATTCTCGACCCGCTCAGAGCCTTGCATACCAACACCACAATCCAAGTAAGAGTGATCTCGCAAGGTGTCTTGACCGAACCAAATCCAACGTATAAAGGAGCAAAGCAAGGGTGCCCACTAGCAGCTGAACTTTTCAAAATATTCATTTCAGACTTACCAAAGTGGTTGGAGTCTGCTCACTGCTTTTCCCCAAAGATAAACGGAAATTCCATCAACTGCCTCATGTATGCAGATGACATTGTGCTGATAGACCTAACTACATTTAAAAACAGAAAAAACGAAGATCATGTGTATTGGAAAATGTTTATTGAGGAAAGATAAAAACTTAAAATGGGCAATTGAAAAAGCTCCTTTATGTATCATGAAAATTATACGATACTTAGGTACAATGGTCAATGACTCTATTTGTGAATCTGCATGGACAAATGACATACTTGCTTGAAAGAGCTACTAAACTAGGACTACAAGGAGCAAAAATCAATAAAGAATACGGAAAATTCTCTTTTGCGCCAATAATAATGTTCTACCTGCAGAAGTTCATTTCCACTATAACCTTTGGTGGAGAAACAGGATGGAACCTCGACCATCGCCTCTGGCAGCTGCTCGAAGGCAGGTTCTGGAGACGGGCCCTGGGGCTTCCCAAACACATCTCAATGGTGGCATTAAGATATGAACTGACCTTGAATTCGCTTTATATGACGATATTATGGAGACCTTATCATCTCTCTGCGGAAAATGCTACTTGGATCTCAAATTCCAGCGTACAAAATCTTCATTAATGACAACTAATGAACACAATCGAGTTCACTACACCCGTGGAAGTCAAAAATAAAATCTATCATGGAAGCTGCCAATATATCCATTGACGAGTTGCTTGATCGACCTCAGTATGCAACAAAAAAAACTAGAACGCTGGGACTGGATTTCCACCTACGACCTTCGAACAAAGCTCAAATCCACCCTTCCTGGTCCTCTGAGCATGTTAAAACTACACTCTCAACTAAAAGGGCCTCATTACACGGAAGGCGGTAAGGGTTAACGGTCATCGGTAAGGGTACCGGTGACCGTTAACCCTTACCGCCTTACTAAGACGTCCCTTTGTGGGACCCGACCTTAACAGCTGGTGTAGACCAGCCGTTAAAGTTGGGACCCGCAAAGGGACCTTGGTGCTATTTACGGTACCGCAATTTGCAGTACCGTAATTAGCTCCTTCCCCATTCCCATTATGCCCTATGGGGCAAAAATGGGAATGGGGAAGGGCCATGGAGAAAGGGGGAATTACTGCCCCGCCAACCTTGGAATGGGGTGGTAATTCTCCTTTCCTCCATGGTGGTACCGGTATGGTACCGGCGGCAACCATGGTGCTAGTAGCACCATGGTTTACCGCCTACCGTGTAATGAGGCCCAAAGTATTTAACAACTTGTCCTTCATGTCATCATAGGAACCAATTTCTGAAATTCAGACTGAACGCACTTAACACCAAAGAAATGCTATGGCGGTGTCGTTCAAAAGTCACCGTTTCTGACAAATGTAGGTTCTGCAGTATAGGCGAAGTTGAGTCGTTAAAACATCTTATAACGGGATGTACTCAGTTTACGATTCCACGTGAGTTACATCTCCGCACTTTCAAACCCATATTCTATGATGCTGAAGAATGGTGGGAAACCGTTTCAGCTGGGAGAAACATCATGCAAACATGCAGCATAATCAACTTCCTCGACGAGATATTGGCCAAAGACCTAATTTAAATTTAAATCAGCAATATAAGATATATTACATCTGAAACGATTGAAAGAACATCAACGACAACCCGCAAGGAGATGAACATCTTTACTTTACTTTGACTGGAACACAAAGTTTAATTTGGCAACCCCTCAATGTAACAAAAGTTTGATACATGTATTGAACTGAAGTTTTAAAATAAATAAATAAATAAATAAATAAATAAATAAATAAATAAATACATTTCCGTGCCTGGAGGATGAGCATCAGGCCATAGTTAGGTAAGACATAAAATTCCAATCTCAGGTAGGGATAAGATTCAGTTAATTCAATCTCACCCATACTAGTTTCAATGTTGGAGTGCCTAGTCCCCTTTCTGGTGATTTGTACTATCTTGGTCTTCCTTAAATTGATGGTTAATCCCAACTGCAATGAATACTGTGAGAGCTCCTCTAGCATGCTCTTCACACCAGACATAGTTTGATCGAACAGTATCAGGTCGTCTGCGTAGAGCATGCCTGAGATAGGTGAATTCCCAAGTTTGGGGGGCAGTTGGATTTTGCAGCCATACATGGGAGAAGATCAGCAATATAGAGGTTGTATAACATGGGAGCCGCCACACATCCCTGTTTGACCCCATATTAATGTTGATGGATTCTGTCACTTCTCCCTCATTATTGTTTTCACTGTGCAGTGTCCTCAAGATATACATTATCCAGTCAGGGCAATTTAGGTCACTGAGCTTAGACCAAAGTGTCTCTCTCACCACCTGATCAAATGCACTGCTAAAGTCTCCGAAAACTATATATAGGGTAGCCTCTTTATTACTGAGAGTGGAGTTGATCAATGAGTCCAAGGCCCTCATTACAACCCTGGCGTTAAGGGGTTAACAGCGCCGTAAAAGGTGGCGGCGCCGTTAATCCCTTAAAGCCTGATTACGAGGTCCCTTTGCGGGTTGGAGATTTTAACGCCTGCTTTTTGCAGGCGTTAAAAACCAACCCGCAAAGGGACCTTGGTGCTAAGTACGGTGCCGCAATTTGCTGCACCGTAATTAGCGCCTTCCCCATTCCCATTGAGCCCTATGGGGCAAAAATGGGAATGGGGAAGGGCCATGGTGGCATGGGGAATTACCGCCCCGCCAACCTCGGAATGGGGCGGTAATTCCCCATTCCGCCATGGCGGAGTCGGTAAGTTACCGGCATGGACATTGATGCTATTAGCACCATGGTCCAACGCCAGGGTCGTAATAGACTCTGATGTTATGTGTTGTGCTGGAGCCTATTCTGAATCTAGTCTGAGCAAAGCTCAGCACCCTATTAGCTACCACCGAAGTCTCCAGCTCTCTAAGCACTAGTGTTGTCACATCCAGCATAGACAAAAGGCGGAGGTCATATTCCTCTGGTGCCCCTTTTTGTGGACTGGGATAAACACGACCTTTGCCATGATGAGGGGATAGTGCAAGACCTACACACCCCGGCCTAGAGGGTCAGGAGGACCTGAGCCCAGTTATTTGGGTCTTTTTTCAGGACTGAGTTGGCTAGGCCTTTCGGGCCAGGGGTATTTGATGTCTTAGTGTCCATGATGGCCTGTTTTACAATTTTGTAGCTCATAGGGAATGGCCAGGCTTCACAATGCTCCATCACCCAGGGTGCACGTGTGATGAGGTTATAGTACTTAGGGCCTCATTACACGGAAGGCGGAGGACCAAGGTGCTATTAGCACCTTGGTCCATGCCGGTAAAATACCAGCACCGCCTTGGTGGAATGGGGAATTACCGCCCCATTCCAAGGTTGGCGGGGCGGTAATTCCCCCTTCCACCACTGCCCTTCCCCATTCCCATTTTTGCCCCATAGGGCAATTCTGCGGTGCCGTAATTGGCACCAAGGTCCCTTAGCGGGTTGGTTTTTAATGCCTGCAAAAAGCAGGCGTTAAAGCACCAACCCGCTAAGGGACCTCATAGTAAGGCGGTAATGGTTAACGGTCACCGTTACCATTAACGGTAACCGTTAACCATTACCGCCTTCCGTGTAATGAGGCCCTTAGACTTAACATGGTCATTGGGATTGGGTTCAAGATTTTCTGGGACAGATTCCCCCCGCATGGGAGAGAATTTGCCAGATTTTCCGTGCTACACAGGATCCTAATAAAGTTTTGCCACTGCCCTCTCTGTTGAGATTTACGGTAGGGATAGAGCCAAGTGTGATATTGCCATTTTAGATACTTTATGCAGGTGATGATCCCATATGTGGGTGCAGAGGGGTGGGCTTCTGTTCTACAGAGATGAATTTCCCACCTCAGTTGATGCTTACGGTCCCTAATATTCATGTCAAAGGGATTTCTACCCTCACACCCCCCTCCCCCCCAACTTATCTTAGTGGCATGGTTGCCCTTAAAGAGGGATAGGGATAGTTGTTCTATCAAATTTTCAATAGTCTCAGGGTTTTTGACCCGGAGTTCCCTGCCTATGTTACCATGTAGGGGGGTGGCAAGTGCGTTAACCCTCTTGATGTTCTTTTTGGACCAGCAGATCCTGTTTCCTGGTAGATTTGCAATCACATCACTATAGAGGCCCATTCCCCCCCCCACCCGCACCACACATAGTGAGTACAATGGGGGCATGGTCGCTATAAGCGTTCAATGTGATTTTCAGCTGTACTACATCGTCCAACAGGGAATCAGATATTGCCATATAGTCCAAAATAGCACTTTGTGTCCATACAGCCCAGGTCGACTGCCAAGGGTAGTCTCCAGAAGTGTGCCCATTAAGGACCGTACAGTTCCATTCCTTCAATAAGTCCAGCCATAACTTCCCTTTGTTGTTGGATTTCGTAGATGGCATGCTACAGTAATAAAAAACATTATCAAAGCCCCCACAACCCCTTAGGTCCACCACCCTCGCCTTCCAGTCCCCACCTAGAATGACCAAGCTAGTATCTGAGGAGACCAACCAGGTAGTCAGTATGGTGTGTAATTGGTCACAAATTACCTCCATAATAGATTCACCGGGGGGGGGTCATACACACAGTCTAGCCAGGTGTTCCAACTGCTACCCCAGCCACATAGAGAGGACACCTCCACTTCCAGTATGTTGCACCCAGGGTTTACCTGGTGAACTATTCTAAGTGTGGACTTGGCACCAATCATGAAGCCTCCCATAGGGTGACCCCGCACGCCCTTAATGGCCTTAACCTGGTAAATCGTATACCCATCGAACTCAACGTCAAAAGTGCACCATGTTTCTTGTAACATAAAAATGTTGTGTTTGCGTAACAATTACAAAGACCCATCCTCATTCAACCAGTGACTAAAACCTCTGGTATTTCAGCTGGTCAGCGACCAATTAAACTCTGGAGCTGTTTTTAGAGCAATCATTGATTTCAGCCATTCCCACCCCTGAGAGTCGATGCACGAGGGCGTGACCTTTGTCTGAGGTCGAGTTGGTACTGTGTTATCTCAAGAGCAACTGCATTTAACACAACCCACCGTGGTCACCTCCCTAGTAGCTGGTATATCCAGAGCACAGCCCAGGTGATCAAGTGAAGCTTTATGTTAAGTGAAATTGTCTCAGGCAGGCTGTAGTGGAGTTTAGTAGCTGTTAACCCAGGGAAGTGGAGTGGTTCAACAAAGTCAAAGTTGCCAGAGTTCAGGATCCTAAGCGACGGGATCTTGTTGAGTAAGGCCAAAAGAGAGCCTCAGTTCAGCTGGCGAGTTCCTTTAGATCCTCGGGCAGGAGCTATTGTTAGGGACTTTGGGTCCAACCTCTCCTCGGGAGGTGCCACTGATTTAGGGTTGCCGGGTGTGGGCAAGGGGGCCGGCGAAAGATGTTCTTGAGGCAGTATTGGGTTTGAAGGTGGCTGGTCCGTCGTACCCGAGGTGGGGCTTTTAAGCTCCATTGTCAGTGGGGGGGGGGTTCAGAGGTACCTCCTCTAATAACCAGCTGGTAAGAGTACCCACTGTCTGTACTGAGCACCTTTTTCACCGTGCAGGAACTTTTTGTTGTTTCTTTGAGATATTTGTTCCACTCGGGCATAGCGTAGAGTTCAAAAGTTGGGCCATAGGTGAAGGCTTATCCCCTAGAGGGCACAAATCAGGGATAGCCTGTGGTTGCTGCCGCATGGTCAACCTTGCCTGCCACCTTGAGAGAAGAGCTCTCTCAGTGGCTGCTTTTCCCGACGCCTTGATCAGGGGGGCCGATACCATAGCCTTAGGCCCATCTGCCGGTATGATATGAATGGAGGCATCTTGTGGCTCAGACGTAGCGCTCACTATTGATTTTTTGAGGGAGAGCTTATGTAGCACTGAAATAGCTACCCCCTTCAATTTAACGTCTTCATGGATAGATCCGCAGAGCTTTAATAGAATTTTTACTGCGAAGATTAAGATTCTATTATTTTGGTCTGCACTTGATGTATCATGGGTACTAAAGTCATCTTGCAGGGAGTCGCTTGTTGGGGTTGTGAAATCAAACCAGAGATTAGGACTTGCGGAGAGTCTCGTATCCACCGCATGGGCAGTTGGTAAATTGTCCCCCAGGGCTTCCGGCGATACCTTCTGTGTTGCAATTGCATGTGCCACCGATTTTGAGACCTGCTCCCCCGTTTGAGCAATAGGCAGCTGAGCTGACACTGCGCCGTCTTCCACCTCACCAGTAGCCCCTGTACCCGATAGGTTTCCAGCAGTAGACCTTCCTTTGTCCCTGACCACAGAAGAAGGGGTAGTCTGGTCCTGGAGAGCATAGCATAACTGCAGGAGTGGGTTATTGTCGAGGTATAGGGGATGATAACTAATTTCTGCCTCAGTCTCGGCCACCCTAGAATCCAGCATGGGTGGCTCTGCCCCCTGTCATGCTGCTTTTGCCTTGAAACATGTGTCCAGTGGGCCTTTGTGAGAGCCCTGCTCCTCCACTGAGCGAGCCTCCTTTCTAACGTCCTGGTCCCCACTTGATGAAAGTTCTGCCATGTCAGCCGAGGTTTTCGTGGAGTGTAGCCCATAGGGTTTCTTTCCGTGGGTCGCGGATGTTTTCCTGCAGCTTGCAGCTTCCCTGGCATTCAGATTGTGGGAGTAGGCAGAGAGATATGACGTGAGAGGCTGGGAATACAGGTGGGGGGGAAGAGGGTAGATCCGGGTTTGCGAGTGTCAGCCCTCCCTCATGCAAAGGGGAACACCTCGCAGGAGGCATACATTGCCAATTCAAAGAAAAGGTAGGAATTGCAGGGTTTGTGGTTTAGATAGTTTCAGGCAAACCAGGCCGTGAATAAATAGAACTTAAACACTAGGGAGCCACGGTGTGACACAGTACCTTGATTGTAGGTTCTGTGATTTCCCCGTCTCACCAGTCCTCACAGGGAACACACTGCAGCACACTGCTGTGCTCCGCCGAGGTGCTGTGTTTTGAATGGGAGTCTGCCTCCTCCTCCTCATAGCTCAACCGTTAAATCGTTAAGTGTGGGAGAGATTTACCTTTCCAGCCACAGAGTGTAAAAGTGAAGAGAAAAGGCGATGTCACCTATGTTTTTCTATTGACTTTTCTAGTACTTTGTGGATACAATTCAAATTGCCCATAGAGGTCCTTTTGCAAAGAAGTGCAAACAGAAGTGGTCCCCTTCATGCAATTTAGGATTCAAAACCAAATTACCCCAATATTCTTTTTTATCAACAGATTTCTACAATGATGCATACGTTGTCTGGTTGCTTTTTCATGTGACTTGTGCATTTTTAAAGGAATCAAGAGGGATGTGAGCAGTACAAGATGTTACACAAACGGCTTGCAATGACAGTAGTTCAAACAAACACATATTCAAGGTTTCTTGGTAAAATTATATACATGTATTTACACATTTTGTTAGAAAACATTCCACTAGCAAGAAGCAGCTCAATATCACACTATAATACACTACAGTACACAACCAATAAGTTTCTGAACAAGTTAGGCTCCCCTGAAGTGGGAGCAAAATGTCACTTCAGTAACTTTCAAAAGGGCTAGAAAGACAAAGGTTATAAGAATCAAAACACAATTACTTTCAGAGACAGGGCAAATAGTTTCAGTTCACTACAAGAGGCAGTTCAATTCAACAGTCCTGGGCCAAAGTCAATGGTTCATTGTCTTGGATAGAATAGCACAGTTCTGGTAGTAAACGTTTACGTCTTTACCAATGTTCTTAGAAGAAGTTTGCCAGAAAAACAGTTATATGTCGAATTAGGAGTAAACAAGACTCCAAAGTTCACAAACTTTCACTATGGCAGAAAGGATTTCCACACCGCGTTTGCACAGTACCTTATGGATGAAGAAAATCTATAGCTGAGGCAGTTGTTCCTGGCAGTACCTGCAGATATCGCTGTTCCTGAGGTTCAGTCGTGGGGACAAGAAGGAGGACATCGGGAGATGCCTGCACTGCCCTGGGAAGAAGCCACCAGCTTGGCTAAATGTCGGTTTTAAGGTGTGATTGCCTCAAAGTCCACAAACTGGTATCCTTCACACTGGCGATCTGGTTTTCAACAGCACTCTGAAGAAAATTCAACCAGTATGCAGAAGGTTTCCAGGTGGCTTGCGAGTTGGTTGTTCCCACCAGCTCAAGGGAAGAAGTCGTCTTTGAAGGGGCTTCCCTATCGAGGGAGTTTCAGGAAATTCGGACCTGCAGCAGGGCTTCACCGGGCAAACCAATGGTCCAGGAGTTGCAGCAGTCATCTTCCTTCAGCTCCTCTTCGATTCTTTTGTTCCAGTGGTCGACTCTGCCATCCAAGACCCAGATACCTGCTTTTAAACAGTTCTCTCCCATTCATTCCAGCCTAGCTGTCACTCACCCAGCAGCCAATCATGCCAGAGTGCATTCAGGTCTCCTAGGAGACTAAGCACTGGGAGTTTCGGTCACCTCCCTCACATCCTGTCCACCCCAGACACTCAGGCGCCAGAGGAGGGCTTTAGCACTGAAGCCTGCCAAAGGCCAACAAACAAAAGGACCAACGCGGGTTTGGTTTGCAGAGACAAACACTAGAAGGACCTTTCCTAAAAGAAACGGCAAAAAAAGATGACCTGAGTTGTTTTTACAGAGGGGTCTTGGGCGACATATTGAAAAACATGGTTGACCCGAGTAGTTTGTTCTAAAACCATTGCTAGGCAACCCCTCCAGCACTCTCTCGGAAGATAGTTTGTGCTGGTTCTATGAATTTAAAAAGACCAGCAAAGTCAATTAAACTTTACATGCACTGGTAGACAGTGGTCAGTCCCAGAGAAGGTATTTAAACCTTGGCTTGGGAAGTCTGAAAGACACCCCTGTACCACTGCACTGAAGGTGCTGTGTGACACACAAGAAAAAAGATGATGCCTATGGAGTTTGTCTAAAACTCCATATCCAAAGAACACAAAAGTAAAACACACATCAAAATACATGAAAGAGTGGGAAAAAAGGCTCACACTCTTCCAGGTAGAAATGTAAGTCCTATAAATCCAGCAAACTTGCAGGTGGTCTCAAAAGGTAAGGGAAATTAGCACATTTCTGAGAATTTTCCCTAACAACATACAGAGTAGCAACTATGGTAAGCCGGGTACATTATGCTTAACAGTACCTAGATTCTCCTTAAAAAGAGCAGGTGTCACTTGCTTCGCAGTACTTGCCCCCCAACTCTGGAACACTCTACCACTCAACATAAAAACCATTGAGTCATTTCAGATTTTTCGTAAACATGTTATTGACTGGCTACTGACTAAAATAAAACACCCACTCCTTTCTGCTAATGATCCAAGCATACGACATACTGCTTAATCATGTTTGTAATTTGTAATTTGTATAAATGGATGTACCTGAAACTGCACATATCCCATTTGGTTGGATTATGGAAATGTGTATATGCCACTTTGTAACCGTTTCCTTAAGCGCCCTTCTACCTCTGGGGCGCTATATAAATAAAATAAACAAACAAACACAAGGCTCTGCATTTTATTATTGTAGGTATTTATAACCAAACTTCAAAACATATGCTACTAACTTGAGCTTGAAAGATGTGTGATCAAGAACCTACATTTCAGGCTGGGTTCCAATCAACCACTTAACCAAAGTGTGTAATCCTGGGCAAATGTTTCCTGGCAAAAATAGGAGGCCCTAGAAGTGATCCAGTTTGAAATATGAGCTATTCAAAAAAGCCCTGAGTCACACACACACATCTTTCTTTAGAAAAAAAAGGCCACATTTATTGAACAAAATGTTGACATTCAATAGCAAAGCAAATATGTCAAATAGGAAGTCATCATGGACAATTGCATATTGTAAACAGTATGTAAACATTATTTATCAGACAATGATATATAGGGGGTGGCAGGGGAGCGGCGGCCCTTCCTCCCTGCCACATCCAACCAGGAGCAATACCAGGAGGCCGGAAAGCCCTCAACCTGCAGTGTCTACCCCATGATCCCACTCTGTCCTCCATGCTAGCACCCCCACATTCTATCAACTCAATTAAAATGTGCTGCAAAATTACAACAAAAAATACAATGTTGTGCTTCAAAAAGTAATTTTGTAAAACAAACAAAAAATATTCCTTGCTTCAATATTTATCAAGCAGGAGGGGGCTGTCTTTCACAATAAAATTGCTGGTCCACAAACACCTCCTCTGTGGCAATACCGGGAGGTATTTTTGAGAACACACCATCTGAGATGGAATAAGGACTGGGGGCTTCATTGCTTAGCCCCTGCATAGGAGAAGGTGGCATCATCCTTGATTCTCCCCTGCCAGGCCAAGACATGGTTGGGGTACGGTGGGGTAGGTGGGATCGGTGGTAAATAGGTATGGTGGTCAGGGGGAGCGATGGAAGGTGACATGGGGTGAAAGGTGAAGGAGGAGTGGATAGAAAAGGAAGGGGAGAGCAAATGGGAAGGTGCAGATGGGAAGGGAAGATAGGTAGACTGATATTGCCAAACTATTTATTCTGCTTCTCTTTCGCTCTGTACTGTTTTTTATATCTCAATTATAGTATTATGTTCAACAAAGGTACAAAACATTTGTTTTAGGGCATGATTAATTGGGATTAATCTCTCAGACTCTTGTTAAGGGTTCTGCAGTATACAGCTTGTGGTGCAAATGGATTTTTCCAGATCCTGGAACTCATTTTTTGCCGGATCACCGATCTGAGAAATCTGCTTTAAAGGCAGCACTTTTTTAGGGAACTCCTACACCCACACACAATCGAAGTTGGGCCCCCCTCATCACAAACCTGGCCCACCCAGATAAACATCCTGGTGCTGGGCTTGTCGGATTCCCTCTGCTACTCCCCTTTTTTCTGCTGTGGAAGGTCTCTCAGCAATTGGCACACTGGGCTGTCTCCGAGCACACCCAATTCACTTTTTTACTCTGCAACATCCTTTCTCCCTCTTATTTGGCAGTCAAAATGCTCCCTCCTTTTTCTCCTGTGACTATTTTCAACTCCTCTTTTCTACCAGCCCACTTTATGTATGTACCCCTACATAATGTAGATGATCTCCCTGCCCCTGGTTGTTATGTCATAAATCAATTACATCAATCAGACACCTCCTCTTGGACGGCTGAACCTGCGTCTTTCCAGAAGCCTCTCTACTCTTCCTCCATTCACCCTTGTACAAATTTAATTCCGGAATCGACATGTAGGATTTTCGCACTGGCTTAATGCGCTTGCAGCCTCATGTACAACAGGTCTACTTTAGAGAGAATAATTCTGCACATTCTTGTCCTCTGACCAGTCACTTCACCCACCTTGACCTATTCCCTTACCCCTCTCATATATTTCTTTAATTTAAAATGACCATAAAAACAATCAAAAAAATTCAGTCAATTTGAAAGGTTCAAATGTTTTTCGATTAAGTGTGCTAATACCTTCTACAACCACACTAAAATATTTGGTATTGTGGATGAGGAGTTGTAGGCCCACATGTCATCATTAACTTGGTCAGGCGAACAGGAAGGCAAAGATAACCTTAGCTCATTCCTCCTAGCTTTTTCCACAAAGAAACACTTGTGTACAGGCACATTATAAATAACACATCATATCATATCATATCATAAATGTCTCTCACTAGCCTTAGCTGGTCGGGGAGTGGGAGATTGACCTGTCATCACCCACCATGCACTCACAGGCAGTAACACCTATTTTCAAAGTGCTATCTGCCCTTCACTTCCTGGAAAATGGGTCATTCCTGTGCACCATAGCTATTGTTATGGGTAATTCCCAGCCCACCAAATCACAGTGCCACCGTCATCATCGCACGCATGCACATGCATATAGACATTACATGCACTCAGCAGTCATAGCAAAGTGTGGCACAGAACTTATATGCAGTTGCTCAGTTCCCCGGGTCCTCAGAGTCATTGACTGCACCCATGTTGTGCTGAAACTCTCAGAGAGACAGAGCACATTTATTTTATTAGGAAACATTGACAAAATAGCCAGGTCATCTGTGATGCCAAGTGACACATAATGCAAGTGAAGAGCAATTGTCCGGTATATATACATAAAAGCAACATCCTACGTCATTCTCAACTCATTGATGATTATCACCTATGACACACACACACATGCACACACCTACACACACAAGCACACATGGTCAAATGATACACAGGCCCACTACAATGAGGCACAGTTTTCCGTTTGGGGCATAGTATAGCACCCATTCAGAATGCTCAAGTCACGCTTCCCCTCCCTTGACCACACAGGCGCCATATTGCTATATACATATTGCTAGATGCAGCACCAGTTTGGAAAACTCATAATAACATGTTGAGTCCTGCATAACATTGCTACATGCAGTAGCATACAGGTTGAGGTGCAGGAGGGGTGGTGCCTTAATCCACAGGCACCAACCATACCATTCGTAGCAGGGCAAAGGGGGAGGGGACAAGGCACCCACAACTATGTTCTCCTAAACTACTTTACATACATGACATCCAGGTGGACACACATACTAAACCCACATCCATGATGGGCTTCAGTGATGAAATAAAACATGCAAGTCCATCTTGCCCATACACAAGACCCTGAGCATGCCTGTATAAGAGTGGAAAAGAGTGTCAGCTCGATAACATGGAATTAACACTGCAAGCCGATCCACATCCATGTACTCCAAGCACACATCAGCACACGCATTACAATAACTACATAGGCCTCAACACATTACCACCCACAGAAAACACATGTACTGCATGCTGTGTAAATGTTACTGATGCCACATTTGGTGAAAAGTAACTCCTGCATTGGGAAGACAATAAACCACCATTGGCAGAAACTCCACCTATGACAGCACACCAGCCCATGTAGACCAAGCGTTACGCCTACTTCCTCAATGTTGTGCAGCAAGTACCACAGATGGCTTCAGCTAAACCGTCACTGAGGAGAGCAATTTATACATTGACCATATAGAAACCCCTTACAGCCAACTCCACAGGGAACAACAAGCTTATAAGAACCGCATCAAAGAAACCTGTCTGTTGTTGCATTGCCCGCATCTGTCTGTTGTGTAGCAAACCTTTGTTAGGACATGGAGCAAATACACTTACTTAGCAATGAGCACATTAAAAACACAATTATTAACCCCAATGTCTGTGGACTGTCCACCTCCACCACCCAACCCAGGAAAAGCAGAGCTGCTTTATCCACCTGCAAGCACCCCTGAGGGCAACCTACACCAATTGTGAGGGCTCCATAATCCACCTTCCATGTACAGTATCCCACCTTCTATTATGAAGACACACCTTTCATCATCACTCTCATGCACAGATCCTGGAGACCTCTCTGAACATATATGGGCCTAATTACAAGTTTGCCGGTGCAGAAATAATGTACCGATAATAACGTTTATCATCATGTTGTTCACACCAGACAACAAAACTACATGTTTGTCGCTGGTGGGCCTAATTTACCTCCAGCCAAGACCTGGAGTTAAGCCAGGCGCCCCACTGGCGTAAATCAGCCGTCATTACCAGCACTGGTATTACCGGGACCCATAATACCAGCAATCCTCCCATGGAGTGCTATGGGACTCCATGGAATGGGAAGTTCCCACCCTTCCAACCAATTGCAATCTTCTAGTAATTCCGGAAGACCAAGTGGCAGGAATGGTATTACTGTTTGGTGGTATCCCACCGGATTTACCCGTGGGATACCACCAAACTTATAATGAGGCCCTATGAGATTTAGTTGTGTGGTCCACAGTGAATGTCATGTTGACCAGGGGCACAAGACTGTCAAGGCTAATGAGAGACATTTGTGGAGAATGCTCGGAGGAATGAGCTATGGTTATCTTCCCCTTCCTGTCTGCCTGATGAACACCAGACAAATGGCTTCTTTGCCTGGTGTTGCTAACATGCCAATGAGTGCAACACAGGAACATGCCTGAAGAGAACCTTGGAATGCAGCTCATGGGAAGTGATTGAAGTCCACGTATTGCCAACCCCATCACATCTCAACTATCATACTCTGGTGTGTTCATACCCCGGATACATGATGTTGCTCACAGACAGTCAGACTCGGAGTAAGCAAGAATGGGGCACACTTTGACAATGTGAACAACTACACAATGGGACTGGTCAGCAATGGGCCACTGTTTCGTTTGGAGACTTGATAAACTATATTTGGTTTGGAAGATCCACTCTTCTGTTCCCTTGGCTGACCGACTGCCCTCTAACAAATGCCACTTCCTTAAACTACACATACATACACCCCCATGCCAGACACATGGGGATCTTTTATCTAAAGGACACAAACAGAACTATGAAAAACATAACATCATGAGAGTATCATTATAAAATCACACACACATGCAGCCACTAACATCCACAATGCAGGACACTATCACATTATCTCCAATCCCTAATGGCAAACATAGTCACAAGCTGCAATGAAAAGTAAATGATTAAATCACATCTGCAGACATTTGACATGTACACTGGACATGTATGCATGCATGAACAAAACTGGTATTGAACAGGCCCTGCCACTTTCCCAGTAATATCTGCTCCCTTTTCCTCTCAGAGTAATGTCTTGGCGGGAAAATGATAGTGCCAAAAGGGTGCTATACAAGACCATGAACAATACTGTCAACAGAAGGACATGTGCCACACTGTGAGGGCTATGTTCAGTCCACAAAAGAATGGTGACCAGCAACAGCACAGCCTAGTCAAGGAAAGAGAACAGGTCAAAATCCATAGCATGGGAGGCCATAACATCCTCTGTGCACAAATGCAGCATATATTACAACCATGGCACCACCAGCCACCCACTTACAAGACAAACCACATTGCTAAATAGAATATTTGGGATTCTCCTTAGCTGGTTCTAATCGAATATCCCAAATCTCCATCTGCTGTTACAAATGGATAATGTCAGATCACGTACTGCACCAATCACCTATGTACTCCCCCGGTGCCTGCATTGTTCACATGCAACTGCTTGGAACCCTCCTCCCTCCACACAGCATCCTCATCCAATAATATGCAGACAACATACATTTATATCTCAAGACATCCTTCCCTGAAAACATCCACATGCCCACATTTTGGCTGTTAGGACAGTTTCTCTAAAGTGCAACTAAGGGCTTCATACAAACATACCATTTTAAATACACTAGGCCAAGATAAATCTTGGGAAAGTAAGTACTTTTCACATAAGTTATCAACACATATATAAAAGCCAACACAATACCTATGGTATACTAACCAAGGTATAACCTTATTCAGAGGAGTCAAGGTGAGTCAAGCCTAAGGGTATACATTCAGGAGAGCAATCTGCTATTCTTGGTGAATAAGACCAGGTTAGTTACCTTTAGAGCACAATAAGTAATTGAAAGGTAGAAGACCATATTGGTCAGATCATACAGTGTTATTCAAGTATAGAATCACTTAATAAACCAACCCTGTAATAAGTCTATCTTGCAACATGTGTAACTTTCTTCCGTACTGAATGGATACAGTTACACCACCTGTATTACTTTGATGAACACAGTTCAGAGCTAGTAAATTAACTCATATACTTTCTGGAGGTGCATTAAGATACTCCATGATAAATATGAACACTCAATAACTATTTTACAATGCATTGGGCAATTCAGAGAAAGCAAAACCCAATTACAGTTTTAGAAAGACACAATGGGCCTCATTATAAGTTAGCTGGTCCAGATTTAACGGTGCCGGTAAAACCGTGCCGGTATTGTTTCCTGACCTGCTAACTACAAGTTCTGCGGGTGCCTCTGTGCCCGCAGGTCCGACCTGGTGGCCAGAAAGGCACCCACGAGCACAACTCGTAGATTGTCGGTCTGTGAACTACGGTAGTTCCCAGACCGGCAAACTCATAATGAGGCCCAAGTATTTCAAGGTAACTAAGGTACCTTTCATAGTTTTCAGAATTTCAGATAGCAATACACAGGTAAGTAAGCACTCATACACTTGTTATAGGGGCAACAGACAACTCAAAGAAAGACAAGTATGAACTCCAAGACTGTTTTAGAAATGCCCTAAAAAGATCAGGGAAAGCAAACCCCAATAATACAATTTAAGAATGACAATCTTTTATTCAAGGTAGGTAAATCCTATTGGTAATCTTTTACCCTCATTCACTTTTGAAATGATAACACAGTACCAATCTTAATACATTTCAGAAGGGGAGGGCGGAACACCATTCAGAGTAAGTCAAATTGTGTATATACTTTTTAGAGGGACAGTGTGCAACTCAAAGGTAAGTGCAAACTTAATGACACATTATAACTTCTTCCATTACATAGAAACAGTTGCTACACTACCTCCTTTAGCATGTAAGAACTGTTACAATTGTTATAGTTTTCAAGACAGAAACATTATCTTTTAAAGACCTTTAATAGACTATAGCATGAGTTTTATCAAATGCGGAGAAGGCGCCCTATTGGTATAGGAGCCAGCTGTAGGCAGGTCAGGATAGGTTCAGTTGTTGGAAAGTCAGGGTTCCAGAGAATGTCTCTTCAGACAAGTAAGTATAACTTTAGGGTTAGTTGAAAAGTTGGTAGGCAATTCACAAAAGACTACCTATATGTGTTCCAGCATTAGGCCAGGGGAAATGGTATGGGAAAACTCCCAAACACATGAATCACCTACTCAGCCTCAAAGGATTCACACAAGACTTAAGGTAAGTGTGACATTAGTAGAAAAGAAGAACTTCTGGGTGGATGCCTTCACAATGGCGCAGCACAGGATACGGTCCTTGTTTTCTTGGTCTGGAGACTGAAGAAATGGATACTAAAGGAAAACTGGTGTCAGTCATCAATGGGGGAGGATTCCGAAAAAGGATTCTTATCAGCTTCTTGTGGCTCTGTGGATTTGGAGCCAGATGAAGGACGAATATTGCCCGTCGGATTCTCTTCACTTTCTCAGTCCTGCACTCTAATGAGGAGACTTCAAGGATTTGAATAATGTCGCTGGAGAACCAGCAGAAGTTCACAAAAGCTTCAGTAGGATTCAGACTTCAGAAGACCATGCACTGCAGGCTCAAACTCCTCCTGTTAACAGTGGTTTGACGCCCAGTAAGGTTCCATCCAGCACGTCAAAGAATAGCTCCTTTTGCAGATCTTTTCAAGACTAGTGCATCTCACCATCCTCTGGTTAGGGACACCCAGGTTGCTTGGAAGGAAGGGATACATCAGGCTCTGGTTAGACAGCAGGCTCAGTGATCACTGGAAATGTTTACAGCCACATTTTTTCATCTTCTTCTTTGTATTTGGTTCCAGTCATCAACTTGTCAGCAGCTTCTAGGATCAGAATATTTATCAGGAACTACAGCGCAACCACTGCAAACTCTTCTTGCAGTATATCAGAAAGGGGAAGTCTCGCTGTCCAATCGGGACAGCCAGAGTCCGAGTGGGAACTGATTGCTTCCAGGCAAGGTGAAAGACAAAGCACTGCAGAGGTTTTGACTCCTCCCTCGCTTCCTGCCTTCTCAGACTCTCTGGAGCATTACTGGGGAATAAGAAGAGTTCCCGCCGAAGACAAAACTTCAACCCGTATCTTTCACACCTAGAAGAGCAGAAGAAGACCCAAGTAACAACAATCAAACAAGAAATGGTGAAGAAAGAAGGTGGCAGTCCTGTGTATTATCACGTCTTATTTCACAGCCTGTGTGTAATCATGACTAAAGTCATAAAAGTAGTATCACTGCCACAAGCCATTCAAGTTAACTTGCAATTTTAACACACATGTTACCAGGTAGGTAAGAAAAGGGATACATTGTAGCCCCCAAGCGCTCCACATAAGGTGAGGCATGCTGGCTCACTAAAATAAATGTAAAGGGGATGGCGCTTTACTTCCTTGGAACAGTAGTTCACCCAAGAGATAATAAGATAGATGAAAAAGGGAAGACCCAGCCTAAGTCCAAAAGTTATAGAGAACTATACATCCAAACACACAATATGGAGAGACATAAAAAGGTCACCCCTAAAAAGTATAAAAGACCAGGTGAGAGGGGAACATGATTCCCACTCACCTAAGGACTAGGTAAAATAATTGCCAAGTCCAAGCAAAATGTTCTGGGGTTGACACAGGTCAGGAAGATTTGTCCAAAATGTGATACTCTTACCTAACATTGGCTCACATTGATCCAATTGTGCATGTCCTTTACTTGCCGGAAGCTAAACCCCTCTGAGGCTCCATCACCATATGTGTCCAACATCACCAAATACTTTCACATTCACTTCAGGCTCGCTGGTATGAATGAACCCCGGGACCTGGGGCCCTTTAGGGTGAGGTAGCAATACTTAGCGATTGATGGGGATGCAGAACTTACTCATACATCAATAATCAAATCGACTCAGGAAGTTGGAAAACTTAGTACTGTTTAATTAACAATTATCTAAAACAGGGAGTTACTACGGACATCAACGGACGTTCGCTCAATTTCTCTCAACATGTTACATGAAATAATACACATTTATAGCAAAAATGTGTCATCATTGACGTCACACTATGTGGCAAACTAAGAAAGCTTACATGGGGATCTAATAGGTTTAACAGGAACAATTATGTATATGTACCATACTGATGGGGTTTGTGATTGGTTCTCAAAGATCAGGTGGACTACTAAGCCCATCCCAAGTGCAAGTCATCTTCTGTGCCATACTAATATTCAACACTCTATTGTTTTACACAAACTATAGGGCTCTTTGATACGTGGCCCTCTATAATTGGTTCCATTGCTTGTACCCTTCTGGAATATTCCACTTGCTAGCAACATGCTAGCTGGCTAACCCAGGTGCTGGGAGGGCTGGCCTAGTCATGCCTCCCCACCCAATTAGACAAACTGCTATCATCACTCCTGTGTTCTGTCATTCAATTAGGCTTTGAACTTGTCCTTGTAGAAGCTCACTCTACCTGAGAATAAAAGGGAGTGTGGCATGATCGTATCTTCTAGTTTTGGTATAGCTCGACCCAAAGTCAATTTTGATCTGACCATGTGACTGGAGACCACGTTTTTGAGCTCTTTGTTGCATATATTTCTATTAATTGATGAACGCTTGACTCCTTCAGTGTTTTTCCATTCGACCTCAAACAGAAGTTTGTTTCTTTTTCACATTCATGTAGCTTCTTAACAGACAACTAGGCACACAGCGGCCTCAACTCTTGGTGATCGGCCAGACAGCCTTTCTTGAATTCTCTGTCGCCTTCAGCTGTTTTCCAACTGCGCCACACTCAAGCATTTTCTCTTCACAGGGTTTTAGGTTTGCCAAACTGCATTGTGGAACATCCAGATTCTTTATATTCCTATGTATATACATTGGCACATCACCCCAATCTATTCACTATGTAGCCAGCCTCAGGATTACTTTGTCTACTTGTGTTACACCATCTGTACAAGTGTAAAATGACTTTGTGTTTTCTTCAGTATTTCTTCGCATAAGCATCTTCATTTCGATCCCGAAATGTTGCTTAACCTCGACATCTCCTCTTCAGATATTATAGCATGCTTATATTCCTTTTCCATTTGTGTCTTTTTCTAGGTGTGTCAGTTCTACTTTACGTGATGTCACCAGTCCCCTTTCTCATTCATTTTCATACTTCTTCCGGGACTCTGTCCAGAAGACCATTATTTCTTCGTGAATGCATGTAGGGTTTTCTCAATTGATACCTTGTCTCAAGAATTCTTTGCGGTATAGGCATCCTCACTCGTACTACACATGTCGCAATTTCCGGTTCCCAACATATAGGCAACATGGCGGTGGAGCTTCTGGTAGGGATATTTGGCTCTTCCTCTACACTCCCCCCTCTGGGCAATTCATCAACCATTCTCTCATCAATATTCAAATTAAGACATCCTTATCTGAAGAAGTGCTTCTTCGGAGTCCATATCTGTATGACTCCTTTCAAGCCTCCTGCTGATTTTACATGCTCATCAATACTCCAGGTCATAAGACTGCATTGTCCATTGGGAATGCAGTAAATCAATTTTCCCACATACTTCTTATGGTTCTTCGGATACAGGAACTTTGTTCCCTCAGGTGCATGAATACTTGCCTTTACATAGTCTCTGATTTCTTTATCTGTCAGCTCTTCAGGTTTGAATCCTGATTCAACATCAATCACAATCTTCATTCCCACTCCCTTTTTCACAGGCTTCTTGCATTGTGTGATTATTATCTTGATCACAGAGAACCCAAACATGATCACCACCAACAGGGCTCCCAGGAACTTGAAAATGTTCACCACCAATTGTGGAGCCCATGAGAAGATTGACACAAACCAGCTGTCATCAGCAATGTCTTCCACTTCGTCTCCCATCTTGACGTGTAGATTTGTCAGCATCATTATGGCCTCTGTCAAGGTGCCATTCTCGTTGTCGTGAGAAGGTGTGAATGTGCAACATGAGTCTCCGAATTTGGCACAAACGCCTACATCCATAGCTGTAATCATATCCAAGACATATCTGTTCTGACTAGTCATCAGGCGTATGGCTCTCAGCTCCTCCTTGAGAACATTGTATCCCTTTATGGTCTTGTAACATTTGCCATCATCTGGATCCCAGACATAAAGATAACAATATAAACTGAAGCAGTTTTGCTGAACAATCTGTCTTCATATGAAATAGCATCAAAAGCCACGATTGATTTTGCTGAGAAATAGTTTTCTCTCTTCATTCGATCAAGGAGTTCAGCAGATTTCCTCTACCTTAGGTGAGGATCTGCTTTTGGAACACTCGCCAATGTTCAGGTCACTCTCCGGAATCACCAAGGTTGGTACATGAACAATCATGATAGAACACAGTCCTCCTCAATCTCTGGGCAGCTTCATATATGCTCTGGATCCGCAGGCCCAGTAGTGATCCATTATCACCACTGCCACATCTTTCATTCCTGGCACAAAGCAAATCCGACCGCACTGTTGATTCGCGCCAACTTTTCTCATGCCATTGTTTCTGAAGCATAGCTCTGCACTGGCCAAACGCAATATCTGCAATGGGCCTCCTTTGTCTTCGACCCAGGTCTAAAGCTTTGCAAGCCTCGGCCAGAGAGGTTTGCATCAATTTTCCACTCGTTCAATAACTGGCTTATGATGACCAGTTAAAGCCACAGTTCTGCATACAACAATGCATTCTTCCCAGCCATCTGGAGAGAGCACTGTTCCCCATACTCACATTTGGCCTCTTTCTTTGCAGCTTCAAACTACTTCATCAGTTTTTCCTTGGCAGTTGAGCTTCCTGTTTACTTCCCATCTGATTCCAGCTCACTTCATGCCAGGCTGTTCTTATCTTATTACATGATATCTGGTGTGTGCTCTTTATCTTGTCTTCAAATCTTGGACATGATCATCTTCTTCTCGGGCTGACCATTCTGTCACCCATACCAAAGATGCTGTTCGACCCTGGAATTGACTTCTTGTATGACAGAGTGCAAGGTGAGTCAGGCAATGAGCTGTTTGGAAATCTATTTCAATAGCTATGAATATTGTAGACTTTCCCATAGCATAAGGCAAGGGAGCATATGCATAGCAATCCTTCTTATAAGTAATTTTTTCATGTGCTGATACCACATGTTATTCCCCAAATGTGCTGTACTGTCTAAATTATCATTTAATTCATAATCATCCTCCCTTGTCATTTCTCTTAGGTCCCTTTCTTGCCAGATGAGCTTGTATAAGCAACTCATCAACTCATTAAATACATCAGTATACATTAGTAATCATAGGGACACTTGTCAGAGAAATTGGTGCTTTCAGATGGGCTACTGGTGTAAGGACAATTGCATATGGCCTTGGCCTTCTTACAGTGTCTCGTTCTGCAAAGGTAACTGCAGTGGGAAGGATTAATGGGACTCCTTCCCTTTTGGGACCTTTAAAGTAAACAGTGTGCATCAATAGAAACAGAAAAATGAGAATAGATACTGAACAGGCATAAATTATGCATCAATACATTATACTTCACAACTGGAGTCTCTTCACACGTCGTTGACTCTGTTCACTTTCTGGAATTACAACATGTTCAATAGACCACATTTTTGCCTGTAATTACTTTTAAGGAAGGACACATTATTTTAAATCAGGAAATCTCATTAAATGCTCAGGTAATTGTCTGATTTGTTCTATAATTGCTGCCAATAAACGCCTAATCGCCGGGCCATTTTTAGGAACTGGATAAAAGTGTGCACATGAGTGCTGCACCCAACAAGAGCAGGGCAAGCTTGGAGTATGAAAATGAAGACAGCAAGAAGTAGTCTGTGTATGTCAATATTTGACAGTACCATGGGCAAAGAGAAACTCAGTGAAAAACTAGCCGGTTAACTGCTTCCTTTTTCCAGTCATCGAAAAGGAAGTCTAAATCAGACATTTTTCCATTTACTTCAGCATTCCAAAGTTCAATGTCAGCAACCTCCTGTGGTTTAAGAGCAGTGACTTTCTCACTTCCTGCTATAATGTCTATAATGAGTGTTTCAGAGGAGCCGCAGTCCAAATGTACACTTTTGTTTATCTAATGCATAGCCTTTGTGTCCTTCTTCCTCATCATCAATTGAGTCTGCAAATGCTGAGCTTCTCCTTCTTGACTTGCTTCCGGATGGGTTAGGTGTATGTCGGCCTCTTCAGTGAAGACGTTCACATCTCCTAAGTGAATCCAAGCTTGCCTCGCTAGGACTTTAACTGCTAAGGGAGTAATGTCTTCCACAATGAAAGGGCCACTAAATATGGATTTGTGCCACTTCCTTGTGAAGTTCCTTACTAGAACTGTGCCTCCGGCAAATTATTTAGGATCACATAGCTTTTTAGGTCCAGTTGGTGTATTGTCTTCATCTGTCTTCTGAGACAGACACCCATTCCGAGTTGATTTGAAATGACAGATATACTAGTGGTCAGACATGTTAAGTACTTACATAGCTAATTTCCTAACAATTCTGCAGTTGTCTGGGCATCACTCCAGGTCCTCTATGGAGGAGTCATAGGCGTTCTCATCCACCTCCCTGTAACTAGTTTGTGGGGTTTGAGGTGGTGGTCAGAGCCAGACTGATTTATCAATGCATATAATGCAAGGGGCAGTCAATGTAGCCACCCCTTCTTCAGTGTCAATTTCAGTTTTGCTATCCTTTCCTTGAGAAGACCATTGAGACTCTCACATTTTCTGTTCACTTGCAGGTGATACGCAGAAGAAAACATATGTTTAAAACTGAGCAATAAGCTAATCTGTTTAAATACCTCCTTCACAAAATGAGGTCCATTGTCGGATCTCAGCACCTCACATACTGCCCATCTAGGAAACACTTCTCAAACTAAAAACTTCACAGCACAAGTTGCATCAGGATGTGTGGATGGACGGGCCTCAATCCATCTCAAGAAGGGACACAGTGGCCCTCATTACGACCCAGGCGGTAAGTAACCGCCTGGGTCGTACCCTTACCACCATGGCGTAAACCACGTTTACGCCATGGTGGTTGGTGGATTTACCACCCCATTCCAAGGTGAGTGGGGCGGTAAATCCCCATTTCCCATTTTACCCTTCCCCATTCCCATTTTCGCCCCATAGGGCATAATGGGAATGGGGAAAGGCGATAATTACGGCACCGTAAATTACGGTGCCGTAATTATCGCCACGGTCCCTTTGCGGCATGGATTTTAACGGCTGCAAAAAGCAGCCGTTAAATGCCATCCCGCAAAGGCAACCTTGTAATCAGGCGTTAAGGGTCGGCGCCGTTTACGGCGCCGTAAACCCCTCAACGCCTGAGTCAGAATGAGGGCCAGTATCACTATCATATTCCTATATCCATTACAAACCTGCAGCATGTCAACATAGTTAATATGTAAATGCTGAAAAGGACCATGCAGTCGAGAAATTACTCCTCTGACTGTTTGCAGCGTGTTCCCAGCAGTAAAGCTTTGACATACAATGCAATTATCTATATAAAAAACAACGTGTTCTGGCATGTTCCGTACAAACCAGTCCTCCACAATTGTTCCTGCAAGGCTCTCCGTAGTAATATAGGCACAGGGTAGTGTAGCTATTCTAATGCCACCCTTAAAGAGGCTATAGGCACCCCGGTTTACCAGTGCTGTCTTATCACCACAGTGCATCGGAAGGGGATAAAGAACACCCACTCTGTGTCCACAGTTCTTTTTCTTCCTGTGGAGCTCCAAACACAATAAACATAAACATAAAAATAAACATGAACATTATTACAACCATTTGTTCCCTTCACATCAGGAGTAACAAAACTAGAAATATCAGATGAATATGCAGGCCTTTTGACCTCTTTGTCTGAGTCTTGGTTCCCGCATGAAATAAAGTTTGTTCTTTTAATATGTGCTGCGCACTTAACTATTGCGATGGCTAATAGGAGTTTTAGTGCTATAATAAGCCTTTTCAATAATGAAGTGTGGTGCACTGGAATGCCGTCCTCTCAGAGGTAGCCCCTCCTTTTTCAACATGCTAACCCTGGTGCACGGTTGATATCACGCAGGCGGAGTCACTTTACACTGTCACTTCCTGCCCTGCATGATTCTTGTGCGTGACAATAAGTGCCACCAATTCTGCTGCTTGCGCTGAAAAATTATACAGAAGTCTTGCCCTTGCTACTACTTCAGATTCTCTGTTTGCTCCGGGCCTTACCACAGCTGAACCTGAATGCCTTTCTCCAACAGTTTGATCAATCCTCGAAGACCCATCAATAAAGAGAACATACCCAGATGCTAAAGCATTATCCTTTCCCCTCGGGGTATCGTCATAGAACTCCTCATAATTTGAACAATCTTGCAGTTGTTCATCCGCGGCCTGTGGTTTATCTACAAATGTGGCAGGATTCAACATTTTACACCTGACTATTTTTATCACTGGATTCAATATAACCACCTCATAAGCAGAAGCTCTTTGAGACATCAGTTTACCCTTAGGTTTCCCAAAACAGCAAACAAACCATGTTCAAAAAATAAAATCATGGAACACTCCATCACTATGCTTGCAGACTTCTCGATAGAGAATGGGGCTGCTGCCAACGATTGTTCATAAGGGAAGTGAGCCATCATAACTGGGTCTAAAATCCCACTATAATATGCCTGGGGTATGTACCCCAATGTGGTTCTCTGTGTGAGCACTGCTGTCATAACTGTTCCATTTGTGTGTGAAAATAAAAAGAAGTCCTCAGAATAATTGTGAATTCCTACAACTGGAGCTGTGCAAATTGCAAATTCATCAAACCCTTCCTCCATTTGCTCGGTCCAGTCAATGTTTTCCTTAGTCACCTGTGATTTCTTCAGAGCCTGCAAAAGTGGTCTCATATATGAACTATAATCAAATATCCAAGCTCTGACATAATTTCATAGTTCCAAAAATTGCTGCATTTGCTTTACTGCATGCAATTTTGATGTTTTCATGATTGCCTCAGCTCTTCCAGGTGTAACTTTCTTTCCTTCATCCAAAATGAACTGACCTATGTACAGCACCTCTTCCTGACAATATTGCAATTTCTCCTTGTCCACCTTCTATCCTTTGCCTGCCAGAATAATCATTAGCTGAATCAAGTCTCGCCTGAACTTTTCCTCTGTTGTGCTAGAGGCTAAAATATCATCTATGTATTGAAGCACAACACTTGGCAAATCAATATTGCTTAGGTCCATCTGCAGGACCCTATTAAAGATCGATGGAGACTCACAGTACCCCTGGGGCAAAAGTATGCTTTTCAGCTTAGTCTGACGGAACGTAAATAACTTAAGATCTTGGGAATCGTTATGCAACAGGATTGAGAAAAATGCACTTTTCAAGTTAATCACCGTAAAATATTGTGCTTCTGAGGGAATTCTGCATAAAACTATCGCAGGTTTCAGAACTAGAGGAAACTCTGCCTCTAAGATTTGGTTAATCAGCCTCATATCCTGGATTAAACACCATGACCCACCCTTCTATTTCGTAATTGGAGACACTGAAGTATTACATGGGTACTCCGACGTCACCAAGATGACTTGTTCCATCATGGCTGACATAGTCTTAAAAATGCCCTCATCTGCCTCTCCAGACATAGGATACTGTCTTGCTCACCGTAAAATTGCTCCTGGTTTCAACTTAATCTTTACTTCACCCACCCCCTTCAACGGGCCTACATCATAGGGGTCCTTAGTCCATAAAGAAGTTGGCACTTTTTCCATGTCCTCGTTAATAAATGCTGGATGCTGCCGCACTAACATCATCTGCTGTGGGATCTCTCTTCCTTCTATCCTGATCCAATAATAATGCTCATTTCAAACATCAATTCATCATCTGATGGGTCACCTTTAAACATATCCTTGTCAGTGACATCAGTCAATCTGTACCCTTCCCCAATGGCAATCACTGTTCTCCATGACCTGCCTCGTCATCAGATCCTTCGAGCATGTCCAATTCCCCTTGAACTATGGCTGCCTGTAATTCTAGTCGAAAAACCTATCCCCCCTCTTTGTCCATAGATATCTGTGGCTTGAACAAAAGTTCATCAGGGATACTCATAATCTTGCCCAGTAAATCAGGAAACCATGTTAACAAAATGCATACCCCATAGAGAAAAACTTCTGGCTCAAACAGTGTTCCTCGTAGAGCTATTTGTCCTGTAAATGTCATGATAAATTTGCCCACATTTAAATAATGTATTCCTGGCGTGGAACACACTATGCTTTCGTCACAGAAGGAAATTGTCATTTTGAGCTTTGTCATTAAATCTCGCCCCATAATTTTAACTGGTGCATGTTTTGAATACAAAAATGGGATATATATGGGGTATACATGAGCGAGTTGCCCCAGTGTCTACTAAAAAAGAAAAAGGTTTGCCTCGTATGGTAACTTCAACCCTTAGTTCCTCTTGAGGATTTGGCACCACCGATAGTACTGAACACATCAAGTCACCCTGTGAGCTGTCTTATTGTGGGTACATTCTTATTCCCGTACCTGTAAAAGGATTCTCTCTCACGACAGTGACCCCCCCCTACACTAGGAGTCAATGGTGCTTGCTGTGGTTGCAAAGCCTGTTGTTTTTGAGCACTTGTGCTTGATATACTGTCTGATCTTGGGTGACCCATCCCTACTTTTGGGCTATATGCTGGAGGATAAGCTGTCCCCCCTCTTGAGAATTGTCCATTCTGTACATGCCCTTGGCTCCCACATGTTCGCGCAATGCGCCCATTCATAAGACTTTTCCAACACACAGGAGTGAGTCTTCTAATCTGCCCTCCTTGCATGCCTTGATTATCAGTCTGCACATTCTGAAAATCACCTTGGTTATTCTGGAAGTTTCCCTGATTATTCTGAAAGCTTCCTCTTCCTCTAAAACCTGTTCCCCTGCCTCTCAGCATGAGTCGGTTCCCTCCTTAATCCGACTGCCATTCATTATACTCCTGTGGCACCCCCGCTACCTTCTGTGTCCCAGCCGCTCTCCACTGGTCATTATCACCCCTTCTATAGCATATTTCGACAGTTTTATCTGTACTAGATCAGCTTCCTCAAGCTTCCTAGCATCTTCCATTTTTCAATTTTTCTCCTGCAACAATTGGCAATGGTGCTCAGTGGTCAGCTGTATTTCTGGCCATGGCTTTACTTCCATACCCACAAGCTTCTTGAACTGTGTCTGTACCTGTTCTGGCAATCCCTGACACAAAATATGGTACAATAAAGGTATTGATTTCCCCCAACGCTCTTGTGTTTCCAAAGACCAATGTCACTGAAAATTCTGAATGTAAGCAAGTGGGTCTTTGCCTTCCTGCATCTTGCGTGCCATAATTGTACCCATATCTGACGTAATAGGATATTTTACTCTAAGTACTTTCCAGACTGCTGCTCTGCAATTATTAAATGGTGCTGCATCATGAGCTGTGTTCTGTGCTGTAACACTTGACTATCCTGCTCTTGTCCAAATCTTGTCAGCCCTTTCCCCAAGGATAGCTGCTAGAAGATCCTTAATGTCCTCTATAGCCAAAATATTTCCACCTGTCATTTTTTCCAATTCATAGATCCATTTCCCCACCCCCGCCGTTAAGCTTAAACTGGGCAATTTGCATCTTAAATTGTCCTTATCCATCTGCGGCCATGGGACATACTGCGGTCTGGCCCCTCCTTTTTTCGAACAAGGGGAAATGCACAATCCCAAAATCGCAATCGACTCCCTTTATCTGCCTATCCATAGTAGGGACAATCGTTCCTGATCGCCTTCTTTCTGGTAATGACCTCAGTCTGCTCACATATGGTGGCGATTCCCCCTCTCACTATGAGATCGCCTTTTAGGTCGCTCTGGGTATGCCATAGGTTCTGTTGTCCTTTCTTTAAGCTGGTCTAAATCTGACCACCTTATATCTTTGTCTGTCTGAAAACATCCTTCAGGACCGCATGCACTAGTCCCCTCCTCATGGAAGATTTCCCTGTCTTCGTCTGACATAACTTGTCCCCAACTAGTATGGCTGTCATCTTTCTTGTTTCTGTTTAGAGTCAGCCTGTCCAAAGACAAGGCTCTGTGCTTGAGACTAAACAAGCATCCCTCCTTGCCTCGGGACTGGGCAATTTCAGATCAATCGTCTTTCCCTCTGTTTCTCAATTCACGTTTGTCCTCATCTCCTGATAAGCCTTCTCGATTTTGTCTCTGATACTTCCTATTTTGAAATTCTCCTCTAGGTTTACCCTAGAGGGTCCTGGCATTGCTTCTTGTGATGGGAGAGACTCCTCTATGTCTTCCCATAATGCTACTGGACGTGGTTCCATTAACTCTTTCTCAATGTGATTAATGTCTCATGCCCTCTGTCTTCTCTTTTGTTCTATTTCTTCATCAAATCCCCTTATTTTCCTTGCTTCCTCTCTAACCCTTTTTTCTTGCTGTTTTTTTCTTCTCTTCTTTCAGTTGCCCTACGCACCTCTTCATCTCTCCGTCCTTGCATTCTTATATCCCTTAATTTCTGTTTTTCCTCCTCTTCTCTCTTCTTTTCTAGCCTATCTTGTTCTTTGTTGCTCTTTGTTCATTGTCATATCTTCTTTTCTCTTCTGCTCTTTATTCCTTTCCTAGCTGTTCTTCCTGATACATCTGTTGTCATCTTTGTCTACTCTTTCTTTTACACTTGTCTTCTTTCAATCGCTTCTCTCATTCCCTGTCTTTTTTACTTTGCTCATCTTGATCTTTCCCTTGCCTTACTTCCTCAGTGCTCTTCCCATTAAGTTTGAGCAGTATCTGACCAGCCATCCATTCGTTCTGTATGAGCGGTATCTCAGCTTAGTCTTTTTCTCCTTTCCATCTCTTAAATTCCTGTTTTATATCTATGATCACACTTGGCCGTTCACTTTCTCTTTGTCCTATAAGAATTTAGAGATCACATCCTTTTCTGAAGTTATTTCTGGGCTCTCGTAACTGATATACACAGGTGGCGCATATATCGGATTACTATATCCTGTCACTGCTTTAAGTTCACTTATTGGATACAATTCATCTTTTGTACTATCACCATTTACTTCAGGCACGGTAGGGGGAGCAGAAGGCTCAACACCCCCCTCTTTTAACTGGTTAAGCATCCAGTCTTCAGGAGGTGGTTCTTCCCATTTGTCCTGATACATCTTCCAAAGCTCGAGGCTAACTAACCATTTCTACAATGTATTTCCTGTGTACGCAGCGTGCAAGTATGTGGTCATATGTTGCAAAACTGATTTTGACAGTGATCCCCCTTGTGGCCATGACATGAACATTTTATCTGTTGTGCCGTTAACCCATTCTGCACTATATTGCTTAAGCCTGGGTGCATGTTTTGGCAGCTGTTTGCATAGGTGCATGAGAGTAGTAACATCCTCCATTTTGACAGAGATACTTCTCAGAAAATCAATGAAATATGAGCGTGCACCAATCGCCACCACTCCAAACCTCTGTGTCTCACTTTACTTCAATCTACCTATTCAGTCGATACCATCAATGACTAAATAAATAAATAATGTACTCTCAACCTCTTAACACAATCTACCATTTGTTGGTCATCGACATCTCATTGTTTCCTCTATACATAATATACATACAACACACAAACTTACAAACTGGCCTGCTCCAACATATATCTCTTCTCAGCGCTCTTCGCTGCTATTCTGGCCCGTGTAATTTTACTCCGATTGGGAATGTAAGTTATTTCCTTTAGCAAACCTTGTTCGCTTGTCGCCTATTTATCCACTTGGATTTTGAAATAACTTCTTCTAAACATTTGTTGAATTTAGGATTATGGGCTTAATCTGTGACACTCCTCATCATATCTACCTCCATGTGATGCTCTTCATCGCTAACTAAATACCCCATCAACCCTCCATTAGTTTCTTCCCATTATTACTTTCCCCAATCAATGGCCATCAATGTAGCCGGTAAGATAGCACAGCGAGTACAGCGCTCGCTTTGACATCCGTGCAGAGCCTGTGATGCAGGTTCGAATAACGGCAGGGCCAAACTCCACCTTTCATCCTTCCGAGGTCCATAAATGAGCACCACACACCATGGCGCTCATATGCCTCAGGGTTTGTAGCGCTATCTTAATGCAAAGCAATAAAATAAATGCTCATTCATTATTACACATCATTTGCTTTTCAGCTCCTGCCCCTCTTGTCATCTCCTCCTCAACCGGCCACCAGCACCTTCGATCCGCTCTGCTCCCTGAAAAAACCAGGAGGGGATTTCCCGAAAGAGGGACCCATCCCACCTATCTCTTTATCTCTTGCAAGAACTTTTTCGGTCGCTATCCACAGGAAGCCTTGCTCTCCTCCAGCTAAATGGCAGAGGACTTCTGATACTTCTAGACCCTTAAAAGCCTTATGGGACGACAGTTCTTTAACCATCCTCTGCTACCATGTGAACTCCGGGACCTGGGTCCCTTTAAAACCAGGTAGCAATACTTAGAGATGGATGGGTATGCAGAACATACTCATACATCAATAATCACACCGACTCAGGAAGTTGGCAAAACTTAGAACTGTTTTATTAACAATTATCTAAAACAGGGAGTTACAACGGACATCAACGGACGTTCACTCGATTGCTCTCAACGTGTTATATGAAAAAACACACATGTATAGCAATAATGTGTCATCATTGATGTCACACTATGGGGTAAACTAAGAAAGCCTACTTGGGGATGTGATAGGTTTAACGGCAACATCTAGGTATACGTTCCATACTGACGGGGGTTGTGAGATCAGGTGGAGAACTAGGTCCATCCCAAGTGCAAGTCATCTTCTGTGTCATTCTAATATTCAACACGCTATTGGTTACACAAACTATAGGGCTCTTTGATATGTGGCCATCTATAATTGGTTGGCACGCTTGTACCCTTCTGGAATACTCCTCTTGCTAGCTGCACACAAGCTGGGTACCCCAGGTTCTGGGAAGGGTGGCCTGGTCATACCTCCCCACCCAATTAGCCCAACATCTATGATCACTCCTGCGGTCTGTCATTCAATTAGGCTTTGAACTTGGCCTTGTAGAAGCTCATTGTGCCTGAGAATAAAAGGGATTGTGGCATGGTCTTATATTCTGGTTTTGGTGTAGCTCGACCCAAAGTCTATTTTGATCTGACCATGTGACTGGAAACCACGTTTTCAAGCTCTTCATTGCATATGATACTATTAAATGATGAACTCTTGACTCCTTCAGTGTTTTTCCATTCCACCTCAAACTGAAGGTTGTTTCTTTCTCACGTTCATGTAGAATCTTGACAGACAACCAGGCTGATGATGGCCTCGACTATTCGTACTGGTCCAGCTAGCCTTTCCTGAATCCTCCTTTGCCATATGCTATTTTCCAATTGTGCCACACTCAAGCCCTTTCTCTTCACTGGGTTTTAGGTTTGCTTAAGTGCATTGTGGAACATCAAGATTCTATACATTCCTATGTATATACATTGACGCATCTCTGCAATCTATTCACTACGTAGCCAGCCTCAGGATTACTTCGTCTACTTGCATTACAGCATCTGTTCAAGTGTAAAATTACTGCATTTTCTTCATTGTTTCTTTGCATGAGCATGCTCATTTCAATCCCGAAATGTTGCTTAACTTCAACACCTACTCTTCAGATATTATAGAATGCTGATGTTCCTTTTTCATGTGTGTCTTTTTCCAGGTGGTTCAGTTCTACTTTACGTGGTGTCACCAGTCTTCTTTCTCATTCATTTTCATACTTCTTCCTGGACTCTGTCCAGAAGACGATTATTTCTTCATGAATGCATGTAGGGTTTTCTCAATGGGTACCTTGTCTCAAGAATTCTTTGCAGTATCAGCATCCTCGCACGTGTCACAATTTCCGGTTCCCAACATATGAGAAACATGGGGGCAGAGCTTCTGGTAGGGGTTTTTGGCTCTTCCTGTACATGACCATTGACAAAGTCAGTTGATTTCACTGAATGAGAAAGAAAAATAGAAGAAGCTACTGCACAGTTGTACCACTTGGTCAGGGAGCACAATGGCTGACTCATTGCATTAGAAAAGTGCACATTGGACAAAAATAAACATTGCAAATCCAATAGATCCTCCACAAAATGAAAAGTCAAGGATAATATGCAGTGAATACGAGGGCATAAGGATGATATGCAGTGAATACGAGGGCATCAGAAGTGGGGCATGTTGGGGCAGTGTGTTTCAATGTGATCCCCCATGCTGTGCAGGATGTTGAAATGGGGGAACCAGAATAGGCACAGTCAATGCTTGTCCTCATTTGCCATTCCAAGCCTTAATAGTGAGGCATGCATCTAGCCTCTAAAAGCACCCATGTCCTGGTGCAAAACGTCTTGCGAGAACAACATGTCACTTTTAATGCCGTCCCTTGAAGCTACCATATGCATATTCACAATTTCAAGAAAGGTGGCCATTTCTTGGCAGAGTGTATCACTTGAGGCCAACAGCACCTCATGCAGTGATTGCTTCAAGGCTGACAAATCCCACTGGCAACCCCTGAAGCCAGAATGTTTACCTGAACAGCCTGCCTCAATAGCTGCATGACCTCTCTCCTCTATAAAAAGGCATATTTCATCCCTGAGTCTGTCATTTGAGGAAATCGCACCAGTGCCCTTCTGATGGATGTTCGTAGATAACCCATGGAGGAACATAGCCTAATGGTTGTTAGCCTACAGCACCTCATCCTCCCACTCCAAGTGTGCGGCAGGCCAACAGCCCCCAATGGTGCGTGGCCTACCCATGCAAGAAGATGTTTCAGGTTGTGCATTGTTAGTGGGTTCCGCCACACACCTGACCCACTGGACTCACCCACCGATGCAGCCTCTATGATGGGAGATGACAACTGTGCAGATAGAAAAGCTGACAATGCTTCAGTGCTCACAATTTACAAGGACATATTGTCCTAGATCTCCTCCTCTGATTCTGCAGCCTCCAGGTGCTGCAGGATCTCCAGTTGACCAGGCCTACAGAGAAATCCCTCAACAACTGACTCACCCCCATCACCAGATTAAACATCTTTAGATTTGATGAAGGTGGTCTGCAAGCAGAGCAGATTCTCAGCAGCCAGAGCTGCACCCCCCCTCATGTTGGTGGATGACTCATGCTCTTCTTCCTCCGCTGCCTCCTCACCTGCTAAATGACAGATAACAAGAAAAAAGCTGATGCCTATTCAGCCTTGCATGTATGAAACCATTTCAGTTCTCACATCCACAATGGACCCGCTGCAAATGCATCTGAAGATCCTACTGGCCACTTATAACTTTCCCGTATGACCACTTCACACAGCACATGCCTGCTAAACCACCATCAAACATGCAGCAGGTAATGTACCCTTGTTGCCAAGATCATGCACATCATGCATCTTTGTTCTTTGCCACAAAATATGGAAACTATCTATCTATTTAAAATATTTGTATATAGCGCCACTCACCCGAAGGCCTCAGGGCGTTCACAGACCGATAGAACATAGAATAAAAAGGCTGCATGATGCAACAAAAAGCTGGACCAAAGAGAAGGGTCCATCCAGGCTTGTGCTTAGCTAACCACATCAGTTCAGTGTTTTATCAAAAATAAATATTTTTGATCGTTTCCTGAAAAGCTGAGTGGAGACGCAACCTATGATATCCAGACGGGGCGAGTTCCACCAAGCTTTTTCAGGATAATGCGGGGTTGTTCCACTAGCATCTTCTTATTTGAACGTCGTGTCCGAAGGGAGGGAGTTCTTTTCACTCTGGAGGAGAGGTAACTGGGTTCTTCGCCCATCAGGCATTTAAACAACATGACAGTGCCCTTAAATTGGATGTGTTGTTCAATCAGGAGCCAGCGTAATTTCCTGTGCTAGTCCGAGACATGGGATCGGCGGTCAAGACCACAGACAGCTCGAACTGCACCATTGTGCAGGCCTTGAAGTTTCCTAATATTGCCTTTTGATGTCCCCAAAAGAAGACTGTTGCAGTAATCCAGCTTTGTGTTCACTATGGCAAGACACCCACTGAATTCAAAAGCCAACAAATATTCTCTGCTACCTTCAACATGACATTGCCTGATTTTCCCTTTTGAACATTGGAACATGTGTATTGTACAGTGATCATTGCCCAGTAAGATCCATTACAGCAAGATTATACAGGTCAACTCACGTGGCATGGCACATGCGCCACACACATCTATGTAATTCTACAAGCAATTTTATTGCCATTTGGGAGTGTTGATAATCCGCAACCTTTGAATGGTGTGTGCTGACTGCAGGAGCCACATGCCACAGACTCTGGTTGAACAGCTGTGACTCACCAACATCACATGAATGTCAATGATGTAACCTGTACAATGTGTAGTAAGCAGTTTTAGATGTGGCTGCACATACAGTCCATTATCGAATACACAAACAAATGAATGTGGCCCATGTGGCAAACCTAGGAACAATGCACTGAATATACAATCTCATCATGTGAGTGCGCTTGGAGGCCTGCATCAAGGCGCTTGCAGGAGGTTTATCCCACTGTAAGTATATACATGTTATTGGCAATTGCAACAACTGCCAATGACAGTTTGCCACATCTCTGATGTTTGTATTGGCCTCATTACTCACAATGAAGTCCTGCATCTGAGGCACAGCCATCATGGCACAATTACAAAACATTCATGATGGGGCATCTGGGGCAGACACCCTGATAAACTCCTTCTCCTTTCTACACAAGTAAATATGTGTCCTTGGCCATGCTCCTATGCATCTGAAAAATGTCTGACATAACTTTCAGGTGGACATCACTACTCTGCACTTCCCAACAGACTACATGCATCACACTAAAATGTGTAAAAGCCCTGAGCGCTGAGATTAATTTGCTGTCACCACTAGACCTGTTCACAAACACAAGACCACAACAAACTCAAGACCCCCACATGCGACTTGTGACACACATTGTACCGCATATTCAGTTACACATGTCTCATACCTTCAAAGTGTGTGCTGTTAAAAAACAACTGTTGTGTGGCCACAGGCCTATCCAACGGTATGACACAGGGATTGTCTGCTATACCATGTGCGTTGTCACCAACTAGCACATTATCAGGCACTCGCCCTCTATTTTTGGACCCACAGTCTTGAGTGGCAAAAAAGGCATGTCATACCTGCAACCCTCCACCTTGCTCCCTGCACCCAATGTAATGGAACAGGGTATGTCTACATTACAGGGGGAATGAGGGCAGGAAGAAGAGGACACCCACAAACCATCATTTAACATACACACACATATCATGTTCTGACAACACCCATTACATCATCCAGTCATGTCACTCACCTGATGTGGCTGAATAGGTGTCCATGACGCCAAAGCCCTTGACCTGCTCACTCATGATGAGCCCACTGGCCATGTCTTCAAAGCCTGTCAGCTCATCCAACTGCAGGGATCCTCCACCTTTAACCTCGGCAGAGGCCAAATTGTGGTTGAGATTGGCCTTTGTCTGCATAGTCATGTCCCCCAGACTTTTGTGATCCTCCCCAGTGGTGCGTTTCTCCACCCCACAGGCATTAATAATGTTGGTGACCTCCTGCCACAATTTCTACCATTCTGTAACAGCCAGTGTACTGCCAGCCCAAGTGTAGAGGTCACCCTGATGATCATCTACGAAATCGGTGAGATTTTGCAGTTCATCATCCAAAAAGTGTTTTCTGCTTTGTGTCCCCTTCTTCCTGACTTGTGCTTGTTCTGGGGATTTCCTTCTTCAGTGGGCTGTCCCCCTTTAGCCCTGTTATGCTTCGGTGGTATGGGGACCCTCTGTGACTTTCTTCCATGTTTTACAAGTGGCCCGTTCTTCTTATGTGTCTATCCATCTCCCGGAGACTCTCTTTCATGTATCCTGGTTTTACCACAAAAAAATCACACAAAACCTAAGTTTGTGCCCTGTAATCAACAACATTTATGCTTCTGTGTCTGTTGTGAAAACTACTCAATCTGCACCCTCTATTCGTACTGTCACGTGCTGACAGTGTGCAAGTGCAGGTATGTTACGTAATGTGCGTAACTTATGAACGCAGGGACTTTCCTTCAATGTTCTCATCTACTGCCTCATGGAGCTTCTGTACAGACCGCTGTCTTGTTGCCTCCATTAGCTTTTTTTGCCTATTGTGTGCAAAAACTCCTGCGGATGGGTAATGTGTCACTGTATGCACTGTTGTGGAGTGCCTGCTTGTCCCTCTACATCCTGTTAACTCCTACTGTTATTGTTATTGTTATTTGCACTTGTAATGCGCTTGAGCCCGCAGACATCAGGGTGCAAAAGACTGAACAGATTTAGAACATTGAAGATTGAGAGCAGGAGAAAAGAGGGGATTAACCAAACACGATTGTGTTTACTCCCTTCCGAAACTTCAAAAGGTTTGTCTCAGCATGTAAGAGTTTAGGAAGCTTATTCCAAAAGGGAGCAACCTGAGAAATGAATGACCTGCCCAGCCCTCTAACCCGTTTGCTCCTTGGAGCTAAGAGTCAAATTCCATCAATTGATCTAGTGAGCCTAATCGGGTTATAGATTTTGACATATTCGTTAAGGTAGCTTGGGGCTTGACCATTTATGCATTTATACACTATTGGCAAAGCCTTGAAGTGGATATGGGCTTCCATTGGGAGCCAGTGAAGATTCCGACTGTGAGAGGATATTGGTTCATGTCTAGGTATGTTCTTCACAATGCGTACTGCATCATTTTGCAAGACCTGAAGTCATCTAAGACTATTTCTGCTGGCCCCCAACATGAGGGCATTACAATAGTCCAGCCAAGGCATCACGAGGGTTCGTACCAAGGTGGCACAGTTTGCCTCTGGAACATAGGGCTCAACTAGGCTGAGAAGTAATTGTTTGCACTGTGCCTTATGTGCCACACTCTCAGTGTTAACGTTAATGTTCAAGGAAGGTTCAAACATTACTCTCAATGTCCTAACCCTAGCCACAGTTTCAATAGCATGGCCTTCCACACAGAAATCAGCATATTGTGGGTCCAGCTTAGCTCTAGCTTGGGAGAGCCAAAGAACATCATCTCAGTTTTCTTGGTATTTAAACACATCCCATTATTAACCATCCATTGTAGGATAAAGATGTAAACTCGGTTTATTACGTCAGAGTCCTCTGTGTACTTAATTCAAATATGAGCTGGGTCTCATCAGCATAGGTAGTAAAATGGACACCCAGCCCATCCAAGCGATCATACAGTGGGCAGCAGTACACATTAAAGAGGGAGGGAGACATACACGCACCCTGGGATACGCCCCATTTCAAAAGTTCCTCGGGTAACCGTGCATTTGCCGAAGCAATTTTAGACATACAACCCATCAAGAAGGACTTAATCCAAGCCAAGGCATTACCTGATACTCCTCCCAAGATCCTCAGCCTATCCAACAATGTGTCATGATGGACAAAGTCAAAGGCTGCTGATAAATCCAGCAACATCAGCAGCCCGAACTTGCATTGGTCCATGACCTGGAGCATCTCCGATTTCATGTTCAACAAGGCACTCTCTGTGCCATGGTTAGCCCGAAAACCTGATTGTCTAAAGTAAAGGGATCCAGATTTTTCAAAAATTTCTTGAAATTGCATTGTGGCCACCTTACCCAAAATCCGCAACAAGAATAGGGCATTGGAAATGGGCCTGAAATTAGAGTAATAGTTAGGTTCTAGGCTGGATTTTTTTACTAAGGGTGTGACAGATACCTTCTTCAATGCCTCGGGGACACAACCATTCCTAAATCTGGCATCAATAAGGCGGGTGAGGAAGGGGAGGAACAGTGCCTGATTGTTCAAAATAATTTTGGACGGAAGAAATTCTCCTACGCAGGTGGTGGGTCTCATGTTGTCCATAATGTTAGCTAAAACTTCTTCCGTTTACTCCTAAATTCAAACCCTGAGGGAGAACATTGACCTGTGTTGTCGACAGGTGTAATGGAGTTGGTAGGCTCCATCCCAACTAGACTAGCCTGATCTTGGTTTGTGCTGTCAATATTTTTCCTGCAAAAGCTGCCTGGATATTTTCACAGTAAACGTTGGTGGAAGTAATTTTCTCTAACATGGCTGGTGGCTTTTCGAGATACCTAAGAATCTGAAAAAGTTTCTTTGAGTTGTTGTCTGCCTGGATAATTTGGTTGTCCAGGAATGACTTTTTGGCAAGTAAGATTTCTGACCTATATGTTCTTTCGATTGCCTTCCATGTATCCCTATTAGCTGTAGATTGCTCCTTCATCCAGGCTCTTTCTGCTTTCCTTTTTTCCATTACCGGGGCTCTCTGCAGCATATCTACAGATGCTGTCTTGGACCACATCATCTGGCTCATTAAGACTATTGTCTCAATAGAAAGGGGCACATAGGCCAAAGAGGAAAGTTGAGAAGTAGGGTTTGTCAGCCTGGGGTGTTATCCAAGCCATGTGTGCATCGAATGGCTTATGCTGGTGCCAAGGTGAAGGAGAGGGACACAACACATAATATATTTTGGAAGGCATATTGCCGACATTCATTGATAATGATGCTACAGAACTGTATTGAATGCCAACACATAATCAACATCCTACAACTCAATACAAGACCATAAGATTGTCATGGGTGGGGGAGGTGTGATGGCTACCTCCCGAACACATACATTAAGTTCAAGGGGGTGAGAGGACACCGTGAAGCAACCATAACCAAAGACCTGTTATCACTGCCCCATATGCCTACCTGTTTTGCAACATTTGTCAAACTCCTGCCCTGACAGATTCACTCTTTAGCGCAGAGCCTCTACCCCAAAGTAGACAGCCAACTCCCAAACGTTGTCCAACAATTATTTGCACCTGTGTGTATGCAGTGCAATGTGCACATCCTTCTACCACGTTGTCACTGAGCTACCGGTCTGGGGCACACACACCACAATCACCACATTGCCCCTGGAGGAGAACATGTGGGCTAACTGGTGCACTTCTTAATGAAAACATAAATACATACAAACAATAATAACCTTCTACTTCTGCAGTCGGTCCCAAATCTGTCTGAGCCTCCATCCAATCACACCTCTCCACAGCTTCTTTCCCAGGATCTGCACCCTTTGCCCTTACAGTTGAGTGATGCGCCCCTTTGCTACCCCCCCCCTCCCGCCCGGCAAGTTCCTGCACAGTCAAAAGTTAGCCATGTATTATTTCTCCCTGTTCGCTAGCCTCTCTCCTCTCCTTCAGCTAGCCCCTGCACCTCCCAACATACCCAGCTTGGCATGTTCTTTGTGACTGCTGCCATTGTGAGGGCACCTGTGTGCATGTGTTAATGTTACCTGATATGCAAATGAGATGGCATGATGGTCACACAGGTGTATTGTGGAAGGCCATGTCCTATCCTCCACTTTTCCCAGTGCACCTATGTGTAACATCATGATACATATTGGCCTGGTTAGCTAACCAATGTCGTGGACTATTTTACATTGTCACAGCTGTGTGCCTGCTCCTGCTACATGAGATCGTTTTAAATAAACTATATTGGGTGTCCGGGTGCATGTTGTCATTTGGTGCATGCCCTTGAAGTGACACACACTGTAAATCATATCCAGAAACTGTCCCATAGGATATCTATGTGGTGCATACATTCATCATGTAATGTCACTGCCATTTTGATGCCAAGGGCATATAGGGCCATTGTATATTCCCATGATCATGTGAGCATGCTGATATCAGGGAACTACTTAGTTGCAAAGTGAATGACTGAGAAATAATTGTGATAGGTCCATGGCCATAGATCAAGGTTATATGTTAACATGAATTTGGGTCATGATTGTCACTTTGCAATTCACATTGCCTTATGAAAATTGACCCTTACAGATGGAATGAAGTGGCACTGTGTGTGTGATAGAGTTTGCCTGAGACCTATACTCTGGTAATTAATGTTATCACTCCAGTGTAAGCACATACTTATGGACTTTTGCTAATCCTCTAATCCTTCTTATTCAGGGTCTAATGCTGACGAAGCAGGACCAAGACCTCAGGAGGAGATGCATGCCAGGGGCAGGGCCTGCAGATGCCCACAAACCCCAGGCATGCCCAGTTAATCCACCTCCTCAGAGGGGCGTGTGCCTGGGGGAGAAAGCTCATCTGATGGCACGGCTGCTGACGAAGATGATCTTGGTGTGGTCATAGTGGTGGACGCCTCAGCAGCAAAGGGAAGGGAAGTGGTTTTATCAGCACAGCGGGGATCACCAATTATGGAAACTTGTTAAGGTATCAGGGTTAGGTGTGTAAGGGGACTAGGAGACGATTGAGGGTCTGCCCTGAGTGTCAAGTGAGGGATCAAAGGGGGATGCGCAGGATGCAGACCTGGCCCTGATACAGGAGGCTGAGTAGGACACCTTGGAGGAGTCAGCACATCCTCCTGTCTCTGTCTCATCGGCTGCAGAACTACATTCCTTTGCTGATGCCTCCAACCAGGCAACCACTGCAGTCAAGTCTATCCACGTTGCTGTGCTGCCACTGCTGGTGGGTGGATTGTGCATCAAGCATCTGTCTGAACTGCCATGGAAACCAGTCATTTGGAGGTCATACAGCATTGCAGACAGGTGCTCCACCTCTTTTCACACATGACTTTTGCACTACTCATGGATGGGCTCTTAGGACAGCCCTACTTTTAAGAGCCCTACTCTTCTTCCACATCAGTGCCCAAATCAACCTAACTGTGGAATCCATGGCTGACATCGGCTCAGCCTCCTCTGCCCCAGCCCCACCATCTGACAATTTGGATGTCTCTTTGTCCTTTCCGGAGGTGGATGTCCTCAATGAGCCAGATGAGATGTTTGCAGGTGCAACCAGAGTACAACAGGCTATGGAAAACAATGAGGCACCAAAGGACAGTGCAGGTGCATTTGTCTCCCTCCACAGCCATTCATTGTAGTCCCATCATCTAAAACGCTTTGCAGACAGCAGCAGATTTTGACAGAGGAGGCAGACATTTAGATGGCTATCTGCCAGCGTGTGGCATATGGTATATAACATGAGGTGGGAAAGGAAAGAGTCAAGGAAGATGGTGCATACCTGGTGTCTGGGCAGGCTTCAGTGAATGAAACAGCAGAAGTAGGTAAGGCATTGACACAGGAGGCAGCAATAGCAGTTGCCAAGGCCAATGTGGATGAGAGAATTGTGTGGGCTTTCATCATGGAGTAGCCTCGAAGGGCTGCTGAGAAGATTGATAGTAATATGAGGGAAGCCCTGTAGGCCCTACACACATCCACAGAAGCCCACCCACACGAGACAGACACTGAGGGCAAATTAGCTTTGTCTCTGGCTTTGGTGCCATTGAATAGGACATGGCCTGCTGACTTGCCTATATCAACCTTTAGATATTGTTTTTTGTTAAAAACATTTTTGGGTTGTTTTATGTGTGGTTTTTGTTTGTTTTCATACAGATGTGCAGTTTTTTACTCAGATACTTTTTATCAATACAGTTTTGAATTCATTACCCATAGGTGGTGTTGCCGTCTTTTTGTGTTATGTGCAGCATGACTTCCCGTGCTGTTGTATTTGTCTGTTTAGTTATTTATGCATGTCTATGTCTGGTTCTCACATGTTCTCCATGTTGAACGGGTTGTACGTTTTACATGTCACAAGGTTAGATTGCTCATAGTGGAAATGTACAAGCAGTTGTCCACAATGAGACACATTTCCTGTTTAGATGTTCCCTGTACATGAGAACTGATATTCCCCTGAATGCAGGAATGCAGTGACCTACATAACTTGCATGTTGAGTTGGCAACTTCATTTGCACAGGCAGCCTCCATAATTATTCACATCTGTATGTCACGCAATATGACACACATGCTACAGGTCCTCATACACATTGGCTACAACTCTGTATGTTGTGTCAGTGCATTGTATTTGAAAATACTGCACGTAGGTCACACACAGCATAACACTCATGTTACAGTTCCTCATACATATTGGCTACAGATTTGTATGTTGTGTCAGTCCAGGGAAGATGTGGACAGACATCACCCTGATTCCATATGCTTAATGCACAACCACCTTCATGTGCCTGGACACCAGATGATTTATTTGGCAATTTTGATCAACTTCCCACTTTCAAGTACTGACCATGCATGTTTCAACTTTATGTCAATAACACTGAAGTGTGAACGTATGGAATTCTTTGACTTTATTAAGACAAAGTATGTGACAAAGTTCCACACGCCTTTTTCAGTTTCTTCATTATTAATGTCTAGCCAGTAATAAATGGCATTATAAAGGTGTTGAGAAGAACGATTTTTCCACTGTGACCTCTCGCACTACACAGTTTATTGAACACTGTATGATGTGTTGGGATGAACTGCACGAATCCCACAAGTGACAGGAAATATAAGTTAAGAAAACCAATTAAACACGAGTCTGAAACCACACCAAAGGCCAAAGGTCCAGACCACAAGCGGATCACACTGTCATTCCCGCCATATCCCTTCACTGAGTGGTAGACAGTAGATAGTAAGACACACAAACACACACAGACACACTTAGAGATTGGATGTGTAGAAAGATGGCAGACACATTTAGACAGTAAACACACATTTAGAATCAAAGCAGCACAAGCACACACATGTGCAAGAGAGTAGGCCCCAAGAGGTAGGGAGCATTTTAGGCAACAGATTGAGCATTAATTAGATATAGTAAGCAGGTAGCAGATGGAGACACACTGCGATTGGTTAGGAGTATGAGGAGAAATTCTTTCTCAGGCACAGAACAAGGAAGCATGACTTAGTCAAATGTTGCAACTGTGAGTAGACCCTGTGAGGGGAAGATGTAAAATGCTCTGCAGGGATTGGTTACAAATGTGAATGTGCTGTAAAGTCCCAGACATCTAACAAATGAAACATATAATTAATAAAGTTCCTGCCCATGTTCTTAGCAACTAACAATTTTGTCATACAATACAAGAAAGGGATGTTCCTATGGTACGACGTCCTTTCATTGTCTCCCTGTTCATCTCCAGGCTTTTTAACGTACACATTCCATCAAATGTGTTCATCAACTTTTTTAGGGGGGCTGGGAAAGGGCAGATAAGGGTTTGGGTGGATGCGTAATAGCAAAAAATAAGTCTGGGATGAGGGTTTGGGGGGTACCTCCCAAAAATAAATAAAAAAAAACGATTAGCATATTCGATGGAATGTGCATGTTAAAAAGCCTGGGGATGAACAGGCAGGCGATGAAATGACATGGAACCGTTCCTATTGAGACCGTGGCTCAATGCATGGAATGTGTACATAAAACATGAATATAGTAGTAGACAGAGTTGGAGATGTAGTTGGGACAAAATTGGAGGAAAGCAGTCTTTGCAGTCCAGCATTTTTCCAGCATTTTTTCTCTTTCCATTTTGGAGGTGGAGCCTACTTATACCCTACAGACCGCGGAGCAGACTCGGGACATAGTTGGAGGAAAGCAGTCTTTGCAGTCCAGCATTTTTTCTTTTTCTCTTTCCATTTTGGAGGTGGAACCTAGTTATACCCTACAGACTGCAGAGCGGAGTTGAGACAGAGTTTGAGAAAAGCAGTCTTTGCATTCCAGCATTGTTTCTATTTCCCTTTTGGAGGTGGAGCCTCATTATACCCTGGAGACCACAGAGCGGAGCAGAGTTGGGACAGAGTTGGAAGAAAGCAGTTATTGCAGTCTGTGCAGTCGTGGACACGGACATTGATACAGCGCCACATCTTAAACCATGTGGTAAGCGCTGGCCTGCTCATCTGTTTGCTGGTCTGCCAGTGTGCGAATGCAGCAGCGGGGTATGACGTGTGATTGTCGTGCTTGAAGCAACGTCATAGCCTGTCTGCAAGTCCGTTTGTGTGTACCCAATTTCCACATTGACATAGTCTCATTGTCTGGATTACTTCTTTTATTCTATGTTTGAAGCCACCGAGTACTGGCTACCGGTGGTTTGCAGACTAGTTTTTGTAGGTTTTTAAAATGTTTCTGCCCCTTCGAATACTACGACTGTGACAAATATATTGATTGACTGATCATTTTTTTTAAAAGACTTTTTAATAGGTTGGGTGATTTCTATGAATTTTCTATTTCTGTGAAGAGTACTTTTTGTTGCCTGCCGGTGGAATAAATTGAGGGAGGGATTAAAGGCAATGGGGGTGTTTGATTAACAATGCGAAAGGGCTTAAGGAGCCAAATGGGTGTGGACGCCCCGTTGGAATCAACAGTGTTAACTCGCCCGGAGTTATTGGACAATCAAATATGGTAACCAAGCTCGGGACAGGGGTAAAATGAATTTTGCCAAGGAGGACTCAGGTTGCAGTGACTCAGGGGGTAGTTGGTCCACCCCTGCCATCTTATATTCTGGCGGACACATGTATCCCCCCTTGTGATGATCAAGAGCTGATATCTAACGGGACTGCTCCTATGGCCACTTTATGTGATAGTGACCTAATTGGCCTGTTGACGCCTAAACGGTCATAAACTAGGAAACTGGGTATTAAGGGAAAGGCCCAAATCTATCCTTTACTCAGTCCCCGATTGCTGGACAAAGAATTATTTACTATTATTTTGCTAAATCAATTGCAACTAGTACAGAGACTAAATGCACTGCACCAATTAAGGGCAGAGCATTTATAGACCATACCATTATGTTAAATAAGAATTTTACTGTGGATTTTAGGGAAATACATTGCCTTACTATTATTGAATTTGTGGAAACTGCAGTGGGTGGTCAAGCTGGTGCAGGTCAGGATTGCCAGCTAACAAGTGTAATACAGCAAACATGTGATGCTTCAATGCCCAATTCCCTAAATGAATTGACTAATTGTATGGCAAATGAGGGGCTAAATGCCGAAAAGGTTATACAATCCCCTCAGGTAGAGGGCTTGAGGAGCTTCGGGGAGGCGGGTATGCATCACACCTTGAGAGAGGTCGATGAGCGCATTCGATTGACCCATCCAACTGTATCAGCATTGAACATAGTGCTTAGTTCATTTGTAAATTCGTATGATAACATCTGGCATTAACTGAAAGAACATAACTTAATACCTATAGAGTGAATGATACTCTTGAACAGCTGAGTATTGGTAACTCTTATTCACCCTATTTCAAGTGCACAGCAGTTAAGGATGGGAGAGGTCGGATCAAAAGGGGCTACTGACAAGGAGCCTATTGTGATTAGTGATGCCTCCATTGATATGACTGTGGTAGCCCCCAATGTTCAAATACATTAAAATGGGTTGTTTGGGTCTGATCAAGGTAGATAACAGAAGGGGACAAATCAAAAGGATCATTGGATGTAAATTGTTCCCTAATCTGTTTTAAAGCCACTAAGTCTACTACAAAGGCCAGGAAAAGACCATTGTCACTGGGTAAATTAGTATGAGGGTTATCTACCTTAGTACATCAAATGAAAAAGCAGGGTAGTATGAAAGAAGACATATCGGTGAGGAACCAGCAGGGGTAGTTATGGTGACACATAACAATAAGAGCAAAGGAGACAGGATGCAACGTAGGGTGCCCGCATTTCAGACTTGCATCAAGGAGAATACAATCCAGACAATCAGAGATTCTCCACTCGGACAGCAATAGTACCTATGGGGCAAGCAATCTCGGGTGACAATGCAATCTGCACCATCCCTATTGAGACAAAAAAGCCGATTCTGGGTTGCCCTCAAGCACAGTATGATCAAGAAGTGAAGGCAAGTGAGATTCATGAAACAACTGCTCTGGCCCAGAAGGATCACCTGGGTTGTAATCAATGGGGTGTCTTACAAAATACTGTACAAAGGGCTCCTCTGGTGAACACTAATGGGACTATGTTTACTTTAATTATTCAGCCTTTGGAAAGTACATCTAACGCTGCTCGATTCCCGATTCAGCGAAAAGGGTGTTGCACAATATGAAAATATTTACAGTGCGTGTGAGAATGTGTCAGACTCAAACCACTTCCATTTAAGGAAAACTACTTATAATAATTTGGAGCCGGCACAGGGGAACCCTGTTGGTAATTGTGACTTGTAGCCAACAAAATAAACATTGTATGCCGAGGTTACCTCTGAATTTTTACCTGACACTGAATTCAGGGGTCGGGCAATTGTTGGATAAATTGCACAGGCTGTGGTAATACAAAGAATTTGGGTTCTGGGATATGGGCTGCAGGGGGGTCAATCAAGCCCAAACCCTATGGTAAGTTATGGTGGGCAAAGGATGGTGCTGTTCAGCAGGTTGGTATGGGTTTGAACAATACAGTGAAAAGAACTGGGAAGGCTTTGCTTATATTCCCTGAGAGTGGTCAATGTAATAATAAGCCTAAACTGAGTATAAGCAGTCTCTTGCATGTGGAGGTACCCATATGCATGAATAGGGGGAATGTTCTTACTATCTTTGCTGAAATTCCAAATATGAGTCTCTTATCATCAGTTGATATTGACCTTCCTGAATCGAGCAAACACAAATAGTTGCTTACTCTATTCTGGATCAAACCTGGGAACAAATTGGTTTTCTCAGAAAGAAAAACATTGAAAGAGTTGGGATTTGATATCCAATATGTTTCAGAGATGGAACCTGAGGGCAGGAACATGAATATGTTGAGGGGGGGGGTTCCAAATAGTGATTCATTCTATTCATCCTGGTTCAAGATCTGTTAACCTTGAGAGGGTGCAAGAGGATGTTAAAACGTTCAATTGGGTCTTAGTTACATCCGCATTGTGGAAAGAATGAGTCCCATTGTGGCCATGAGCTAGAAGATAGGGGTCTCCAGGAATTATTCTTGCAAGTTGTGTCCTGGAATTCCAGAGGGAATAAAAACCTGTTTGGTAATATTGAGGCTATACAATCATTAAAACATGGTCAGATCATTTTACTCCAGGAGAGGTGGCTGTTGGATACCCCTCTCTTGATAGCTACCAGGTGCTATCACAGCCAGTTAAGCCTAGCAAGGTGAGGAGCATTGGGGGAATTGCTGGTTGCCGTTGGGTCTTCTTTGGGTATGAGGGCGGATTTGCACTCAAACCGCCTGTATGGGGTAATGGCAGTTACTTTGACATCAGTAGATGCACAGAAGAATGTGTTAATCCTCAATGTTTATTGGCATATGGGGGTTGCTGAACTGCATGGTTTCTTAAATGCTATCTCTGAGTGTATTACTGAATGGGTCAATTATTTGCCAGATAGAAGAATTATCATTGCAGGAGCCCTTAACTCTAAATTTATTTTTCCAGAGACAATAGAGGGAAATTGGGATGTGACTGGGGATATGATATCCAAGGAGCCCAGGGTACAACATCGTTGGTTATGCTGCTCTACCATGGAGGCCCTTGGCTTGTTTGCAATTAATGGAATTGTATACACTTACCTTCTAAATTGTTGTGTGGATTTTACAATGCAAGGTAACTATTGTAGTGACCCTTCGATGTTGAGCACTGAATTTAATTTTTGTATTAAATTAAGGACACGTAATAGAATGCAGCCAGTGGAAACAAACAGTGTAGGGAGTGCTATTCGATAGTCATATCAAAATATTGAAATCTTGAACTCTGATGTACATCTAATCATTAGATGTACCCTTCTGGATTGTGAAATGAAGGTTTTTAATTCTTTGTATTTTGACAGATTCATGGGGGAAATGAATGGGTGAGTGATGTTGAACCCTAAATTTACCAGCCATGTCCTGGAGAAACCTCCTCATGTGTCCAATGAAGAAATAAGCATCGCTAAGAGAAAACTGCATAGAGAAATTAGGGCTATGAAGAGATCGGGTGCTGGCCAACTTGATATTCGTCATGACCAGAAGAAGCTAAAACTGAAATATAGGAACTTTTGTAAATTTAAGAAGATAGTTTTACTCCAGATAAACGCTGAATATTTGCTGCAAACTTTGATAAAACTTGATGCTCAGGCTTTTTGGGCTTTGATTCATAACTTGGAGCCTTTGTTTCAAATTACGAATTGAATGCGCTTACAGAAGTCCAATAGGTTGATTTTTTCAGAGATGTATATGGCCATGAAAGAGTACAGCCTGATTATGATCTCATTGCTGGCAATTATAATTTATCTTCTCCATGTGTCCTGGAGTTAGAATGTGAGAATATTTGGACCTTGACAACATATTGTAAAAGGTCAAGAGCCCCAGGGCCCAATGGGCTCACAAACATGGCCCTTAAATTGGACCCAGTCAATTTGTCTAAGGTCCGTTTGCAGTTATTTGGGAGCATTTCCGAATCAGGGATATTTCCAGCCTCATCGAGCAGGCTAATTAGTGTGACCACCATTAAGAAAGGATCTAGGACGGATCCAAAATAGTATCAACCAATTTCCTTGATAGATGCGGATTGCAAAATGTTTGCCTCTTTATTGTTATGCCATCTTGAAGGGTGGGCTAGGTCGATCATAAGATTAACCCACTTCCAGATGGGTTTTTATAAATGACATTCAACAAACCTGAATGGCTTAGTAGTAAGGGCACTGCAGGATTCTGCATGTGGAAAATATAATGGTTGTACATATCTGGCCTCAATAGTTCTCTCAATGGCCTTTGATAATGTCTCAAAGAATAGATTTTGGAGTAAATTAGTTAACTCAGGGTTGTTGGGTGGGTATTTGTGTTAAGTTAAATAAGGAAGGCATCCTATATGAGCAAATTAATACTATTGTGGGTATAGGAGATACTGGAGATGTAGGGATAATGTAAATGGAGGCTGCAAGTAGGACACAACATTATATTCAGAGGAGACAGTAAACTGAGTACAAAAATACAGACAGCAAATGGAAATGCACATCAGGCATGTTTTAAAATGATCCACTACTGGGTGAATAGGTCATCTGTCCAGTGTGCACTGTATACATATATGAACCAAAATTAACCAACTAACCCTTTCCATTAATTGATCATTTACCTTTAACAAAGCATTGCAAAATGCTTCAGAGGGAATGACAAAAGTAAGATGTTGTTTTACAGTAGAATTATAACGTGCATCTAGTTTTCTGGCTGTGATTTTATTGCACAAATTGTGAAGTAAAATATGGGCTTAGGTGAAAAACGCCATTGTACCAGAGGACATTATTGTTATGCTTCCAGAGAAACCAGCTCGGATGATGTGTATATATCAGAAAATAAGGCAGGTTTTAGTTAGAGTGACAAGGCTAATGTATAAATTCAGGGGACAGAGGAGGTGTGGGCAGATGTTGTTCAGAGAGGTACAGGAGACTTCCAGGCAGACATTCAATGGAGCGGAGCAATAGATGGGAGAGCGGTTATTCTGGCATAGAGTTTGCATCTTCCCTGGGGCTGGAGGATGACTGCATTTGCTGCCAAGCTGACACAGAGGGAGAATCTTCCATGTTTTAGGTGAGCATGCTAGTAAAACGTGAGGGAATGAATGAATGCATTTTTCCTTTGTCAGACAGAAGTTTCAATGTGCATTTGTTCAATGTCACATGCCAATATTTTTATAAATATTTTTATAAAAGGCACCAGAGTTGGTTTAGTTTGGCTTATCCCAAGTCTCATGGTCCAAGGTCAGGGGAAACTGGTTACAATTCATTATCATTGAATGGTGTTTATTTCCCCACTCGCTCCTTCCCTGCAGCTCTCTGGCCGACCTCTCTTGGCCCTCTTCTTGCTCCCTCCTGCAAGGCCAAAAACCTTGGGGTCATCTTTAACTCCACACTCTCCTTCTCTCCTCACATCTCTGATTTCTCTAATAAGTCACACTACCAGCTGCACCGCCTCAGAGGTGTTCTTCCTTTCCTCTCCTTCCCCCAGAAGCTTACCGTCTTCAGAGCCCTGGTTCTCTCTAGGCTGGACTATTGCAACATCCTCTATCTAAAGCTGCCTGCCTCTACCCTCCGCCCTCTTCAACTTATCCAAAACAGGACTGAAAGACTTGTCCTTGGCCTCAAGCCCAGGGATCATATCTCTCCAGGACTGAAATCTCTACACTGGCTCCCAGTGGCTGCAGGGATTAAGTTCAAAACCCTCTGCATTGTCCACAAGGCCTTCTGGGGCATGGGACCGCAATGCCTTCAACTCTCTCTTCCCAAATACCTTACTTCTTGGGCACTTCGCTCATCTGCCTCCAACACCCTCAGGGTCAGTCACTTCTCCAAGCAACAAGTTGGTAGTCGATCTCTCTCTTCGGCAGGGGCCTCCCTCTGGAACAGCCTTCCTGCCTCCCTGAAACTTGAGGAAAACCATCTCCGGTTCCGGAAACACCTTAAAACCTTCCTCTTTGCTTCTGCCTTCTCTGCCTCTCTCGCCTGCTGAAATTCCTGGCTGAAACTGCACTGGCAACCTGGCCACCCTTTCTGATCTTGGGGCCAGGCCCTGCCTTTTGCACACCGGCCCTGCCTCCCTGGCAACCCCCCCAAACCTGGGGACTGTTTTTCTGCATCCCTACAGTCCTCCCACCAGTACTTATGCCTGCTCTTACCTTGTACTTGCCAACATTTGGCCGCTTTTATTTATCATATTTATTATTCTATCCCGTGTACTGCACTTGCTACCATCTGGCCGCTTTTGTTTACCATATTTATTCTTCTATCCCATGTACTGCACTTTCCCCTCTCCCTTCCCCCAGGCACTTTTCCCTTCTCCCCACCCATGCACTTGCGTGATCTGAATGACACCTGGCCTATTAGGATCGCTGTCTGTCTTCCCACTGTTCCCTTCCCTTGCCTCGCCACGCCTTCAAACACTTGTGTATAGGCGCGTTATAAATGCCATATCATATCATATCATATCATTGTCAGCCTGATTGAAATACGCACCGCCATCCCCCCTCTACTGAAGGTAGTGTTGGTGCTACACTTCCTGGCCACAGGCACCTACCAGCACACAGTGGGGCACATGCATGGCATATCACAACCCTTATTTTTACATATGCTGAACCAAGTGCTGGATGCCTTTCTGAAGCACACAGGGGACTACATATCCCTACCACGGACTCCCCAGAAGATATTTGACACAAAAGTTCACTTCCATGCACTGGCAGGCATGCCAAATTGTATTGGTGCACTTGACTGCACACATGTGGAATTGGTGATCCCACATGCAACAGAGCTGGCGTACTGCAATCGTAAGCAATATCACTCACTCAATGTATAGATGGTATGTGACTCCAGCAAGATCATCACACATTGTTGTGCCCGATTTCCCGGATCAATTCATGATTCAATGGTCCTGCACAACTCCACGCTACCACGCTACATGGAGCGACATGCACGACAACGTGCCTGGCTGCTTGGTAAGTTGCATGACAGGCACATGGCAGTGAAATGGGGGGATAGAAGCGCATGCCACCATGGTGTCATTGTTGTGGTGACAGCACAATGTGCACATTCCAAAACACCGTGCCCCAAATCATCCCAAACTGAACATGACAACCAATTCCATAGCAATGAAGTAAGATGCACACCTATCACAACATGCTTAACTAAAAACAAGCCCACATCCCACAACACGTGCACCACCCATCATCAAACCTCACCCTCTGTAACACAATCCAGCAAAATGCTGTGAGTATTCACTATGTAAATGTCTGCAGCAAATCACCACACAGGACAAGCATCCATGAGAGTGCACTAAACAAAACCACCAAGGGAATCCACTGCTTTTCCACTGCTTTTCACAGGGCCACCACCACAGAAGTGCAGCATGTCACCATGGGAAGAATCAGGGCTAAATGCCAAATAATGCAGAGACTACTGCCAACACTGCCAGTTAGAAAATCATACAGAACACTAGACATCACATGTTTAACACATACACAGCAGTATGCGTCCACAATGCATGAGCAACATCAAGGCAGTGTACACTGTGTATCATCTTGAAGATGGAATCCACACCATAAGACCATGGCACAGAACGCATTGAGGGAAGGAAAAATGTGTGCATACAACCAGGGACATGTGCATGTGATCAACAAACATCTGCAGGCATGTATGATAAGTACAGGTGTCCATCAGCAATCGACTAACACATGCCTTTTTTTGCACACATGCAGGTGATGGTGGCTATCCCTTGAAGCCGTGGCTTCTCACCCCTGCCCAAAACCCACAGCAGAACAGGCACGAGGATGACTACAATTGTTCCCATACCCGTACTCGTGTGGTCATCGAGCAGACCTTTGGCCTGTTGAAGGCATTTTTTCGCTGCCTTAGCCGGTCGGGTGGGGCACTCCTCTACAGGCATGACAAGGTGACCAAGATCATCATGGCATGTGTCATGCTGCACAACATGTGTGTCCGATGGAATGTGCCCCTACCCCCTGACATTGAACTGCAACCACCAGGTGATGATGAAGGGGATGAAGAAGATGTGGGCACACATCATCGCGGTGCTGATGCAGAGGAGGGACGTGCTGGGCATCAGTCAGTGATTGCACAATATTTCTAACACACATGGGTGCAGAGGGTGAAATGAAAGTGGGACAGAGGGCACTGGGTGTGGGATTACATGTACACTAAAGGGAGCGCAGAGCTTCCTAGGTTTTGCGAATTTTTACAGACGCTTTATACCAGGTCATTCACATTTGGTGCATCCTATTACCGCCCTCCTACGCAAGCATCAGAAATTTGAATGGACCCCCACATCTGAAGAAGCTTTTTGTGCTCTTAAAAGCCGATTCACATCTGCTCCAGTATTACAACACCCACAACCAGATCTCCCTTACATTGTAGAGACTGACGCATCAAACGCGGCCATGCGAGCGGTCTTGTCCCAATGGAATACGGATACTGGTCAACTTCATCCCGTGGCTTTCTGGTCGAAAAAATTCTCACCCGCAGAACTAAATTATGAGGTTACGGATAAAGAACTGCTTGCGATAAAAGAAGCCCTCAATGAATGGAGGCATTACTTACTCAGAACTAAACATACCATTACCATAATAACAGATCATCGGAATCTTCAGTACTTACGTTCAGCTAAAGCACAATCATCAAGACAGCTTCGTTGGGCTCTGTTCCTATCAGAGTATGATTTTGTGATTACCTACCGACCCGGAGTTAAAAATGGAAAAGCAGAAGCTCTATCGCGCATAGGCAAAGGAGAACAAGCTTCCAGAATTTCTGATCCAGTGGACATCATTCCTGGAGACAAGATCCTCGGTCTGTGTGGCAATGATTCTTCATGGGAAGAAATCAAGCAGGGGGTAAAAGACAGCCTGCCCGTAAAAGATTTAGAAACATGGGAAGAGAAGCGGTTAACTTTTCCGTCAAGAATTGCCTACCATTCTATCGAGACCGTCTGTACCTTCCAAAACGTACTCTACAGGATGAAATACTTGTAAACTATCACGATTCACCAATGGAAGGCCACCCAGGAGTGAGTAAGACTATTGAGAAGATAGAGAGATCCTACTGGTGGCCAAATTGGCGACAGGATGTTCAGGATTTTGTCAACTCATGTGGGACTTGTGCCCAAAACAAGGCCTCAAAGCAGAGGCCCGCCGGTTTATTGCAACCACTGGTTATGCCACCCACACCTTGGCATACAGTCTCTATGGACTCTATCACAGACTTGCCTCCCAGTTCAGGATTCAACACCATTCTTGTGGTAGTTGATTTATTCACCAAGATGGCCCACTTTATCACTCTTAAAGGGATTCCGTCAGCTCCGGTCTTGGCTAGGGAATTCCTCTACCACATTGTGAAGTTGCATGGGTTTCCATCCGTATTAATCTCCGATAGAGGGAGCCAATTTGTGTCTCGTTTCTGGAAGCATTGCAGTTCTCTGAACGGAATTGAAATCCGGTTGTCTACCAGTCACCACCCTCAAACAGACGGCCAAACTGAGCATACAAACCAGACTTTAGAGCAGTACCTCCGTTGTCTACTACACCAGACAGAACGCTCCTGGGAAGAAATCCTGTGGATGGCCGAATACGCTTTTAATAATTCAATAAACGTTTCCACGCGCATGACACCATTTTACACTCTGTTTGGCCGCAACCCTAGGACCTCAGCATATGACCCACCAGAAGCCATCAAAATGCCAGCCATAGGGACTTTACATGAGAGGATTTCACAGGCAAACAAAGATGCAATAGAACACCTTAAGACAGCTAAGATCACACAGAAAAAGTATGCTGACTGTCATCGACAAGAAGCCCCTAAATACCAAGTCGGAGATCCTGTATGGCTAGCAATCAAATATATAGCTTTGAAGGGAACCAGGAAATTTCAACCCATTCACAATTGAAAAGGTAGTAACTCCAGTCGCCATGAGGTTAACCCTGCCTCCACAGATGCGCATACATCCCGTGTTTCATGTTTCCTTGTTGAAGCCAGTTCAGCCTGGGACTAGAACCTTAGCACCCCCAAACCCTCTAATATTTTCAGGGGAGGAGCCAGAATTTGAGGTCAAACAAATACTAGACTCTAAGATGGTGAGAAAGACCTTGTATTATTTGGTGGACTGGAAAGGATATGGTCCTCAAGACAGGTCATGGGAGCTAAAAGAGAACATTCATGCCCCTCGGTTATTACTCAAGTTCCATAAGAACAATCCCAATAAGCCTGGTCCGGGAAACACATCCTTGGGAGGGGTCTTGAGGGGGAGGACTGTTATGGGTACTAGGTTAGGTGGCACTATTCAGTCAATTACATACCCAGTTCATGATAGCAGGAGGAGAAATCAGTCAGGAGCATTATGGGTAAGAGCTTGGAGGGCAAGGTCAGGGTAAATATCCATGTCTCCATTTGGAATCACCTATCCTCCATAGGATAACAATAGAGTTCCTGTTCCACTAACATGGATCCCATTTTGTTCCAATCTGGACTTTATGCAACGCTCTAGTCTTTCGGGCGAGGCCCTCTATAAAAGCCACACCCAAAAGAACAAGACTTGCTTTGTGTGTTTTCTGTAGCAGTGAGCACGCGCTTACCTGATTCAGTCTCCAGAGCTCTTCCATGGTTTTCTGCAGACCTGATCCCCGGCAGGACACATCCTCGCTTCTTTGAGCTCTGCATCTGCAAGGGAACAACTGAAAGCATTAGCGAACTTCATTTTTTCAACTCACCTGTTTTCTTCTGGCAGACCCGATCGTCTCTTCAGCTTCATCTTCACCTCGCGGACCATCTGGCCTTTGCAGTCCGTTGGATTTTCTTTTTCGAAGAGGTATTTCTTGACTAGACCTGTTAGGAGAAAGACAAGAGAAAGAGGGATTAATCGCTAAAGACAATTCTGGGTCCAAATACCCTAAGGACATACATTTTCTCTTACCTGCGCCTAGTGAAGTAACTGGGCCACCGAGAACTCTTGGAAATTGAACTCTTCGATCCACCAAATAGGGGTTCAGTGAAGTAACTGTCCCTGCACTTATTTTGGATCGCCTGAACTTTCCGAAATTTAGGAGGCGGCCTTGTTTTCTCTCCGCCACAACAAACAAGTGGGGATAGCTTCCCTACAGCACAACTGCCACCCGGCCCGCACCATAGCCCCCCTGCAGAGACAGGACGGAGAGCACGCCTTACGAAACTAAGAGGTGAGCCCCTAAACACAGTGCTTAACTCAGGGTGGGTGAGAGGGGGTTTTACCAGGGCCTGGCACAGTTCTAACCCGTCCCTTACCTATCCTTACAGGAAGAACCCCAGGAGAGGGAGATAAGTTGAATTCGGGGAATAGCAGAGCAGAGGTCGAGAGAATCCATCGCTCCCGCAGAGTTTTCAGGTGAGCGTGACAACTATGCACTGTATAACAATAAATGACATATATGCAATAAGGAATGTCCACGCAAGTATTTTTTCTGCTACACAATGTGTGTATTGTTCAATAGTACAAAGTGCTCAAACCCTCCACCTCACACACCCTCTCCCCCCTCCACCTCCCCCCACAACTCCCCCACATACCCTCTCACCCTCCCACTCACCTCACGAATCCCCCACACACCCTCACCCGCTCCCACTCCCCCACAACTCTCCTACACACCCTCACCCCCTTCCCCTCCCCCACAACTCCCCCACATAAGGTACGCACAGACTGCAAAGGGGGCTGGTTTGAGTGGAGCTGGATGACGATGGGGTGCCCGCTTGCTCCAGACTGGGGGCCGGATGTTCAGCCTTTAAGGAATCCACTATGCGGGAGAGGACCTGCCTCAGAGCAGACACCTCCTTGCATATGTGTGTAGTGCTAGCCTCAATGGCCTGCCTCAGGGACGCAGTGTTGTCGCGCCCCTCTTGCCTTGCCTGGGCACCATCTGACACAAACTGCCTGACTAGGGCAGTCAGCTCCTCCTGGCGCTGTACTGTATATTCTATCTGCAGCATATCTACCCGGACACCAGTGGAGGTGGATGGTGCATGTGTCACATCTCCAAAACCGTGTGGCTTCTATGTGGGGCTCATGCTCCCTTGAACTGTCTCCCCTCCAGACTGCTCCGGTGTGGTGTCATGGTAGGAGTACTTAGGTGTGACCTGGGGTGATGGTGCAGGATTGGTTGTGGCAGGTAAGTCTGAAGAGTCATCCTCCACGGGGACACACAGCTGGCCCTGGCTCTGCACATCCTCATCTGTCTGGGGTGCCGTAGCTGCCGCCTCCACAACAGAGCTGGTCACAGCCGAAAGGGCCTCATCCTCCACTGTCTCCTGTGAAGGGGACACAGGTGTGGTGGGGACAGTAGCAGTGGCCCTTAGCGGCACCAGTGCCGTGGCATCCGGTGGTGTTAGCCCCTTCTGTGCCTGTTGTGGCTTCGCTGGCCCTTTCCAAGTTGAAGGCCTGTTGGCTTCTTCCCTGGCCTTCTTCTGGGGAGTTGTTGCCTGTGGGGCTGAGTCCCGTGCCTCGCTGTCAGGATCTCAGCCTGTGCGGGACCGAGAGAGGGAAGGCATCAGTGATGGTTCGGCAAGCATCAAGCATACATTGGTATTATTGCTGTTCTACACAGAGGGAATTAGTATTGGAGTTTTGAGAATCACGTTGCTTGCTATATGGGTGGAGCATGCAGGCATTTGTCAGGTTCACTCACGTAGGAGCTGGTGTATGCTGTGTGACATGTGTTTCTGTTGTGGACTGCGTGCAGTGTGACTTATGTCGTTTTCATATTTGTGTGGTGTGTGTCAGGTATGGCATTGCCATGCTGCATGCATGTGGATGTGTCTGTGCTGAGGACAGCATCTAGGCAGGGATGTGTCAATGTGTATGTAATGGCCCATGCATTGCCTCTTTGGACGGACAAATTGGTGAACTATCATCATACTTTGCATTGCAATGTTTTCTTAGGACACTCACCTCCATCCTCCGATGAGGTGGTGCCATGTTCCATCTCTGCCACACCTTCTATTGCCTCGATGCCAATAGTGCTGGTGCAGATTTACTCCCACCGGCTTAGCTTGATGGGTGAGCTAAGACCACCGCCAGTAGCCATGGCCTGGCTCCGGTCTGCCGACATTATGTTCCTGACTCTCAGGCGCAGGTCGTCCCATCGCTTGCACACGTCCTTGATTGTGCAAGGGGTGTTTCCTACTGCATTGACTTTTTGGGCAACAAGTTGCCAGATCTCATTTTTCTTAATCTGTGCCTCTCTCTTGAGGTTGTTGGCAAAGACAACCTCAGCATCATCTGCAAGTGTCTCTGTGAGCATGGTCAGCTCGTCCTCTGTGAAGCGCTCTTTGCGCTGCCGGGATGCGCCTTTTTTGACAGCCTTAGGCATGATGCTGGTGGTTGATTTCTGCAGTCGGAAATATGCTCCAGGTCCTGTGTAGTGAGGATGGCAATGGATTGTGTTTTTCAAGATGGCCTCCTTGCTCTTTCCAGTTCCTGCGCGATGACGCTACTTACGGTTCCGCTTATTAGCATAGGGCATTTTTGGGACTTTAGCGGCATGTCGATACCAGCATGCTGTTAAGCTCATACACGCAAACTCATAATAGCCCACTGCTAGCGGGCTCTTTCCTACATGGACACAGTATTTTAAATAAGTGCGCCTCTGTATTCAGGAGGCAAACTCCGATAGGTTGCCGAAGAAATCCTGTGGTCTCGAAATTGCAGTTACCCACTGCTCCAAAATACAAAGTGTGATAACAGACCAGTCTTGCACTGGCAAATGAATTCAATACATGAATTAAGAATGAATGCATTAATGAATGAATTAATGAATTAATGAATTAATGAATGAAGAAATTACTCAAGCCTCTAAGAAAGATATGTCTAGAGGAAGTGGGTTGAAATTGAAAACACTGCATGCAGGTCGCACACAAGCGCTGTATGGGTCCATAAAAGGAGCAAGGTGGGGCACATACGTACAAATAAAGAAATGCATGGAAAAGTATATAACATAAGAAAGAAATCAGTACTTTGTCAATAAAATAAAGGATCACTGTGAATACTCTCGTGTGCAATATGTGCTTTGAGAGAGAAGATATTGAACAGTATGGCCCTTGTAATCCTATTAGAATTGCACCTAGTCTGGTACACGAGGCCATCATAAGAAGAGCTCACTTTTTAATAAGCTTCTCTTTAACTTGCAGAACATTTGCACCATTTACGCCTGGCGCACTGTAGTTATATGCGTCTTGGTATAGTGACAGAAACATTGATTTCAACATGGAATGCCTCATTACGACATTGGTGGTATTAACAGTGGTGACTGCCCCAGCCCACTGCCCCATCCTCCATACCTGACACCACCACTGCCTCCAGTGACGCTTGATAATGTATATCCAAATAGTACTCGTCTTTAGTATGAAGCGCTTTCCGACTTAGGTTAAAATAACACTTGTAAACTACCTGTTTTCTTATATATTTTCCTTCTGTTTATTTAGTTTTGTCCCGTGTACATGTCCCACTCGTTTGCATCCTCATACATTGGCTCACCACCTGTTCTCATCCTTGTGCTATTGCAGAGGCACCTTAACAGGGAATGGCTCCACCATCTGATCAAAGTTGATATCCCTGTTCTTCAAGTTAATACAAATACAAAATGCAAAAGCCACCAAACTCTTTTGTCATTAATGCCACTCCTTCTTGAGGTGAATCTTGTGGTAAATCTGCAGATTACAAGTGGTTATGAGGAAGATTTAGATCCCATTGATGGAGTCCACAGAGGTCTTTTGAGATTTGGAGCATTTACCACAGGAGGTAATTCTGGCCATGGTAAATCCTTCATTTTTTGGTAGTAATGTGGGGAAAAACCTTTTGCAAACTGCTGCAGTTTTTCCACCACATACATGATCTCCAAAGTCGGAATTTGTGGGTGTGGTAAAAGTGACAGCAGTACATTTGCTACCATCACTTTTTTGACCACACCACCCAACTCATGATGAAGCCCATAAGCTTATGTTATGTTTTTAAATGTTAGACTACATACATGAAATGAAGACTTACTATTAATATCTTCGTATTAAATCAAATGTAATCTATTAACATGTTCACACAGATTATTCTTAAAAATGTCCTGCTTGGGTGTTCGGAATACTATTTAAATGTCTTCGATGAAATAAACGTGCTGGTTGTTATCATCCCTACCTCTCTCCCTTGTCCCCTTCACCTCCACCTTCTTTTCCCTTTACGCTGAAGCGATTACACAGCACCCAAAGAAGAATCGTTCCTGAAAAAAGGATAGTTTCCTTTGTGGCAACCCTGCCATCTAGTGGTTACTGAGCATTACATTAAATCTTATTTTTCCGACGTGTAACCGCAGCTATTTTGAAATATAGGATTTTCAACCTTCAAAGAAATTAATTTATCAAATTAAAATAATAAAGTGATGCATAATGCATAAAGTCCCCAAAAAGTAATAATGCCTGCAGTTAAGTTCTGCGTGCATGCTTAGCCTTCCATGCATTTGAATAAAGACATCCAGTAAATTAATGCAACAACACATACTTCAATGGTGTTAATTAGCTTTTTCCATAATCAAACTGCAAATACTTAAATACAAATTCCAGAATAAAAGAGGCAGAACACATTGTTGGTTAGCCATATCAGAAGGTCCACAAACATACATTTGCATTAGCTCCAGTGGAATGATATGATATGTCAGTTATAACGCGCCTATACACACATATATTAAAAAGGCGCGACAGGACAAGGTACGGAAGACAGAGGGAGGACAAGACAAATGGTCTTACTAGGACTCGTGTCAATCAGATCGTGCAAGTATGACAGTGCAAAGTGCAGGAAGGAGGGAGAGGGGGAAGTGCCTGAGAGAGAGAGAGGTGGGAAGTGCAATCAGGGCAGCAATTGTTCTGAGAAAGTGCAGCCAGGGCAGCGCAGCTCTGGGTAAGTGCAGGGAGGCAGGGGACTGTAGAGATTACAGTTACAGCCCCTAAGTGCACAGTAGGTCCCGGAAGCAATGCAGTGGCGACTGATCATGGAGGAGCCTGGCACCCAGTCAGGCTCTCCTGGTAGCCAGGCAACAAGTCAGCGCCACAGATAGGTAGGCCAGCAAGGGAGGGAGAGAGAGGATGTAGCTGAGAAAAGGAAGGTATTGAGCTGCTTCTGGATTTTCAGGTGGTGTGGCTCAAGTTTGAGAGTGCAGTCCTCTTCTGGATTCGTTGAAGAGTGCAGAGATTAGAGAAAGGCAGATTGAGAAAGAGGCTGTTGCACTAGTCCAGCCTAGAGAGAACCAGGGCTCTAGAGACAGTGAGATCTGGGGAAAAGTAGAAAAAGGAGGAATACCTCAGAGCAGGTGCAACTGGTGATGGGCCTTCTTGACAAGGTCTGTGATGTGAGGAGAGGAGGAGAGAGTGGAGTTGAAGATGACAGCAAGGTTTTTTGCCTCACAGGAAGGCAAAGGAAGAGGGCCCAAGGAGAGTGGCCAGAATGACCAAGGGAAAGCAGGGGGGGCAATGAGAAGGATATCAGTTTTACTGGCATTAAGGCAGAGATCATTGGAGGCCCACCAATCCTGAATAGTGTATAGACAGTCAAGAATGAGCACAAGAGTAGAGGAGGCCCAGGGGAACCTGAAAAATAGCTGATTGTCATCTGCATAAAATTGAAAGTTAGAGGAGAAGGTAGAGATCAGGTGGGCCAAAAAGGCCAATTAGACATTGAAGAGCCAGGGTGAGATGGTAGAACCACATGTGGAGAGAGAGGTGGTTGAGATAAATGATCCAGTTGGACCATTCGAGGGTCGTTCCAGAAGGCAGGCGGTCAATCACTCCATGCCTTGCTCCGTGATGCCTAGGTTCATGCAGAGCCTATTGATCAGGATGCCGTGATGGACTGTGTCAAAAGTGCAGGAAAGGACAAGGAGGATAAGGACAGAACGAAGGCTGGAGTCAAGATTAGAAAGCAGATCTTCACGGGTGTTCAGGAGAGCAGTTTCTGTGCCTCTGGCTGCTCTGACAGCAGACTTATAGTCATGGAGCCAACCAACAGATTTGGTGTGGAGAGTTAGCTGGGAGATGCCCAGATTTTCCAGGAGTTTGCCCAGGAAGGTAGTGATAGAGTTTGGGTGGTAGTTTGCCGGGCATATAGGATTGGCCAAAGGCTTTTTAGGGAGGGGGTGCACAAGGGAGTGCTTGAGGAGGGAGGGGAAATATCCAGTGGTGAAAGAATGATTACAGAAATCGGCCGAGGCTGGTGCAAGGGAGTCAATGTGGTCCTTAAAGGTTCTGGAGGAACAAGGGAGCACCTGTTTGGATGACACTTTCATAGATCAGACTTGTCTAGAAACGTTGTCAGGTGTTGTTGGAGAGAAAGAGGAGAAAAGAGGAGAAGAGGGAGGGGCAGCCAAAGGAGTCCGAGAGAGGTAGAGGGAGAGGAGGAGGAGAGAGAGGATGGGATGTCCTGAGTTTTAGTGGTGAAGTGAGAAGCCAGAGCCGTACAGAGGGCCTTGGAAGGAACAAGAGATGCAGTCTAGATTGTCAAACCTATGTTTATATGTAGACCAAGAAGTTTAATGCAGTAAATGATTAACCAAGTTTTTTTTAACGCTTGATTCAAAACATCTTCTTATATTAGAAGAGCTTTGACTCATTTCATATTTGTTTAGTAAAGTTTTGAAAGAAGGAATTTACCTGAATAGTTTCAGATTTTGACCAATATCAACTAGTTGTTTTCTTCCTCTCTTTCACTCCTTCTATCGTGTATCACTGTATCACCCCTGACGTCCGTGATCCACCTCCTGAACATCATTCTACAATGTCTGCGCCATATCACCTCTGGCTGTGGCCCATTTCTCCCCGATCAGTCAGATTTGTGAAGCAAGTCAAGAGGTGTTAGCAATATATATTCAGTGAACAGACTTTGTTAAAGGGACATTATGGTTAAATTGCACCAATAAAAACCTATCAAATTCAGGGAAAAAACATTCCTAAAGGGACATTATGGCTACAAGTAAAATAAAAAATAAAAAGAAATTCACCATTTATGTTAAGCTATGCAATCATAACTTGCGCCACTGTCATGCACTTCTAACACTAACACCAAGGACATCAAACATGACATCACAAGACATCATTATTGACATCACTGATGACATCACATATCTGAGGTGGTTGTTTTTGTTCAGTGACTGTATTAATTTTAAGCAGAGGACATCATGTGGTTTATACTACATTGAAACCATGATACACGTACAATAAACGTACTGTCCATGTAGAGCTTGACCTTGTTCTATATTCTGAAGTGCTTTCCCCTAGGGTTTACTATGAGGTCCTAATGCACATACATTGACCAAGAAGCAGATCCCATGGAGATAATACATTTTTCAACAATGAGATATGCTTCAACTTATCATTTTACAATCTAAACATACCATCTTAAGAATACTTTAGTTCTATGATCCAAACTGCAGTTGTTGTTTCTCTTTTATAATTTGATTGCTTTATTCGCCCAAACACTTCACTTCAAAGTTTTTTTTTTTTAATAAGCACCTTTTATGTGGAATGAATTTGTTTATTACAAGGCTACTGATCACCTTTGATATGTTGTAAATGCGACTGTGAGTGGTACCCCTTATACCTATGCTCCATTTGCATTCTTATGCAGTAGTAATATCATATGTGATGTAATCATTGAGGTCATTGATGATGTCATTTGTGATGTCCTGGGTGTTAATGCTAGCAGTTGCATAGATTACCATAACTGGTGAATTTCCTGTAACCATAATGTCCCTTTAACAAAGTTTTTTCCATGAATTTGAAACTTGTTTTAGTGCAACTTAACCATAACACTCCTTTAACAAAGGTTTTTCACTGAATTTCATCGTTTTTTATCAGTGAATCTTAACCATATTGTCACTTTAACAAAGGTTTTTCATAAGTTTCCATGAGTGATTTTTTTGTGATGTACATCACTGTATATAGGTTTTTAATAATTCATTGTTTAACATATATGACAAAACTATAAACCTCCTATAACAAACAAAATACATTTTTTGCAATGCATACTGATGTGTGTTTTTATCAGCAGCACATGCTGGGATGCACCTCATGGTTGAATTCCCTAGGGCATGAGGCTCAACCATCACTCCAGCCCTACCAAACAACCGTCGTTATCCACTGCACCTACCATTCATCCTACTTCACTGTCCACTGTGCCCTCATAATGTGACCAATGGCCAGTGCTCATGGCTTACAGCCATGGTCAGTCTCCAAATCCATGGGTCATGGGCTTCGGCCATGCCGCATTCCCCAATAAGCAAATCAGAGAACACATTTGCATTTTTTCCGAGGGCCAGGCCAACTACCCAGACACCAAATGTATATCACTAGTTTTTCTACTTACATTCTTACACTTTGGAAAAATAAAACACAAAACATATTTCCAAAAACATGCATTTACATCGTTGCTAATGCTCGTCGCGCAAGTTTGTTGTAAACTAGTCCATCACTAAAGGCTGTAACCACAAGCAGAATATTTTTTCCCCTCAAACCTACTGCTTCACCCATGCTGCATGCCGCAATAAGCAAATTACAGTACACATTTCTCCTTGCTGATGGTCAGGCCCATTGCCAAGACACCAAAGTTATATCACTGTTTTGTGTACTACATGTTCATACTTTCACAAAATAAAATACAGAACATATTTGTAAAATTATGCTTTGAAGCTCTTGCTGACCCTCCTTGTGCATATTTGCTGCAATCCCATCCAGCATTTCAAACTGTACCCACAAGCAGAATTTCTTTTTCCCATTCAAACCTATCCCAATTTCGAAAAACTTTACCACATAGCCGGTCCCTGTTGGCCATGCCCACTTTAACCCCACTACTAGTCCCTCGTGGTTATAGCCAGTAGCCAAACTACCAGGACAGGGACACTCTGCTGCAAATGGCACGTGCCACCGGTCTCATCATGTATAATGGCTAGTGGATTGGATTCTTTGCAGATTATACCATGTAGTTCCAGAGAGCATGCCAATCTTTTGAATCGGTTAAAAGAAAGATGCATTCACTTGGCATGAGGTAAGCTCTCTTCTTCCCTGGCACAACTCAAAGTATACAACGAGGGAACAGTGCACTTTTTCAACAACCTAAAGGAGGCATGGACATGGCTTGAAATTAACGTCCTCTCATCACCTTGATTTCAGCCATGAAGGGACGAGCCAGACAAGAGCCAGACTTGGGTCACTCCCCAACCCTGTCTAAACCACAGGCAGCAGAACAAACAGGTCCCTTAGAGTCCACGCTGGGAGCGGAGAGTAAAGGGAGAGTTGGTGCCCCTAATGGCACCGGCTTACACTCTTGCAAAGACATACATGTGTAAACAATACTAGCGGCTATAGCTCGGGAATGGAGGCTCGCACAAACAGCAACAGCGGGCCCCACACAGATGGATGACTTGGTATCTTTGCACCCGTTTGATGCAGTGTTAGGGTGACAGGTGCTTCAAATTGGGGAGATGTACAGGGTTGGATGAGGGGAAAGTTGGCTAACCGTTGTTGGCCTGATTCTGGTTGATTTTTGGTTCACAAGGTTTTCAAGTTGAGGGGAAGTACAGGGTGGGTATGGGAGTTTCTTTACCCTATCATGTTTCCTGTAGACACAGTTGCTTACAGGTTGGAGGAATCCAGCTCTATTGTTGCAAGAAGCCTTTCTGGACTCGTAGGTATATTGGGGAATGGAGGGTTTGGAGTTATTTTTTTCTCTTTCTTTGTGTTAATTTCCATCCAGTCATCACATACATATCTATTCACATTGCTGTACATGTAGACATACTACTGATCACTTACCTAACCACTGACAAGCTCAATTCCCATACTGCACAGTGATAGGCAAGGGAACCAAATGAAATCCCTTAAATTCCTTATATGGAATGTCAATGGCCTGGGAAACGGTATCAAACGACGACTTGTCACACAATTCAACAGGCACTCCCCTGACATGGCCCTTCTTACCAAAACACACCTAGCAGGTACCTCATGCACCCTTTTCAGCAGAACAAATTACCTGACAGCAATTAACATAGGTTTCTCTATGGGATCTAGGGGTTCCTAATATTAGTACCTAAATGCCTCCCCTTGGAATTAATGCGGGTAAAGCAAGATCCTACAGGCAGATTTGTGATTTTGTCGAGCAAGATATGTGGCGAGACCATTGTGCTACTAGCAGTATATGCTCCCCCTTCACTCCCAGCAGACTTACTTGACTATAGTGTGGCCCTTGTAGCAAATTTTTGACCCGATTTATGGATCCTTGGCAGCGACTTTAACGACGTCATGGATGTAACACTAGACTGCACAAACTTACGGGGCAGGATCCCTGAGACCACAACAAAACAAGCAGCCTTTGCCTTGGCGCTCGGCTTGAGCCATGTTTGGCGAGAGCTTCACCCTCTGGAACGGGGATACTCCTTTCACTCGGAGGCCCATGCCTCCTTATCAAGACTCAATTACTTCTTAATCTACAAACAAGACACACATCAGGTAATTAATGCGAACCTTCTTGCCAGAGGGGTCTCAAATCACTCAACACTAGAAATCGAGATCTGCATGAATATGACCAAACCAGCACCCTTGTGGCATCTAAACAATTATTACCTGGGCTTTCCTGATTTTATAGACCACATTCACAACTGCGCCACAGATTACTTCACCCTCAACAAAAGCACAGAAGAAAACCCTGATACACTGTGGGTGAGTTACAAGGAGGTACTCCAGGGGGAGGGGGCAGATGCTCTCCTGGATCTCTGCAAAAAAACGTCCAACAACAGAATGTAATGGAGACGTTGGAAGAAGCTAATGTACGAGAGGAGGAATACCTACTTGTGGGCTTGCCCGAGAAATACACCAGGCCCTCTTGAGGTTAAAGATAAACTCTGCAATATCTCGATAGGCAACGCCAAAGAAACCCACAGGGAGATGCCTACCTGCATCTACGAAAAAGGGGACCAGCCGGGCAAAATATTGGCTTGGCTTGAGAAATGAGACGAGGTACACATATATCTCAAGGAAATAGGGAGAGGGTTAAATGCACTCGTGCAAACAGACCGAAAAATTGCAGCAACCTTTGCATATTATTATGCAACACTCCATGAATGCCCACCCTCTGCTGGTACAGAACTCAATACTGGACAATATCATGCTCCCCAATCTGTCGGAAGCTCAACAAGCACAACTAAAAGTTGCCACTGCCAGTGCCCAACTCCACTCAGGGAAGATACCAGGCCCCACTGGGTTCCCGATCGAGACGTGGAAGAAAATTCAAGGAAAGGTAATAGCCCCTATACACACATTGTTTAACCACTGTAAGGAAAAGGGCACACTCCCCTATGACTTGTGCACAGCCACTATTGTAGTTATTCCCAAACCAGGTAAACCCCCAGACCTGTGTAAATCCTATAGATCCTTGCCAAAGTGCTTGCAACCTGACTGCACACAGTAATCCCATCATTGATCCAACTGGATCAATGCAGCCCCATGTTGGAAAAATCAACCCGTATGAACATTTGGAGATTACATCTTTTGATTGAACGTACCCCTGCCATTAGAGAACCCCAAGCACAGTTAGCTATAGACTTTGAGAAGGCATTCGACTTAGTGATTTGGGAGGCCGTCTTGAAAATTATGAGCGTGAGCTTCTTGGACAGGGTCCAACTATTATATGATGCTCCACTTGCGGAAGTCAGGGTAAATTGCTGGTCACCGAGAACCTTTCCACTGGGCCGAGGGACACAACAGGGCTGTCCACTATCCACATTACTATTTGCAATTGCCATGGAGCCCCTTGCCGTGTGGCTTCATCAGGAGGTGATGTGGATGGGCTTCCGTTGGCCAGAGGGTGGGAAAGACAGGATCTCTTTGTATGCAGATGACCTATTAATATACTTAGGCACCGCACCCTGCTCCTGCCCAATAGTTTGAACACATGTTCAAGGACTACAGAACCTTCAGTGGCCTCAGAGTCAACAGGGATAGGTCCATATTCTTTCCAATCCAGCGGATGACACAAGCAATCCCTCTGGACTGCCAAACCCGTTGACATATGTGATGTAATCTTTCATGTCCTGGGAGTTAGTCTTAGCAGTGCACGGTGGTGGTGTGAGTTATGGTTGCTTAGCTTACCATAACTGCTGATTTTCAGTTTTTTTTGTTTTTTCTTGAAACCATAACAACCTTTTAGAAACGTTTTTTCAGTGAATTTCATAGGTTTTTATTGGTGCAACTTAACCATTACATCCTTTTAACAGAGTTCTTTCAGTGAATATATATATATATATATATATATATATATATATATATATATATATATATATATATATATGCAACTGCTCAGCATCTAATGTTGCCCACAAATTCAATGGCAAACATACATAGCCGAACCAAATTTGACAGAGCACTCGGTCCGAATTACTTGTGCAAAAACCAATGACTTTATTAAAGTTAAAACTCAATCATCATAAAAGAGATATCAGTCAGCACGGACTTACAAACTACATGAAAAGTCCACAAGATGCTATATCGTGCGCCACACATTCCACCCCTACTCAGGGACTTTCTCAGGCAAAAACAAACTTTCTTTATTTCCACATTTTTTAGGGAGTTGTCTCATTCTTGGTCATGTGACTTTTGATTCCGATTCATACTGCCTGTTGAAATGCAGGCGGCCATGTTTGACTAGTTTTTAGTCGGAACCATTATATTTATAATGAAATATCAACTGTTAATATCTGCAACTCTAAATGTTTTGTCAATTTAGTACTCCTGTACTCATTTTCTTAATTTGTTACAATAATATAAACAGCCCGCTTGCCCAAGTGATTGATAATTATTTATTTTAATAAAGGGAGGGGGAATCTGAGTAGGAAACATAAATAGGGGAATTTGGAGGTTGGACATGTTACTGGGGAATTAGGGATAGAAATGTCATCATCACTTTTATTATGAGAGTGTTCTGGCAATTATTGGGGTGATTGTTGAGGGAAAGGGTCACAGGTAAAAGTGGGGCAATGAAAATCAATAATTTGTATCACATGATTTTTTACATAATTAGACAGTTCAGCAACTGGATTTTGTAATTGAGACATCTGAGTCTGTCATTTGTTAATTTTAATTTCAACAGTTTCTGTCTGTCCCTCGTTGCTATGTAAAAATGCTTCCTCGTGATTACTCTCTTGATTTTATTCTTGTTCGACTTTGTGGAAAATATAATATTTGAAAAAGATGTAATTTAATAACTGATTATTATCATGCATTGTTTGAGTGCATTTTAATATATTTCAGTGTGTTTATTATTATTTATTATTATTATTATTATTATTATTGTTTACTCAGTGAAGAAAAAGCCTGGTCGCGAAGAAAAAAAGAAGAGATCAAGCTGACAAACAAACAAAGAGAGAAACTATTTGTTGGAATTTAAAAAGGTGTGTTTTTAGTGCTTTCTTGAACCTAGAAATGCTTGGAAGGTTCCCAATTTGGGGAGGAAGGAAATTCCGTAGAGTTGTGACATACACTTACAAGTGCCACCAAAATGTTTCTGGTTGTGTCTGTGTACAAAATGTTTATTGGCCCTACTGGAGCGAAGGGAGAACCCAGTAGATGCCAGTTTGTGAGGTACTAAGAATCCCTGTCAGTCATATGTAAGAGTAAGTATTTTATGAGAGATGCGTTGACAAACTTGAAGCCAATGCAGCAATCTTCTTGAGTCTGAGACGTGATCCTGTGGACCCAGATTACAAACAACTCTTACTGTCCCATTCTGGGCTGTCTGGAGGCTTTTCAGATTGTGTTTAGATGTACCTGCAAGGAGACTATTACAGTAATTGAGCTGAAAGTTAAGAAGCACTGTAGCCAGAGAAGAGAGGTGGTCATAAATATGGTTTAATTTGTCTGAGCAGCTTATTAAACTATCCACAGAATGTCATAAAATGGTTAACATGTTGCTTAATTGTCAGTCCAGAGTCTAAAATGACACCTAGGGCCTCATTACGAATTTGGCGGTAGCCATGCCCTTAATAAGGGCATGGCTGCTACCAAAACCGGGTCCGGGTTCCCTGAATGGGGAATTAGCGGACCATTCCAAGTTTGGAGGGCCCGGTAATTCCTCCTTCAGGGAACCCGGGCCCGGACCTTTCCCATTCCCATTTGAGCCCCCATAGGGTTCAATGGGAATGGGTGCAGGGAGCTAACAACGGGCCGATTACGACAGGCCTGTTGTTAGCTCCCTGGACCCCTTGCGGGACCCGGTAAGGATGCCTGGTTTTACCAGGTGTCCTTACCGGGTACCGCGAGGGTACCTTGTAATCAGGCGGAATGGGTTTAATGGGTCTGCATCCATAAGCGGCACCCGTTAACCCATTCCGCCAGGGTCGTAATGAGGCCCCTGGTGTTTTAACAATTTACTGGGTGACACAACCAGAGATGGTGAAGTGGCTATACCTAGGGTCTAAACCTTTTTATTCTCTGACTTGAGCCAACAATCATCACCTTCATCACCTCTGTTTTTTCTTGTTCAATGCCAAGGAGTTAACTGACATCCAGTCTTTGATCACGGTGTAAGTGTCATTAATGAGAGCAGAATCCATGTCAAAATCACCAGAGAGCTCAAAGACCAGCTGGGTCTCATCGGCATAGTTGGTATATTCTATGGTGATGCTGTCCAGCTGAACAGTAGAGGCAAGAAGGCAGGTGCCGTGCAGGCATGCCACAGGACAGAAGCTCTGGGTGGGCATCAAATCCGCTCATGGCTACTCTTACTGATCTGGGACAAAGAAATGAGGCAAACCAAGTGATGGTTGAATCAGAGCAGTTGATAAGTTTACACAGTCTCTCTAGCAATAAAATGTGATCGGCCAAGTCGAATGTGGGAGAAATGTTAAGTAATATGAGAAGTGCGACCCTGCCATTATCAACAATTTCCCCCAAGTCCAGCATTGCAGTTTCCGCGCCATGCATCGTGCAGTAACCGGACTGACTTATACTAAGCACGTTGTTATTTCCATGTGCTATTGGAGCTGTATGTATATGACCTTATCAAGGATTTTCAATAAATATGGGACTTTGGTAATTGGTCTATAGCTACCAACAGCCTCTGGATCTAGGGGAGCGTTTTATGTACAGCAGTGATCCAGACCTCCTTCAGTCTATCAGGGACACACAAATAGGTTATGGATGACTTGACAATACTGGTGATTAATGGAGAAAGACATGAAATGGAGTCGTTGGTGATTATTGCAGGGCATATATCATCAACACATGTTGTAGGTTAAAGCCCATTCACAATATTAATCAAAGACTCTTGAGTAATAGAACTCAGGCTGAATTCTGGAGCAGAATTTCTTAGAATGGTCGTTAAGACCTCCTTCTTCGAAGTACACCCGGTAGTGTCAGTTGACACTAGTCTGTAGTTGGTAATAGCAGATTGTTTTTTTTTTTATTTTGGTTGAAAAACTATCTTGGATTTCTTGACACAACGTGTCACTAAGATGGGCTTTATTAACAATATTTTTCCTGCCATGAAGTTCTCGTAGAATGTAGAACAGTTAATTTTTTAAATCAGATTTGGTGTTACTGATTCTGGATTCATAATTCACATTTTTAGCAGCTAAAATTGCTCTTTTATAATCAGCAGCCACCGATCGGTAGGTTGCAGGACACATGGGCATGGATTCTTCCTCCATTGTCTTTCAGCAGTTATTTTCAATTTTCTGTGCTTTATAATATCAGCGCAAAATGATGATCTTACTACTACTTCTGTTTTGAGTTTCTTGACAGCGATTGGTGCTGGTTTTTTAATAACTACAACTGTCATATGAGTACAACAAAGGTAGCAGGCGCCCCATTCTCGAAAGAACACGACATGATAAACTGTTCAGTGGTTATTAACCACTTTGAGAGTTCTCAGCCATCTGCGTTTTTGCTCACTGTACCTTTCTCAGATGAGAAATACCCATTTGCATATCAGTCTGTGTCCTGCCCACATGGGCAGTCCAGCACCGAAATGCTATGGCAATTCCCTTCTGAAGAAGAGTATCAACAGCGACCCCATACAAGTGTTTCAGCCTTGTTGGGCCCACAGCCCTCACAGCACGGACCAGCACAGACAGGCCAGTCCTTAACGCGCCAACGCTAAAACGCATTTAACCTATGAAATAGGCACTTGGACTACAACACCACTGAGTGTTTTAGTTCATTAACGCAAAGTGCACGAGGGAGTGATAGACTGCAAAAATGGCTAAAAAGCAGATTCTAATACTACGGCAGAGCGATAAGCTAATAACCACAGAGTGTGTGGTATAAAAGACAAATATTTAAAACATTCAACACGAATTAGTCAAAACACCGAAAACTGATGAGATGATGAGATGATTTCGAGATGCACTAAAACTAGTAAGAGCAAGCACAAATAGCAATCAATGCGGGAGGTAAGAGTAGACTCCCTTAAATACCTGCACAGACCGACTGGTCCCTAAGGCGCCAGCGCTTATGCCCCTGTAACCTATGAAATAGGTGCTTGGACTACAACACCACTGGGTTTACCATTAATACATTTTTCATCAGTCATGTCATCTTTAGGAAAGTACTCCTAGAGCCATTCAAGTGTGTTTGCCATTTCTGTAGACATAAGGAATGAGTAATTTTAGTTATTAAACAATTATTATAAATATATTTAGTTCCTATGGAAAACATTTACAATAAAACGGAAGGGAATATTTACTAATTAGGTGCAGAGAGTTTGTTTTCTTCTTTTGTGTTGTGCTTTAGTTCCTAAAAGGTGTTGCACTGCATTGCTTACATAAAGTGTACAGTTATATCTACTATTTGGTATAATCCATAATATTGAGGAATGTGTAAAGAATTTTTTTTTTACATTTGAAGACCTACAAATGTGTGTAAATGTACATCTGAGTTGTATTAATTGATTGTAGTGTTGGTGTATGTATTTTCTGTGTGCCACTTGCTTCCAGGTACGTCCACGGACACAAGATATGGTCTGTGGACTTTTAACCTGCTACATGGTGGATAGATTACTTTTTTATGCAAAGGATGTTCATACTATTTTAATTTATGTGCAAATGGGAATTATTAATAACTTCCATACACTGCTGTAACATTATGAAATATTTGGATTTGTAAAAACCACTCAAATTCAGTGAAAGAACTTTGTGAAAGGGATGTTATGGTTAAATTGCCCCAATCAAAACCTATGCAATTCAGATAAAAATCGTTCGTAATGGGACATTATGGTTACAAGAAAAATCAAAAAAACGGTTTGGGCTGTAGGTATCAGCAAATTACATTGACATTATGTGTATGAGGATTTCGAAGGTTTTGGAATGCCCCCACCTCCGTATAACGAATCCATCCCTTGATGAAACTGCACTGCACCATACTTTGGATAACCATTCTGAGGTGGCCATATATTTTTTATGCAATGTTTTTTGCAAATGGCACTGAAGTTATAAGCCACACAAAAGTGCTCTTCCTATGGGCCGCTAACGGAAGATGTTAAAAAAATATATATTTTTACAGCTACAGTGAGGTAGGGGGGGAATAATCACTAGACATGACCGAAGGCCATGGCTAAATGGTCTGGTGATGTTGTAAAATATAAAGTGGCCATGGCAAAAGGCCGTGCTCACTATAAACGGCCAAAGGTCCTGGCCAGTGTGCCCGATTCACATATATACCCATGTATATTGGCCACAGCCGAAGACCTTGGCTAGTGGCCTAGTAGTTGGATAGTGGCTTGGTGATGTTAGATTGGTTAGATCGAGGCATGTACGATACTCACACGTCCCTTGGATTTGTCATAAGAAGGGCTGTCTATCAACAATTAGAGATGCCATTGTCAACTGCGTCTGCTCTTGTAAGCCCACCAGACACTGTTATTTTATTCAAGTCTAATTAAAGAGCTCTGGGCTAGCCCAAGGGCTTCTATCTATAGAATATAAGGATTACCCACCATGTGGTACAACTATTACCTCAACGTCCTCTACTCTATTTCCAGGCAATAGTGATGCATTAAATATGGGTAGTGGTAGAGGGCCCATTGGGTTTACTACAAATCCCCTGAGTAATCATAAAAAATGCTGTAATGCCCCTGAAACCCCACTTGGATAGATGGAGGAAGGTGTTGATGGTGTAGACTGACTGTAAATGGTAAACATAGGTACACCCGCTACTTCACAATTCTCTTGTAAGCTACTCTCCTGGAATTTAGAGGGTATTTTCAAACACCTGGCAGACCCAAATTGGTGTGATTTTGTTGAAGACTTTGACATGATTTGTTTTTAGGAAACTTGGGCTTTGGGCTTTGGATAAGGTTGACCATCAAGGCTACCTTTCATATAGTGTTAATGCTCAGATTGTTTTGAAGGGTAGGCCAAGGGGTGGCTTTTTCACCTGGATTTCTCAAAATTGAATTGGAAAGTTGATTTCATAGAAACAGGCCCCCAGATGTACAGTGTGTTAGAATTGTGACACAGGAGAAATGTTAATTTGTTTTATTTAACCCATACAATAGACCCTCTGATAGATCTTTTCAGAATGTAATACAATTAATTCTGGAGTTCGTAGATAAAGGTGATAATGGGGAGTACCCTTGCTTGGATGATTCGCATATGGTGGTAAGGGGAGATTTTAACCTTCAATTTGAATCCTTAAAGGAGCTGTAGGGCATGTGGGAAGATTACATATAGGATAGTCCTTGTCTGTAGGCAATACACCCGAGTAAAACTAATAAGCATGCTGTTAGTACAGTGTGAACCCTATATTGCCTTAACTTGCAAGCCTGTAATGGTCGATAATGTAATGACAAGCATGTTAAGAACACTTTCTTTGATTGCAATGGTTCCTCACATATCGACTACATATTATTCTCACTCTCTGCATGGAACTGGGTAAGAGACTGCAAGATCTTGGAGGGACCCGAAAGCAATCACAGGCCGATGATGGTTAGGCTCTCAGCTACAGATGATCTTTACAACGCAAGTGCACTAATTAATTTGGTCACTCAAATAGCAATTATGGGTCACGCTCGGTGTGTTATCAAACGGGCTAAGCTTGATCCCATCATAGACATCCTACTAGTGTATCAATCTGCCCTTGATCATATAGAGACTATTTGTTCAAGTGATCATTAGGATTTCCATGTTATCTTGGATTTTGAGGCTTTAACATCTTGTTTACATCCCCTCTTCACTTCTTATATATATCGGGTTACGAAATTCAGAGTAAAAAGAGAGGAATGGTATAGAAGCAAGGAAGCAGCTCTTTTACTATATCAAAAACAACTTAATTTTGAATAAAAGCCATCTCCAATACTTAAGAAGCCGCTACAAGAATATAATAAGGATTAAAAAGAAGCATTATGCCAAAAGGAAATGGTAAAAGTTACAGGCAACAGTGAAGGAGGGAGGTTCATCCATATTCTGGAAACTTATCACAGATAAAGACCTTAAAGGAGATACTATGATGAAGGATTGTATCCCGCTAGATGTGTGGTATAATCTTTTTGAGTGGGTATATAGACAAAGGGTGATTTTTGCACTATTAGTATCATCGGATGATCAAGACGAAGTTGAATGGTTTGAGCAGATACTTTACATGTTTCCTTTCACTTTAGATGAGATCACAGAGGCCTTGGTGGAACAAAGTGAGGCCAAAGCACCAGGTCTGGATAATGTTAAGATGAGAATCACGGGAGAGTTGCATACCTGAATTCCTGGTTGATCTCGACGGGGCAGCCAGACTGACGAGAAGATCATGTGACACAAGCAACCAGCCTCTCCACCACCCAGAATGGATACTGGGTAGAAGATGGGCCGACTCCCAACGCCACAAGCTGGTTTCAGTGACGTCTGAGCTGTGCAAGCACAGACCGGAGAAGTTGAAGGAGATAATCCTTGATGAGGCGAGGCACCGGAGTTCAAAGATGTGAGAGCAGGACTCCAGAAGCTAGCACTCGATGTTAGAGAAGTTGAGAGTCCCAAAGAGTGGGAGTCGTACTCCCGTAGCTGGCAATGGATGTTCTGGTGACGAGAGTCCCAAAGAGTGGGAGCCGTACTCCCGTAGCTGGCAATAGATACTGTGGTGACGAGAGTCCGAAGATGTGGGAGCCTACTCCCGTAACTCACACTGATGCGGTGGTGATGAGATTCCAAAGGTGTGGGAGCAGTACTCCCGTAGCTGACACTGGAGGCTGTGGTGATTAAAGGCCAAAGGCGTGGAATCCGTGCTTCTCAAGCTGGTACCAGAGGCCGTGAAGAAGAGAGTCCAAGGTGTGGGATCAGTACTCCCGTGGCTGACACTGGAGGCAGTAGTGATGAGAGACCAAAGGCGTGGAAACAGTCCCAAGGGAGTCACTGGAGAACCACTGAGAAGGGGTCTGGCCAGGGAGGAGAGGAAGGGGAAGGCAGGCAGGTAAACTAAGGCTGGCAAGGGAGAGGAACCAGGAATAGAAGGGAAAACTAGCTAGGACCTGGGGAGAAGACCTGGAAGAGGACCAGAACTGGTCCTGGGAAAAACCAAAATGGCAGCAGGCAGGAGGGGAAGGAGAGCTGAGGCAGAAGTCTAGGGCTGGGCCGCACAGGGCGAAGCAAAGGAGAACGAGGACACGATCCGGAACAGAACGCGTTGAGACGCGATCTGCTCCCGACCGCGCCTCCCCCTTTATGGGCCGCCGGCGCCCGCGAGGCCCGGAGCGCAAGCCTGATCGTTGCTAGGCGCCGGCGGACCCAGAACGAGGCTTGAGCAGCAAGCCGCTCCGAACCTGGGCAACCGCCCCACGGCGCATGCGCGGGACCGTGACCGCGGTCTCCGACGCACACGCCGAGGAGCTGCAGCCCCTGTCCCCGGAACTCTCCTCCCGGCGCCTCCCCAAGCGCGAAAGCGCGAATAGAGGCGCCAGGGAGGAAGAGCGCGAGCAGCGAACCCCGGTCTCCCGGTAAGCGTGACACTATACTCCCTCCCAGGAAGGCCCGGAGCCCCGGGTTTCCAAGGAAACCGGTGATAGAACTCGCACACAAGACGCGTTGCGTGCACCTGCCGAGAGGGTTCCCAAGTGCGATCACAGGCTGGGTACCCCTTCCAATCCACCAGGAAATGGAGCACCCCCCTGCGATAGCGGGCATCACAGATCTCCTGAACTTCGAATTCCGGAACCCCCTGTACCAGAACAGGGGCTGGACAAGTACTGGCACGACCATAAGGGTCCACCACATAGGGCTTCAGAAGGGAAACATGAAAGACAGGATGAACATGCCACGAATGGGGCAGCTGGAGACGAAAAGCTACAGAGGACAGGCGTTTTATAATCCTAAATGGGCCAAAGTACCGAGGAGCCAATTTAACAGGTAAGTTGCAAAGAGGCAAATTCTTAGAGGACAGCCACACCCTATCTCCAACCTGGATATCAGGTTACACCCGCCTCCTACAGTCAGCCTGAGCCTTCATATGGTCACGAGCGGCCTTCAAGGAGTTACGTGCCAGTTCATGCTGCCGTTGGATAGTTGAAACCAAGGCATCAGCGGAAGGAACCGTACTGGTCGGTACAGGGCGGAAAGGTATTAACTTGGGATGTTGACCCATAGAGCAATAAAAGGGGCTGGTCCCGATGGAAGAATGAAATTAATTATTGTAGGACACCTCAGCTAGATCTAGACAGGCACTCCAATTGGTTTGCGTGGCATTTGCAAAACTACGGAGATATGTTTCCAGTGTCTGGTTCGTTCTCTCAGTGAGACCATTGGATTGTGGATGATAACCTGAGCTTAAGGCTCTATGAATACCAAGATGACCACAAACCTTACTCCAAAAGGAAGAGAGAAACTGAGCCCCTCGGTCAGAGATGATCTTTTCAGGAAGACCATGTAAACGATAGATTTCGTGGAGAAAAGCGGTGGCCATCTGGACCGCAGTAGGTATCTTCTTGAAAGGGATAAAATGGGCATACTTCGTAAAACTGTCCACAACGACCATAATACAAGTGTGCCCTCCAGAGGGAGGAAGGTCGACAATAAAGTCAGTGGCAATTGTGTGCCAAGGGTATGGCGGCAATTCAGTAGGAGAAAGCAACCCCAAAGGATGTTGTCTGGGAATCTTGGATTGAGCACAGATTGGACAGGTCTGTACATATTTCCGAACCTCCCCAGCCCAGCCAGGCCACCAAAATTGTCGTGATAGTAACTCTTGTGTTGCTCGAATCCCTCGATGGCCTCCAATAGGGGAATCATGGACACCGTGCAAAATGCCATCACGAATCTCCCCTTCAGGGATGTACAGTCTTTTCCGAAAGAAAAGGAGGCCATGATTTTCAGATATTGAGGGCCGTTGAAGCAAAACTGACCTCCGAGAATCAGACCGGGTGGCATCTGATATTGACTGTAGGAGTGATGATAAAGTCGATAGGAAATGGTGAGAAGAGATCAGTGGTTGAATCTGACTGGAGTTGTTCTCTTTCTTCTCAATCTCCAAGGACCGAGACAAGGCATCTGCTCTTAAATTCGAAGATCCGGGGATGTAAGTGATATGAAACACAAACGGAGAAAAGAAGAAGGCCCACCGAGCCTGCCTTGGTGTCCGACATTGCAAGGAGCGCAAGTACTGCAGGTTACGGTGATCAGTACGGACTTCAACAGAGAAGCGGGCTCCCAACAGGTGATGTCTCCATGCCTCAAACGCCGTCTTGATAGCCAACTGTTCCTTTTCAATAACTGCATAGTTCCTTTCACTAGGATTCAGCTTGCGAGAGAAGTAAGCCACGGGATGTTCAACCGATGTAGCGGGATCCTTCTGTAAAAGCACAGCCCCAACAGCAAAGTCTGAAGCGTCCGCTTCAACGATGAAGGGCAAGTCATCCTGTGGGGGACGTAGGATCGGAGCGGCCATAAAGGCTGACTTCAAGACGTCAAAAGCTTGTGTGGCGGAAGAGTCCCACAGGAAAGCAATCTTGCTGCTCGTCAGTCTGGTGAGAGGTGCAGAGATCTCAGAGAAGCGAGGAATAAATTGCCTGTAAAAGTTAGCGAATCCCAAAAAGCGTTGCAAGGACCTTACATCATGAGGCTGTTGCCACTCTTGAATTGCCTGGACTTTCTTGGAATCCATCTCAATACCAGCCTGACTTATTACGAATCCTAGGAATTCTATCCTTGATTGATGAAAGGAACACTTCTCCGCCTTAACAAACAGATGATTGTGGAAAAGCCGATCGAGGACCTGTCGTACATGACTTATGTGTTCCTCCCTTGATCTGGAAAAGATTAAAATGTCATCCAGATAAATCCAGACAGAGATTCCAATTACGTCCCCAAAGATATGATCCATGAGACGTTGGAAAACCGCAGGGGCATTGCACAGGCCAAAAGGCATCACCCTGTATTCGAAGTGCCCAAACGGTGTCTTAAATGCTGTCTTCCATTCATCTCCACTCTTGATGCGGACCAGATGATAAGCCCCTCGAAGATCAAGCTTAGTAAAAATCTGAGCCCGATGTAGGGCCTCAAGGATACTTCGAATCAAAGGTAGCGGGTACCGGTCTTTGATGGTGATATTGTTTAATTGCCGGTAATCTACACAGGGTCTTAAAGTGCCTTCCTTTTTCTTTACAAAAAACAAAGAAAATCCAGCGGGAGATTTGGATGGTACTATGTACCCCTTACTCAAACAGTCCGATAAGTAATCCTGCAATACTCGTCTCTCCTCCCGAGACAAGGCGTACAGTCTGCCATGGGGAATCTCAACACCAGGAGACAGTTCTATGGCACAATCGAACGACCGATGAGGTGGCAGTGGTATGTTACTTGGTTCGGCAAAAACTTGTTAAATGTCGGCATACTCTGGGGGAATCAGTAATGCGGAACAAAGGCTGGTCCCCTTGTCACGTAGTTCCAAAGTAGTCGAAGAAACCAGAGTCTGGACTGGCAAACTGCATTTCGGGGTACAAGAAGCAGAGGAAAAGGTCAAGGTGTGCGTCCTCCAGTTAATAACCGGATTGTGATGCTGGAGCCAAGGTAACCCCAAGACCAACTTGTAGGTAGGTGACCTGATCACATCCAGAGCAAGCTTCTCCACGTGATCGGCGATCTGGAGACTCAATCCTATAGTGTGCAAACGAACCGGTCCGGAAGACAAAGGAGTACCATCGATAACCTCCACAGGAAGGGCTGAGTGTCTGGGCAAAAGAGGAATCTTGTGGCTGCTAGCAAAATCCTCGTCGATGTAATTACCAGACGCTCCACTATACAATAGCCCAAAAACTTCAAGCGTCCGGCCGGGCAGTTGAATCTGAACCTTCAAGGTTAGAAGGATAGCAGGTTGCATGGGAAGAAGAATCGAGCAAAAGGTGGAAAGGTCTCAAAAAGGGGTGAGACCTGTCGTTGCCTTTCCTCCACACGACAGGTCCTCTAGTTTCCCGACTTCTTCTTCTGTGGCCGTAAAGGACACGTTCCCAAGTAGTGTCCGGCAGCACCACAGTAAAGACATAGGCGTAAAGTTCTTCTTCGGCTTCTTTCCTCATCAAATAACGGCCCTCTCACCGCTCCCAACTGCATAGGTTCAGGTCCTGATTCTGTCGAACCAAAAGCCCCGGCGGGAAGACTGGCTGTTCTGGGACTGACTCTCTCCAGCCGACGTCTCTCAGCCTTTCGTTCGGCTAGTCTCTGGTCAATACGAAGCACCTGATTGATTAAGAGTTGGAGACTCTCAGGTTCGGGGATGTGAAGTAGTTCATCTTTGTATTCCTCCCTCAACCCCCGGCGAAACAGGGTCTTTTGTTTGACTTCCGGCCATTGTGAATCCGTAGCCAGCAGGCGGAAGCGACTGATGTACGTTATTATGTCTGAACTACCCTGCTTGATGTCCATTAACTGATTCTGCGCCGCGGCTGCCAGATTGGGTGTCTGAAAGACCTCCAGGAATGCCTTCTCGAAAGCAGCAAAATCATTCAAAATGGGGCTATTTGTAGCCACAAAAGGTGTCGCCCAGGCTAGACCATTCCCAGTCAGGTTTCCCAAGATATATCCGATCTTGGCCTTATCGTTATTGAAATAGGTAGATCTGAAAAGAAAATGGATACGACAGTGGTTGCAGGATTCCGCCACTCGACGTGGGTCTCCATCGAACCTGATTGGGGCGGTATGGGCCAAAGAACTTTCAGCCTGTGGAGCGCTTCCTGTCCCCTGAGTAACCATCTGATGTAAAACTTGGTTTTCTTGGTGTAAGGCAGTCATCTCTGCTCTGAGGGCTTGCAACTCATTCCTCAGATCCTGTGTGTCTTCCATTTCAAGATCGGAAGGTAGGCGTCTCAATCTGTTAAGATGAGAATCACGGGAGTGTTGCGTACCTGAATTCCTGGTTGATCTCGACGGGGCAGCCAGATTGACGAGAAGATCATGTGACACAAGCAACCAGCCTCTCCACCACCCAGAATGGATACTGGGTAGAAGATGGGCCGACTCCCAACGCCACAAGCTGGTTTCAGTGACGTCTGAGCTGTGCAAGCACAGACCGGAGAAGTTGAAGGAGATAATCCTTGATGAGGCGAGGCTCCGGAGTTCAAAGATGTGAGAGCAGGACTCCAGAAGCTAGCACTGGATGTTAGAGAAGTTGAGAGTCCCAAAGAGTGGGAGTCGTACTCCCGTAGCTGGCAATGGATGTTCTGGTGACGAGAGTCCCAAAGAGTGGGAGCCGTACTCCCGTAGCTGGCAATAGATACTGTGGTGACGAGAGTCCGAAGATGTGGGAGCCTACTCCTGTAACTCACACTGATGCGGTGGTGATGAGATTCCAAAGGTGTGGGAGCAGTACTCCCGTAGCTGACACTGGAGGCTGTGGTTATTAAAGGCCAAAGGCGTGGAATCCGTGCTTCTCAAGCTGGTACCAGAGGCAGTGAAGAAGAGAGTCCAAGGTGTGGGAGCAGTACTCCCGTGGCTGACACTGGAGGCAGTAGTGATGAGAGACCAAAGGCGTGGAAACAGTCCCAAGGGAGTCACTGGAGAACCACTGAGAAGGGGTCTGGCCAGGGAGGAGAGGAAGGGGAAGGCAGGCAGGTAAACTAAGGCTGGCAAGGGAGAGGAAGCAGGAATAGAAGGGAAAACTAGCTAGGACCTGGGGAGAAGACCTGGAAGAGGACCAGAACTGGTCCTGGGAAAAACCAAAATGGCAGCAGGCAGGAGGGGAAGGAGAGCTGAGGCAGAAGTCTAGGGCTGGGCCGCACAGGGCGAAGCAAAGGAGAGCGAGGACACGATCCGGAACAGAACGCGTTGAGACGCGATCTGCTCCGACCGCGCCTCCCCCTTTATGGGCCGCCGGCGCCCGCGAGGCCCGGAGCGCAAGCCTGATCGTTGCTAGGTGCCGGCGGACCCAGAACGAGGCTTGAGCAGCAAGCCACTCCGAACCTGGGCAACCGCACCACGGCGCATGCGCGGGACCGTGACCGCGGTCTCCGACGCACACGCCGAGGAGCTGCAGCCCCTGTCCCCGGAACTCTCCTCCCGGCGCCTCCCCAAGCGCGAAAGCGCGAATAGAGGCGCCAGGGAGGAAGAGCGCGAGCAGCGAACCCCGGTCTCCCGGTAAGCGTGACAGATAAGACCCCAGTAGATATATAAATAAAAGCATACCCACAGTATGGGCCCCAATTTTGACTCGACAATTTAGTACTGTGATGACAGAAGCCAGTGAACAGCTTCTTGGCGGAAAGCTGAGATAGTTCCCATATAAATAAAACGGGGGAAGGAATTCCCCGGCAATTAACATCCATTTCACTCTTGGACGTGGCCGAGACATTGTTTGCAAAATACCTTCTTAAAAACATCTCCAGGAATGGGTTGACACAGAACAATTGATCTGCCTTTTCATGGGGGGGTTTTAGGCTGGAAAAAGCACAATTGACCAGTTCCGGCTCTCTCTATTTTCACAGAAATATGTGGTCTCGAAAAAAGCTAGACTCTACGCAGTCTTTGTGGACCTACAAACTGCTTTCAATGGAGTCCTGAGAGGTCTTTTGTGTCAGGACATATGTAATGCCAATTTACCTGCACACCTTTTAGGGTGCTCAAAGGAATCAGACAGGGATGTGTATTAGCCCCCTGTTGTTTAGTATTCACATCAATGGCCCAATTGGAGGGCTCTTGGAATCTTGCCTGGACCCACCTAGATTGTCGCAGGATAGCATACCTGCACTTTTCTTTGCGGATGATGCAGCCTTGTTAACTATGTCCCCAATGGGTAATAAAGCCACCCTAAACAGATCTTCTATCTATATCTTTTATAGGGTGCCGGTCGCCGACCTATAGTTAAGGTGAATCAGACTCCCACAGGAACCCTTCAAAATTCTATCGTTGATAACTTTTGATTTGAGTAAAAGATTTGACAGACATTTCAAAAGTGCTTAAGGACGTAAGCCCTCTCACCCCCGAGACTGCAACATTTTGTAAAATTTTGTTAAATAATAAAAAAAGTTATTCAGAAGACAAAAACATTTTCTTTCCAAAAGTGCAGCCTACTTCTCATTAATTTTCCCATCGACAAACAAGGTCAATATTTGGCCAAGCGCACAGCCCAAACCACTGGATGATTTGGACCAGGTGCAAAACAACTTGGGCAGGAAATGTTGGCTCACGACGCATGCATGGTTAGGGATTATCCGTGCAGTACTTTAAAAAATATTTTGACGGAGAAGGGGGTGCCCCCTTCTCAAAAATTGTTAGCTATATCTTGGGGATTTACCCGAAACCGGGTGTTTTGAGAAAAGAAAGAGCCGGCATCTTGTTTTTCTCTAGGTGCAAGAGACAACTGTGGCTATAGTGGAGGATATAGGAAAATTAAATGAAGGAAAAAAGCTATTTGCAGGTCAAAAACATGCAAATGCCATTCGGCTAAAGCTGTGGGGGTGGCTAGAGCGTTCCAAGTGGAATTTTGGATTTGTAGGGGGTCTAGAGACTGGGTTAGCAATGCAAAGTTTTCTGTAGCCTCGTCTATAGCCTCGAACAGCCAACATGTCAAATCATACTGCGTCACAGAAACAGCCTGTGTTGTGGAGGGGAGGGAGAGGGCAGGGGAAGTGAGAAGGCCTCTGGGGTCTAATGGGAGCAGGCACAGATGATGGCCTGAAAGCATTTTCTTCCCGCCCATTTTTCAGATATTCACTGCTATGTACAAGGCTATAAATGACTACGGATATCCGAGCGTATGTGCAGTTCAGTAACCACTGTTACATGTTTTGTTGCAGGGGGTTTAAAGATGTTTTAGCAGCTATAATGATGTCCGGGGTAAAAAATGAATGGCCATGCCAGTGAAACAATTGCAATCCATGCAGTAAACAGGACAGACCCTACTTAGATTCAAAGCGAGGAAGGAGGCAGCCTCCTCAGGCCATGTTGCCCGATAAATTAACCAAAACTACAAGACCACATGGTAATGCAGGCCAGTTGTTTTCTTAGTTTGAAGCTAAGCAGAATCAGTCCTGGTTACTGCATGGATGGGCAACCGAATGTGCATCCACATTATTATTTAAATCGCGCTACTGTCAGTCCTTGACATGTTTGCATTCAGAGACCATTTTTTGCCTTTTTCTGAATTGCATTCTGGTATTTGTAGTCTCCCAGTTAACAATAAAAAAGAAATAGCTATTTTTACAGCAATGGTGGGTTTCCAATCCCAGCTGTAACTGGGGCGAACGCTGCTTAGCTTCAAAGCAAGGAAGGGGTCACCCCCTAAAGCCATGCTGCCTAATAAATGAACCCACCTTACAAGACCACTTAGAGAAACATGGCCTGGATTCTTCCTCTCCTTGAAACTAAGCAGCGTCTGTCCTGATTACCACATGTGTGGGAGACAGTCCACAGTCTCGAAGGCTGTGTGTTTTCTTAGTTTCAAATATCTCATAATACACGGCATCCTCATAATTTCTTTTAAACCATGCTACTGTCAGTCCTTGAAAGTGTTGCACTCAGAGACCATTTGTTGCCTTTTGCTGAATTGCATTCTGTTATTTGTAGTCTCAAAGTCAAGAAGGGAGGAATAATACTACAACTGTACACATTTTGCCTAACAAAGTTCTTTGAGTATTTATATATTTGAGTGACACTTTGATATGTGTACTTTTCAAGTTAGCTTTATGAAACAAAGTATTGTTGAAAGCCAGAAATGGGGGTGAGGAGGGGAAATGATAAGAGAGCAAGTAGGTCATGAGTATTCACCCACAAAGTGGCAAGAGAGTTTGCAATCCTGGACACTGATGAGGTTTTTTTACCCTTGAGTATGGCTGCTTTTCAGGACACAAGTAAAGGACACATGTGGGTGGACTGCGTACATTTTTTCAAAGGGGGGATGCAACTTCTTGGTTTTATTGTAGGTTGGCAAGCTTTCTCAAGAATTTTTGGCTAACTGGATTTTACTCAGGTGTCATGTTCCCAGTGCAGACACTTACCCACAAGACCGCAAGCACTTGTTTTGCATTGAGATTTTGTTTACCAGGGAATCTTTCATGACAGATTGCTGGGTTTAAAAGTTGAGCACCTTTTATATTTTGCCAGCATATTTATTGGAACATTTCCTCTCTTAGGTTTTTTTCAGGTGTTAATTACTTTTTGTTTTTAAAGCCCAATCCTATATTGCCTTGCGCACGTTCTCCTAAGGGGAAGGTGTCACGACCCTCACCCAAAACCCCCTCTGGCAAAGCCATTGGCCAGGTGGGGTCAGGACTCGGGCCTCTAGAGTCTGGCATCCTCTTCAAAAGCCCTCAGGGGGCCAGTCCTGGCGCCCATGGCGCCAGGCTCATACACCATGAACAACAATGTTCTTGGGAAATACCTTCTGGGGGCCAGACACACCATTATAGTCATCACAGACCACTGAAACCTGCAATATCTCAAAACAGCCAAGGCCCAGTCCTTGCGCCAATAACGGTGGGCTCTTTTCTTCGCCAAATATGATTATGTAATCACATTTCGACCAGGAGTCAGAAATGGAAAGGCGGATGCCTTATCTTGCATGGGTATAGATGAAATAGTATATACAACTCCAGACCCAGTACCTATTATACCTGAAGACAAACTCTTGGGTATCAAGACAACCTTAACACAAGCAGAACTACAAAAAGAAATCCAACGGACAATGAATCCTGATGCCTACCTCGCATGGCAAACTCAAGGAGAACAATATACCATCAAGGACCACCTACCCTTTTTTAGGGATCGCCTATATGTACCCAAGAAGGAATTACAACAGCATATTATTTCAAACTATCATGATTCACTGATCGAAGGGCATCCTGGGATCGCCAAAACCCTAGCTAAGGTGAAAGAGAACTTGTGGTGGCCTACCTGGCGTAAGGACATCATTCAGTATATTCAGTCCTGCGGTGTCTGCGCACAAAATAAATCACAGAAACAAAAACCATCTGGTCTCCTACAACCATTGGACTTTCCTCCAGTTCCATGGCACACTCTTTCCCTTGACTTCATCACTGACCTACCTCCAAGCCAAGGGTTCAACACCATCCTTGTAGTTGTGGACTTATTCTGGAAGATGGCCCATTTTATTCCTCTCAAAGGCCTCCTAGACGCAGCCACTTTAGCAAAAGTGTTCCTGGAGGGCGTGGTTAAGCTTCATGGCTTCCCTTCAGTTCTGGTCTCTGATCGAGGCAGCCAGTTTGTTTCAAACTTCTGGAAAAAATGCTGTGCAATGGCGCAGATCGACGTTCGGCTATCAACCAATCACCATCCCGAAATGGACGGCCAAACCGAGAGAACCAATCAGACACTCGAGCAATATTTACGGTGCATGCTGCACCACGAACAAAGGAATTGGAAAGACCTACTATGGATAGCCGAATATGCATATAACAATTCTTTGCATTCAAGCACGGGACAAACGCCCTTCTATACCCTTCATGGCAGACATCCACTGTAAGGATATTTGGCGTGTTACAGCACAGAGTACAGCACTACTGCACAGGTAGCATTTTTTTTTGATGCAGCACCACCACATGGGTGTGGTGCATTGCTATATGTGTTGCCAGAGTAACATGGACATATAAGTAAAGACAGGCTATTCAATCAAAAACAATTTTTACATATAAGATGCAAATCTATTTTTACAGTTAAAAGCACATATGTGCACATTCAAAATGCACACTATTTTTCACCTGAAATGCCTATGTTGCAAGAGACACATTTGAAAATTAATAACTAACCTTATTAATAACTAACCTGACTAATAAAACTTCATTTAACATAACCCACTAATAAAAATGTGTCTCCACTGCAGAATTAGGCCTACTCTGAAAGTGAACTTTTAAACGCACATTCATTTTTTTTTCTCTGCTGCTCTGTCCACATAACTACAGGAAGCAAAGAGCTTGAAGGAACAGGAAATCAGTTTGTTACAATTTTTACTGTAGAAATGAGCCATTGTGTAGTGAGGGAGGAGATGACATGATTGATTCTGATTGGAGCAGTGTCATAGAAAGTATCATGCTAGAGGCTGTGATTAGAACTTTGCTGGAGAAGCTTGAGGGGAGGGGGAGGACAATCGAGATCTTACAGAGCTGGGAGAAGGACCTGTTTCCTGGCTGAGGCATTCCTGCTGCAAAAGCTGAGAGTTCCAGGCACTTACAATAACCCCGGTTTGAGAACGGCAGACGCTTGTTTTCACTGGGGTTAATCTTCAAGGGAGCCAAATTCAGAAAGAGAATAGCCGGAGAAAACTCATGCTGAACAGATAAGGTAATTAGAGAAGCATGTGGGAGCTGTGCGAAAGTGTGCGAAACTGTTCAGTCAGTGTATTCGAGGGAGTCCCAGTCACTTATCAGCATATTTAATGTTACCAATTGAATATATTTTCACAGCTCTCTGTTCATTTTATCACAAATAATGTTGTACCATTTCATTTATTTCTGTAAAAAAAGTTAAACTGTGTTTAAAAAAAAATTTCTATAATACAAAAATATCTGAAAACAGATAGCTAGTGTGTATTATTTCTCTCTTTCATTTTGCATGGGAAAAGGTTTAAATGTGGGTAGATTTTTAAACAGTGCAATTGTCATTGTAAAACAGATGTGTGCATGATTATATTCAGTATGGACAGTTGTGAGTGACTGTTTGTAGCATAGCCTGTTGGAGGTACATGAGCCAACGGGAAGAGAGACTCTCTGGACATAGTTCCATACCGTATATAAGGTAGTGGAAATTACCACAAAAATACCACAATAGCCCATGGTGGCACACAACACTAACACTGAAAATGTGGTATCCCTAAAATGTAGGCCTGAGGTCTCTCTAGTGATCAAGAACAATCTAGATAAAAAACAAGGGATGTTGGATATTGGGGCCACAAATAAACCAACCATGCAAATTACCATGCACATCATCTAAATAGGTCTGAATTCTGAAATAATGCAATGTATTATTGTTATGTGTGACCCACTATGAATACAGAGAGTGATTATTGCTAAAGGTATTTTGGCGGTAAGAAAATACCGCAAAGCCCCAAATATCCACAAAATACCCAACATCCACGCACCTCTGAACTAGACCTTCCAGCCAGCTTGGAAATGCCAGCGGTAAAGACTCTTCACACAACCATTACTCAGGCTTTCAAAAGGGCAAAGGAACACCTTATTCATGCCAAAGAAAAACAAAAGAGATTTGCCGACCAACACTGGAAAAAGGCCCCTGATTATCAAGTAGGAGACAAAGTTTGGTCAGCTGCTAAATTCGTACCCATCAACGGAACCCGGACCTTTCATCCCAGATACTTAGGACCCTATACCATTAAGGCAATTATCAACCCAGCAGCCTTGAAACTGGATTTACCAACTAATCTACACATCCACCCGGTATTCCATGTGTCCATCCTGAAACCAATGCAAACCGGCACACGGTTTGGGACACCACCTAAGCCCATGCTTGTTGACAGAGAACCAGAATTCGAAGTCAAAGATATCTTGGATTGTAAATACTCTAGGACCAAGCGATATTATCTCATCGATTGTCCACGCACCACGTCTAATCAGGAAATTCCATCGGAACTTCCCAACCACACCTGAGCCAGACAGAAGGAACACCATGGGAGGGGCCTTAGGGGGGAGTGCTGTCACGACCCTCATCCAAAACCCCCTCTGGCAAACCCATTGGCCAAGTGGAGTCAGGACTCAGGCCTCTAGAGACTGGCATCCTCTTCAAAAGCCCTCATGGGCCCAGTCCTGGCGCCTATGGCGCCTGGCTCTTACACCATGAACAACAATGTGCTTGGGAACTACTTTATTGTATTGTCAGCCAACATGGATGCATCCACATAACTTGGTTCTTAAGAACCAAGCTATGCGGTATAGTGTTTTGGGTGTGGCAGGCCTGGAACTACTTTCCCTGGTACTACTTTACCTGGGCTATATAAACCACACCCTGACTGCAGAACATGCTTCGTGTTACTTTGCAGCTTGCAAGGTGACGCTAACCGTGTCCAGCTATTCCCTCGAACCTCGGAGAAGGAGAACCTGCAAGGAGGCAAAAGGAACATCATTAGCAGCAGCATCTTACCTGCAGTCTTTATCTTTAAACACTTGCAGCTACCGAGAACAGCTTCCTCGAATCTGCACGCCTCCCGGACAGAACGACTTGAAAGAGGAAGATAGAGGCAACATTAAAGAAAGCTGTAGAGACATTTACAAATTACGAACTGCTCAAAAGGCTTACCTGGCTGGTCGCCTCTCGGTTGGCACCACTCCGGACATTCCACTCGTGCTGAAGAACACCGCGACCTACAAGGAAGAAAAACACAGGTTAGCAAAGGCAAGACTTTGCAGTGCTGCGCATAGCGCTTACTTACCGCATCATAGCGCTCTTAATGCGCCATCATTTACCAGCGGGGCTCAACCAAGCCAGTTCGCCGCGCTGAAGCTCTGCATACCTGAGGGAGAAAAAAGAGACATTTTAAACAAAGAAAGGCATGCAGGATAGCAACAAAACTAAAGAACAGCAATAAGACCTACCTGAACAATATCAAACGGGCCCGCGTCAGTGAAGTAACTGGACCGCACTAGCCCATGAAAGACAACGCGCCCCTGCAAAGAAGGCAGGACGGAGAGCAGGCCTAATTCTACCACAAGGTGAGGAGAGGGTGCCCGAGGGACTGAAAAAATACGGGGGTGGAGGGAGGATACTTACCCCAGTCGGTCAGTCTTGAACACAGTCCTCCTGTATTTTCAGGCAGAACCTTCCCCGCAGACCACATCAGGGCAAAGCTGTGAAGCATACCAGTGAGGAACCCAGCTGGGTGGCGTCCCTGTGGATACCAGGTGAGCGTAACAGAAGGTCAATTGAACTACAATTGTATATTTCACTTTAAAATATATGCTCACTTACTGTGCATAAATTCATGGGTGCCATCTTTTGATTTTCGCTTTGGGTGCAGAAAGTACCTGGGCATATGTTATTCTTGCAGCTGGTAATTTTTTTCCCCTTTTCCTGCTGCTTAAATCTGGTTTGATTGGGGTTGTGCGATGTATCACAACAATCACCAAGAGACCGGCCATTAAACAAGGAGCTTCGAGCACTTAGCTTAACCAAAGTGTGTGGTCCATAGCAACTAATTAAATCTCACTGCACATTGCCTAAAAACATTGTGAGTTCTTAAAGCCTGCAATCTTTCGTGCATAACAATACCACTGTCAAAACAGGACAAAATCAATTTGTGATTGATGAACATCTTTCAGCAATGGGTTGCAAGTTTTTTTTTTAAATATAGAGTGGTCTCGCACCCGGCCATGGCCAAAGGCCAAGGCTAGTGGTCTGTTAGCATTTTAAAATGGACAGTGTGCACGGCCAAAGGCCATGTCCACTGACCATGGCCGATGACCATGTTAGTGGTCTGGAAGCATTCTAAAAATCTATGGAATAACAAAACCCTTGATATTTAAGGAAACATCTTTGATTGTAGGGACATTAAGGTAAGAACTTAACGCAACAAAAAACCTAAAATTCAGCTAAAGCCACCTTAACATCGAGCCCCCTGTTGCGCAGTCTATGACCACAATGATGACATCAGAGATCATGAAGGAAAATGGAAAATGCATGTACTGCACTTTCATCAGTGTCATTTTATTTATAAATAAAACCTGAGCTTGCTTATGAAATGTACTTAGATTGTATCCACCACCCCCTTTTGCCCGTTCACTTTATTTAGAATTATGTATGAGGGCCTCCAAAAGTAGGTAAGTTTACAATGGGCCTCATTCCGAGGCTGGCGCTATCCATGGAGTAAATAGCACCATGGTAAGCAACCATGGAGCTATTTACTCCATGGAAATCCGGCATGGTGAATGGAGTAATTACAGGTCCATTCCAAGGTTGGAGGGACCGGTAATTCCCCATTCACCATACCGGTTCCCCATCCCCATTCCTGCCCCCATAGGGCTCAATGGGAATGGGGAAGGAGTAAATTACGGCACCGTAAATTAAGGTGCCGTAATTTACTCCAAGGTCCCTTTGCGGGTTGGATTTTTAACGCCTGCTAAAAGCAGGCGTTAAATGCCAACCCGCAAAAGGGAACTCGGAATATGGTGGTAAGTGTTAACGGTCACCGTTGCCTTTAACGGTGACCTTTAACCCTTACCGCCAGCCTCGGAATGAGGCCCATTGTCCTTGAAATGCTCTTCTGTTGGTACGTTTCTGGCATGTGGACAGCGTGAAGAGTCAATTTTGCATGTTATGCTTATTTGTGAGTATTGGAAACAACTTAGAGTACAGTACCTTACACTTCTCTTTTGTGAAAAACGCTATCAGTCACGGAAGCAATGGCGCTTTGCATAACCTAAAGTAATCTAGATATTTGTCTTGTAGTAAAATGTATCCATCAAGCTTGGCTAAAAAGGATTAACTACAGACTAGAAAGGTTTGGGTTATTCACCCCTTGCCGAACCTATGTAATATGTTGCTGTCCAGTTCGAATAATGCATTGATTTTATTCATTAACTGCTGTTTATTCATGAACACTATACTGTATTGATGTGTTTTTATGGTACTACACTGAATAAAGTTAATGCAAATTAAATGATAATGTTGTAAAATGTACAGAGGGCACGGCTAAAGGCTCTGCCCACTGACCAGTGCTGAAGCCCATGGAAAGGGGTCTGGTGGTGTATTAAAATATACAGTGGCCATGGACAAAGGCCATGTTAAGAGTCCTGGTAGTGTTGTAAAATATACAGTGGGAACAGGCAAAGATCATGGCCACTGTCCATGGCCCAATGGTCATGTGTAGTGGCTTGGTAATTTTGTGAAATACACAGTGGGCATGGCCAAAGGCCATGGCTAGTGATCTGGTAATGTTGTAAAATATACAGTGTTTATGGATAAAGGCCATGGCTTGCGGCTTGGTACTGTGGTACAATATACAGTGGGCTCTGCCGAAGGCCAATGGCACAAACGAAAGATATAGTATTATACAATCCTTGAAATTCACTGAAAGAACTTCAGTTAACATTTAGTTAAGTTGCCCAAATTTACCACAACAAAAACCCTGAAATTCAGCATATGTGGGATGTCATGAGTGAGTTAACTCAGTGTGTTCCTGTTGCAAAGTCCCTGTGCACATGCATATTATAAGAGAAAGGATTCACAATGACATGCAAAATGGCAATAAGGGACATGGCATTATGGAGGACATCAACGGGAGCACATTGAGTTAAGTCAGTAATAACTTCCCAAATGCACTGAATTTCAGTGGTTTTATTGCAATGCATTTGTGCACCTTAACTAAACTTTTACTCAAGTTTTTTCAGTGAATATAGCTATAGATATAGATATGTGGGAACACAAGCTTGCGGAAGAAATATAAAAAATAGTGTTGGTATTTTCAGAGCGAGTAGTGGGTACCAGTCATCACAGAACACAGGGCAGTATCTGGCAGCATATGTGTCTGCAGGTGAACTAACCGTTACAACTAGAGGTAACCCAGCATAAAGAGGGTTGTGCTGATTTTTCTTAGCCCAGAGAGACCCACACATTTTCAAAGATTACGAAATATTTAATGGAGTAACTTGTGAATATGTCCAGGTCACCTGTGTGTTGGTTTGAGCATCCTTTGTCAAAACTGGATAGAGCATAAGGAAGAAATAAGCAACGGGGCACAGAATAATATTGTCAGGAAAATATCTCAAAATTAGTTTGCCTGAATAGTTCCCCTGACCTCCCAAATTCTGGCAGTTCTATTTGCCCCCACCACAGCCTCTGTTCTCTGCTAATAAATCCTGTTTTGATAAAGGGATTGTTGTACTTTTTGTTGTTGATGCTTTCCTGATTATTTCTTCATCTCCCTATTCTTGTAACTAGTCCTGTCTCTAACATACTTAAAGTTATCTTTTGTGCAATACATGCCTTGCATCATTGATCAATCGCCATTTACACTGGAATAGTAACAATCAAGTTGAAAGAGCTGCAGCCCAAAGTAACTTGTTGACATATTCTCTTTCATTCCTGGTTTACTTGCTCTTTCAGCCATGAATACTAACACAACCAAGAGGCACAATGTATACTGGTGTTTCTGAGGACTATGCTTGCCAGTAGGTTAATTTCTTCTTCACATCATCCCAATGTCCACAGCTATAGTATGCACTGCTATAGTAGGAGTAGCTAAGCATATCTCAGAAGACTAATACCTGTTAGGGAATGTATGAGCTCTACAGTATGTTGAGTGTGCAGAATCTACATTCTGGGGCTTGTGCAATTCAAATTATGACACTGAACAGGAATGTCAAATGACATGTACCATCAATACCAGGATTTAAAAAAAAAACATGATGTGAGAGTATTGTTTCAGTCTATGTTATATGAAACAAGAGTATGAATGAAGTAATTAGGTGAGAAAAGTGAGCAGTGGTTTGTATGTATATATGTTGATATGTATAGGTTTAATACAGCTTAAACCTAGTTGCTAAGAAATAAAACACTGTACAAAACAAAACAGGGAGGGAACTTTGAGGAGATCCACGGGGGAGTGAACAATAAATAGGGTTGATATCCTTTGGCTATGTACACAAACCAGGAGATCTAAAGAGATCTGTGGGGAACCTCTATGAATGTGTTCAAATTCTGACAGGATATTTTCAGCCTTTCAACAATGGGTTGAAATGGCACCATTTATGAGCACTGTTTTTGCTAATCATTGGGTACAAAAACCATATCATTTACAAGTAATTAACTAACATATGGACATTTACAATAGATATATGGTCCCCAACAGTATGCAGAATATGCTGGCACTGCCACCGTACAACACATGTTGATGCCATTGCAAACAACGCAATAAATAATTGCCATTTTAAACCATTTTTTTGTTATACAGGGGCCGTCAATATGTCTGAGAGAGATGTATGTGCAAACCAGGCATGGCTCATTGGGCATGCACCACAATTATCTGCATGATAACTGCTGGGCAAGGCAGCAACCCTGTGGGCTGTTCTCAGTGATACTGCCTCCTTCATAAAAGGGAAGACACTGGCAGGTTTCCACCCATTATGAATAGGTTGCACCTCACTACAACGATACTTATTTTTTTTACTGAAAATGTTAATATAACAATTTATATGTTGTCTGGTTGGATTGTTATATGATTTGTGCACGTTTCAACTCATCGCTATAAGCATGAATGTTATTTTAGCCCTGTGATTTACACCTTTTTGCATATACCTTTATCACATGGATTCCACCTATTCACTTTTTCAATCTTGCAAATTATTTTGACATAAAAACGTTTTAGGGTAGTCAACAAAGCAGCCTTTGGCTTACTCTTCCTTGACAGAATTCTGTGATTTGTCATGTGAGCAATTTGCATGAATTTGGGATATGCTAAACTGGCAATGTATTTTATTTTGTGACAAAGCAGAACACATCATTTGCTGTTTGAAACACATCTCTGTATAACACATTGATTGGAATACTCCTCAGATTGTTTTTGCACATTCATTCCCAAAAGAAATATATTAACCTAGTTGAAATCATGGATGCAGATGCAGACACATCATCTAACAAAAGGCAAAAGATGTCACAATTCCATCCAGAGAGAAACCCTGTTTATTTTTCTACCAGCGTAAAAGAAGAGGCGTTTTAAATTTTCAGTGTCCAAGTCAAAGTTTGAAAAAAAGATTAACGTTAAGAGGCATTTTGCAATAATACACACAAATTATGAAAATAATTTCCTGAAGGAAGCTGCCTGCAATCCCGAAAAGTAGGTTAACCTAAAACTACAATGCAAATGCTGTTAGAGAGGCATCCTCCAAAGTTGTGAATTGATGAAAAACAAATGTACTTTACAGATGATGCAATTGGGAAGGCGGCAGTGACTCCCGTAGCTGAGTCTGTTGTCATTGATTTTAAAAACTCCCCTGAATTTATGTATACCATTTCAGGCGTGCAATAAGGTGCACACACTATGACAAGGAGAGTATCTGCACTATCGGCCAATGTAATAGCCTCTCTCTGTAAGGGCCCCATGCCCTTTTCAGACATGGGGCCTCATTATAAGTTTGCCGGTCTGGTAACAACGGCAACAGTAAGCTACCAGTACTGTTGTTACCGGACCGGCAAACTACGAGTTCTGCTCGCGGGAGTCTACATGCCCGTCTGACCTGGCGGGCGTACCGGCACCCGCGAGCAGAGCATGACGGATGCACCGGGAACATTCACAAATGGTGCCGGTGCATCCGACCTCCCCATTCCCATTGAGCCCTATGGAGCTCAAAGGGAATGGGGAGCATTTTTTATCCTGCGCCCACGAATGGGCAATTACCAGGTCTGGCAAAGCCGTAATGACCTAGTAATTGCCCATTCACGGGCAGCGGAACAAAAATGTTACCAACGGCAGCCGTGCCAGTTTTACGGGCATGGCTACCCGCCAGTTTCGTAATGAGGCCCCATGGACTTTGATCCCATCTGACAGAATCTGAGCGCTGTTGCTGTTTCAAGCTACACCTCAGATAATTGAGCACTTGTGGATAGCATGCAATGTCAGCCTTCTCACTGATTATCTCGATGGGTTTCCTACATTCTGATATGCTTGACAATTTTTGGGAGCTAGATATCAATAAAAAATAAATAAAATAAAGATGCTTTTGTTATTAATATCATGGTAAATGCATATGTTGTTCAATTTTTATAAAACGAGCAAATAAACTGGCCAAATAAATCTTGGTAGAAATGATCATGCTCATGGACATCACCACCCCAGTAGCTCTCACCAGTAGCTCCCACCTAATGGCCATTAACTACAAGTACTCTTCCTGACGTAAAGGTTGGAGACCGCTGGTTTATATGCACATTTGACACTAATAGTTAGTATTGGGGGAATAGAGCAGGTTAGATTTCCTAGGCCACCGGTCACAGAAGTGCTGGCATAGTGGCAGGCACACCAACATGGGCATATTTAGAAAATATAGCAGAATTAAAAGCTGAATGTGAAGGAAAGATTTGTGGTGCTGAGCTGTCTGTGATGGCCCTTGAAAATAGAACACTCTTTGTTCATGCAAAGCAGGAAAGGAAAGGCAGGATCGGGTGAGAAATGCAACATTGATAGGTAATACTTCTAAGCAGAATGATGCTCAAAGGTTGCAAAGGGGACGAGCTGGGTGCTTGAAGGTTCTAGCATGTGATGTGGTCCCATCATGGAAAAATCGGATAAATATTAAAGAAAATGTACAGAAGAATATGAAGGGGGCTTTGATGAAGGAGCATTTGAAAAAGAGGGAGGTAAAGGGTGTCAGACTTCCATGAGAGAGAGGGCTGTGCTGCATGGCTGGTGCTTTGGCAAGGATTGTCTGCTGGGCTGCTGATCAGTGTACTGGGAGTTGTTTCTGCAAAGTTTGTTGAAGGCCCTGGTTGGATGCTGAGGTTGTGTCCTGGGAGAGACAAACTGAGACATAACTAGCTGCAGAAAATGAAATTGCGAGCCAGAAATAATTTGGATGGTGAGTATAACTAGGTCAACAATTAACTAGGACCCCTCCTACAAACTAATTGGCAAGGTGGCACACTGGGCATGAAGGCCATAACTCCCTTAATCTTTAAGATACCGAAGGATTAATGGAGTACCCTCATTAAAAACTTTGAAAGGGAGTTTCTCATTTTTAGTGTAGTAGGCGTCATAAGCTAACAACGCACCAAATGATAATCGAGGAAAGGGGAATAAGCAACTGCTGAAATCCTAGCCATATGACTCTCATAACAAATGAATACTAGGGAGGGTCTCCAGTCTAGCAAGATCTATGCAATGGTGAAATGAAATGTATTTTTGTGCATGAGCCTAATGAAAAATGCTCTATTGCCAGTGTATTCATGCATAACAAGTGCTCTAATGGTGTGCTTTGTTTCTTGTTGCTGAGATTAAATATATATGAAGTGACTAACTGTGAAGGTGTGTTGTGGTCCTTATTTGTCTAGAGCCTGTCTTTGTTTCTGCAAATACAGGTAAATGGACATTATAGATGAAAGGTACAGTACAAAGCATGACGATATATCGCTAAATTCCCAAAGTAAAATACAAGTGGCAGAAAGGAAAAGTATTTCTTCCTACATTATTTGTTGCATTGGCTGGGAAGATTTAGCTAGTGCATCAGTCAGACATGGCAGGGTTGTATTTGTCAGTAGGGTGCTGTGCTTTATGTGAATTTCAGTTGAGACTTTGTACTTTGTATGGACAGTGTGCAACATGTCCGAGGTTAGTGTGGCAAATCTGCAGGGCTACGCAGAATACAAGATCTTTGAGCTAGCCACATGGATGACAGATACCATAAATGTCTGGCGAGAGCACCTAATTTCAGAGATAGAAAAGGAGGTGCCTCAAAAATAGTTTGCGGATTACACAGCCTTACACTTGTGTATGGTCAGGCTTTTTGATTGCAATGATAAGAAATCACAGACAGGCAGCAAAATCCAATTTGGTTTGAAGCTTTGGTTCATACTACACAAGGTGTGGGATATTGGGAGTCATGATAAACAAACTACATAGTGGTGTCAAAGAGAATTGACAAATTACTTGAAAGGGTGGCCTAGCTGAAAATGCATCAGGCGGTGATGGGGTTTACAGTTGACACAGTTGCAAAGCCAATTGTTATGTGCTGCTGTTCTTGTATATATTTCCTGTAGTCACTTGTTTACTGCGTTGCTGTGTTACAGTTTAGTAAGCACATTACATGTTTACTTGTATCCTGGGAAACCTGGAATCATTCAAGGTTCCAAGCAACCTATATAAGGTCTGATTATTGTACAGTTGGTCACTTAACAGGATGGATAGGAGTGCCTCCATATGTTATGTTAATACATCTGTGTTCAGTTTGTTTGGGTTAGCGGTAATTGCCACATCGTAATGCCTTCCGGATCTGGTCCCTGCCGATGCAATTTACATTTTTGTTTTATCTTTAATTTCTGCAGCTCTGAGCTTCCCTTCACTCTGGATTATCAAGCCAGAGAGTTCCCAGGATGCTTCTTTGCCACTCGTCGGCGATCAATGGTTGTGGTACGACCGCCTGGAGGTGCCAACCATTTTCTGGGCCTTTCTCTGCCTCCCCACCTCCCTAACCATGTCAGTGGTCCCTGACTGCCTCACCCAGCCGGCAGCAGACCTTTGCTTCGGCAGCCTTACTTTCCTGATCCAGATTAGAGGAAAGTACCTATAAACCTTCCAATCAGCTGATTTACCGCATTGGATGGCACGCTGACGTTCATGCAACCCAGCACTTGTTGTTGGCATCTCACATAGCACTTGGATCCACTCTCCATGCATTGCATTGCATGATCCACTGGGTGGTCGTGTGATTTCCAGCTGCAAAAAAGGTAGGGTATCTTCAGAGGATTTCACTTATTGTTTTGCATTAATTTCTGCAGCAAGAAAGCATTATTTGTCTCAAGGGAATTGTCACATTTGTTTTAAATATAATTATTTTTCTGGATTTAGACTTAGTTTACCTACAGCTGCTTGTACGCGCTGGCAGATAGATATTGGTACGCCTTTTAACATTTCCGAATTGTCAATTTGGCTATGAAAGGTTGCACAGCTCACAACATTAGTAATTTGCCTCCACAATTTCTTGACATGACACAGCTTGAGGGATGATTTCCAGGATTTTATCATGGTCATTTATAGCCTCAACTTAAACATGGCACGCTACAGAGCACTCCTTATGCACTGTTTAGGTTATGAAAGGAGTTGCATATTAAAAAGTCTTCCTGACCTCACTTCCTCTCCACAAGGGGCTGGCGATGGTGTACAAGAGCCTAGACCTTAAGAGGTTATTTTTTCTTTAAGTGGACACATTATGAGAATAAGAGAAGCTTAATATTACGGCGGTGCCACTTGAGCACTAAAGAACATGCCAAAGATGAATCTATTAAGAATTGTATTACCACCCTGAGGGAACTAGCAATTAAATGTAACTTTGGACAATCATATGATGAATGTTTACGAGACCAGTTCATGTTAAAAGTTAGAGTTAGCAAGATAAGGGCAGAGATATGAGCAAGGGGTGATCCCAGCCTAGAAGAAGTGCTGGAGATTGCCAAAAGACTAGAACACATGCCTGCATGTGTGAAAGAACTTGATTTCAAAGAGAGTACACTGAATTCACAACAAGTCAAGAAGACTACTCCGGTGAGAAAACAATCTATTGCTGCAGGCAAACAGAATCCCAAGAAAGAAGAACGTGAGTATAATTTGGATCGCAGTGGGGTATAGAACAAAACAGGGATTTTTTCCAGCCACGAACATTGTTCCAAATGCATCAGTTTCATTTTGATGACAACCGTGAGTGTCATGGGCACCATACACTGTGCAGCAAGTGTGGCAGAAAGGGCAACATCACAAGATGTTGTCAAAACACCTATCGTAAAGTAATCAAAGAGATCTCTGACATCTCCGAGTGTGAATATGTTGAAGAGACTGGCTCTGGTGGTGAAGCATGTGGGGTGAGTTGGTCTGTATGTGAGGTAGAACCAACTAAAGGTGTAGACACACAAACACATTTTAGAGTTCTTGGTAATGGTTTAGGAGTAGAATCCTTATAGACACTGGCTCTGATTACAGTATCATTAATAGAGAAACCTGGCAAAACAAGATTTCTAAGGTGAGTTAAACAGAGTGCGTATGGTGGGGCCAATATTGTCATAGTTGGTTGCTTTGTCACAACCCTTGAGTGTCATAAGTTTGCCAAAGCCAAGGTATATGTTTCAGATAGGGGTGGATGCTTCCTAGGATGATATCAGCAAAATGAAATGGGATTTATAATCAACCCAAACATTCCAGGAAGCGTAGCTGCTGTTTCCTCATCTGAACATTTGCTGCCTGAGGAATCTTATTCTGGTGTTTTCAGAGAAACTCTTGGTTGCCTTGAGGATATATGCCAAAGAAGTCAATTAAAACGTAAGCTACTCAATAGTAGCCAAAATGAGATGCATACCTCTCTCCTTATGAGAGGAAGTAGCAAAGGAGAACAAAAGGTTGGTTTCTGAGGATATAATTGAACCTATGGAGGCTTCAGAGTGCTGCTCCCTGGTGGTAATAGTATGGAAGCCAAATGGCAGTGCCCGCTTGTGTGTAGACCTGGGAGCACTCACCAGGAGTTTTATTATTGATTGTTTTCCATTACCCAACATTGGAGAGTTAGTTAGTCTCCAAACTGGGGGAAAGACATTCTCCACTTTAGTCCTGGCTTCAGCGTACCATCAACTCAGGTTACACCTGACTCTATAGATCTCACTACCGTCTTTCCCAGGAGGGAACCTTCAGATTTAAAAGGTTGCAATTTGGGTTCATTTAAGCTGCAGCATTCTTTCAGAAGGTAATGAATGAGGTGTTGGGGGACATTGGAGGTCTGTTCTTTTATCAGGACAGCATTCTGGTCATGGGTACTTCAATGGAGTATAATGATGCTAAATTGAATACAGTATTACACAAATTAAACAATGCAGGGTTAACAGTGAAAAAAAACAAAGTGTTGTATCAGAGTTTCTGAAAGGGTCTATCTGGGCCATGAGTTGTCTGGTGAAGGGGTAACACCCAGAAAGAGTTTGGTCAACTCGATAGTGCAAATTGCCCCTCCAAAAGAAAAACAGAAAATGTTGTCTTTCTTAGGTTTTGTAGAATACTATGCCAAATTTGTAAGAAACTTTGCTGACAAGTGCAGGAACATTAGGTCGTTGTGCAAAAAGGATGTGGAGTTTGAGTGGTCACCTTAATTTGACCAAGAGTTTATGGAAATCAAATAAGCCATCTCACATGCTCCAATTCTGGCCCCTTTTGACACTACTAAGAACACGTTTATCATGACTGATGCAAGAGGTACAGGAATAGGGGCTGTTCTCACACAGAGAGATACCAATTTTGAGAGGGTGGTAGAGTTTGCATCCAGAGTTCTTAAGGGCGCTGAACACAGGTACTATGGAGAAGGAGGCTCTGTCAGTCACGTGGGCCATAAGAACATTTAAAACATATCTTGTGGGATAGAAAATTCACTGTTTCGACTTATCGCAAACACTTCGTATCAGTTTTTACTTTGAAAGGGCTGGATGGGGTGTCAAGATACATATTTGATTTTCTGGAAGCAAGGAAGACTTATCTTGAACAAATCTGGCCTGATACGGCGAAAGCCACAGCTGCCAGCGACACACCCACAGGTCAGAGGAAAGGACCCTAAAACATGCTCTGCGTGCAGCCATTTTGGGGGAAGACAATGCCGACTGTGTTGCCCTGGCAACAATCACGCCAAAGATATACGATATACAAATCCATTGCACTCTCGCCTCTGGCAACAGCGTAAAGAGAGACAAGAGCAGGACGGCTCCTAAAGACAGTGAAAGACAGTACATTGAGAACATGTGAATAAAGAAAGTTTCAACAACAAAAAAGAAGACATTAGTAACTTAACTCACCCATTGCTGTGAGGGCCCAGAACCAACACTAAGCACAAGAAACCAACATCTAACTGCACCCAAATTCAGTATAATAACTGCAACAAATTACCACAGAAGTGACTGAAATTGTGCATCATTGCATAAAGAAACACAAGACTCAGTGCAACAGTAGAGGCACATATAAAGTACCACAGAGGTGGATAAAACTGTGTAGAGTATTGAGAGCAAATATATGAGTGGTGTTCCATAAGACTATGGTTTATCCCCACACATTGTCACAATGGTCAATGTACCAGGCCCTGTGTTTTTCTACCTACACCAGGTGTACCCAGAGTGTGCTGGGCAGATTGGAGAGATGGTTTCACAAAATATCTTTTAGCAGTGTTGGCTCTGTGGGGCAGGACAACCTAAAGAAGCTACCAAACCCTGATGGATTAGGAATGTGGGCCTGTATGAGAGAACTATTGCAAAGTTGGATAAACACTATGAGGTTCAGAAGACCATAATATTAGCATGCTACCATTTCACCACCAGAGAACAGAAGGTGGGAGAGAGTGTTGAAGAATTAATCACCACATTGAGAGGACTAGCCATCAAATGTCAATTTACACATTGTCAAGAAGAACACTTACGACATCAGCTCATGATCAAGTGTAATAATGACAACACATGAGAAGAAATGTGGAAGGAGCAAAACTGCACGTTGGGAAGAACAATCCAAATTGCAAAATGTATTGAACATACCGACAATTGCATAAAAGCTCTCCATTCTGTGTAGAGAGTTCAGAACCTCAAGGTGGCAACTGATGAAGGAACTGTAAACAAATCTCAAACCTTTCCCAGAAGCAGTGGCTGGGGGCTGGAAGGAAGAGTGACAAGAAATCAAAAGAGATGCAAGGTGATTCAGTGCCTCACAATAATAGGAGCACAGGAAGATCGTGGGGTCCTCCGAAAGAGTTTAGATCCACCTCAGGGAGAAGATGTTACAGGTGTGGTCGCAGATTCCACTTAGCCAGTGACAAGGTGTTTGTAGCTGACCACATAATCTGTCAAGAGTGTAGGACTAAAGGTCACGTGGCATGTTGTTGTAAGAATTTCAAGTATTTCAGACAAGTGAGTGAGGTGTTTGATGACGAAGAGGAGAATGAATATGAGAACATGGCCAAGACAGTAATCAGCTCCATAAAGGCTATCTCGCGAAAGGTGAGAAGGAAGAAACCATATGCCATGGTAGTCAAATATGGATTGCCCATTTCGATTTTAATAGACAGCGGTGCTGACTACACACTGGTGAGTGTTCAAGTGTGGAAGAGCAAGTTTGACTGCTGTACCTTGCAAGAACCGGAGATAGAAGCTAATGGTTATGGTGACATTTCCATCAACATCGTGGGTCAGTTCAATGGAGAATTTGAGTTTAAAGGGAGGAGAGACAAAGGAATGATATATGTGGTGAGAAGAGAAGGAGAATTGCTATCTTGGGATGACCAAGCACAGCTGGCATTACGGCTAGATGCAAGTCACCCTGAACAAGTGTTTGCAGTCAAAGGAATGGAACAAGGGTGTAAATTGACTGACATGGCAGAGTTAGGTGTATTTGAGAAAAGACTAGGTTGTCTCAAGGGATTCATGCATCAGATCAGACTAAAAAAGATGCAGTGTCTACAATATCAAAGTTGTATATTTTACCACTGGCATTGCGCAAAGACACGGAGGATGAGATCAGCAGAATGGAGAATGAAGGCATCATTGAGAAAACAGAAAACTCTGAGTTGATTAGCCCTATTGTGCTGGTGACAAAATACAATGGTTCCATTAGACTTTGCATTGACCTGACGAATTTGAACAGCAATGTGGTAGCAGAGAGAACTCAGAGCGGCTTATCATCAAATTGAACTTTATCAAGAGTCGAGAGAATTGACTGCCATCATAATACCTGTTATATTGTTCAGATGCAGGAGCATGCCAATTGGACTGGTCTTGGCGGCCAGCATTTTTCAAAATGTTATGCATCGACTATTGAGTGGAGAAAGATGAGTCTTGTTCTATCAAGTTGATATGTTAATTTTTGGCATGAATGGGGAAGAGCATGACGTACGGTTGAGGAGAGTGTTGGAGATTTTCAGTGAGGCTGGGCTTTCTGCGGCATGAAATATCAGCAGAGGGGGTCAGACGAAAGCATGATACTGTTGAAGCCATCTGGGTGATGAAGTGTACCTAAAGTGATGTGGCATAATTTCTAGGTTTGACAAATTCTACAGTAAGTTCATTGAGAAGCTGTCAGATAAAACAAGGACTATGAGGAAACTCATGAGGAAGAGTGTGACATTTCATTGGGATGAGATGTATTCCAAAGAATTTGGGGATATCATGTTGGACATTATAAGTGCACCTTTTCTGTCCAGTTTTGTAGAAGGTTGGAGGACCATGATTTATGCTGTCGCTAGTGATTATGGTTTAGGTGCTGTGCTGATGCAGGAGCGGGGTGAGGAGCTGTTAATGATTGCATTTGCCTCCATAACCCTAAAAGAGGCAGAAGTGAGATATTCAGTGGTGGAGAAGGAGGCCTTAGCATGTACCTGCACTGTTGGGAAATTTAAATGTTCCTGCGGGGGTGTAGGTTTACCATAAGGACAGATCACAAGCCATTGATCATCATATTTGCAAAAGGTGGACTGGAAGGTTATCCAGGAGGATAATGGAATGGGTTATTAGCCTTCAGGTGTTGCAGTACCAGATGGAACATGTCCAAGGCAAGAATAATGTTGTGGCAGATGCCTTGTCTAGATCCGCGTTGGGAGAACTAGCAGGTGAGAAATGTGCTGAGAATGATGAGGAGGATGTTGCAGAGATTGTTTGTGTTCAGGATTGCATCAAGAGAGTGGATTGGGATGCAGCATGTATGGAGGGTTAAGTGTATCGGATGGTGTTGGATCTGGTGGGCAAGAATACAAGAGATGCTGGAGATTAAATAGTTAAAGATTACAGGAAGGTGCAGAACAAACTCTTTGTGAGGGAGAATTACTTATGTAAGGGAAAAAACTAATAGTTCCTGAGAGGATGAGAAAAACAGTGATGGATTTGTCACACGGTGGTCATCTGGGCATAGCAAGACCCAAAGGGTTGATAAGGTCTGATTTTTGGTCACCTGGAGTTGACAGAGATCTAGAGGAAATGGTCAAGGAGTGCTCTGATTGTGTGACTGGAGATAAGAGTCTCAAGGTACTCAAGGCACCTATGTTGGTTAGGGATAGTCCCAGGGTACTTGGGATGAGATTGCTCCAGATTAGCTTGGTCCTTTTAACATTAGAGAGTCCAAGGATGTTTACTTGTTGGTGGTCATGGATCCTTTATCAAAGTGGCTGGAAATCGGTGTATTGAAATATGTGTCCTGTTCAAGTTTGATAAGATTCTTTGAGCCATTGTTCTGGAGGGAGGCTTTTCCCTGTCGAGGTTTGTCAGATAATGGAACCCAGTTGGTTTCAAGGGAATTTAAGTAATTTCTGGAATGTTATGGCATTGAACATCTCACCACAGTCTCTACCACCCCCAGAGAAATGGATGAGTGGAGAGGTTTAACTGCACCTAAATAGATGTTATCAGGATTGCTGTAGCGACAGGAGGAGACTGGGTGAGGCCGGTCATGGAGAAGATGTTCCAGTACAGGTTGGTGCCACACACAGTGACAGGAGTACCCCCTTTTGAGCTGTTGCAAGGTAGGAAGCCCAACACTCATTTGTGTCATGGGTGGATGGGGAGATCAAACTGTGAGAGTGGATGTGGAAGGTGTGAGAAAAAAAATGTTGGTCAGTGGATACAATTCCAAGTTGAGATTTGATAAAATAAAAATGACTGGAGAAGTTTTACAGTAGTCCCGAGTGATGTGATTAAAGTGAAGGTTCCTGTGAAGGTGAGGAAAGGGCATTCATTGTTTTCAGAGCTCAAGAGGGTTGTGAAGGATTTGGGTTGTGACATTCTGGTTAAAGGTGGCGCTATCTGGAATAAGGAGAGGGTGGCAGTCATTTGCAAGGTGAAGGCATTGTATGGTCAGCAAGGGGTAGGGTGAGTCTCAAGTGTTTCTGCATACAGTTAGAAGGAAGGGAAGTGTTAGGAATACTCCCTGTTTCTGTCTATCACAAAGTTAAGCTATGTTTATGTGCTGTTATAAGTCCTGTTCTCAGTTGCACATATATATAATTGTTTATATCTTTCAATACAGTGTAACATGCACCATCATGGAATGTGGAACCAAGAACACAACCAGTTCAGGGGTTCCAGGTTCCATGAAGTGCCAGTTGGTGTGAGCAGGCAGCTGCAGGTCGTTATTGAATGAGACTCAGCTTGTCTCACTTAAAGTGTAAGTATGTGTACAGAGCATTTCTTACTGCATGACCGAATGTAACACAAACCTGCAAGGAAAAGATTTTCTAGTTGATCTTGTTCCAGGTATGAACAATGTTATTGCTGACTTCTTATCCAGAAATGTGTTGTTGTGTGGTGAGGAGGATGGTGAAGAACCAGTCCAAGATGTATTTTGGGTGTGTGAGGACAACATTGCAAAGGATGTGTGGGAGAAGGATGATAGTGAAGACCAGAAATTGCTCAGAGTAAGGGCGTTTATCTGCAATAACTGGTCAGGGTGGTCAAGTGATGCAGGATGAGGATCTTTCCACAGAGCCAGGAATTATTTCAGTAAAGTAGAGGGTCATATTTTGCCTGCTGGATGCATAGTGCAACCCATGGGGGTGTGGAAAATGTTAATGAAGTCGGCCCATTGTGGTCACCTAGGGATTTCGAAGACCAAGGGTCGACTTAGAGACGATTATTGGTGGCTAGGTCTGGATACTGAAGTGGAGGGCATGGTTAAAGAATGCAGTTCTTGTGCTGCTTCCGATAAGGCCTTGAAAACACATATTCACCCTCTCAAACCATTTGACTTCCCCCAAGTTGCCATTGGGAGTACATTGTGCTAGATATTGTAGAACCCATATGGTTAAGAGGTTCTATTAAGACGTTTGTTTTGGTGCTAGTGGATCTTTACTCAAAATGGTTAGAAGTCAAATGTGTGCAGGAAACATACTCCAAAGCGGTGGTGCCTTGCTTGGATGGAATATTTCAGAATTAACGTTTCCCATGCAAGATTTTAACAGACAACAGTGTTCAGTTCACATCAAGGATCATGAGAATATTTCTCCAAAAAATGGGAGCTGAACATCACAAGAAATCGTTGTTCCATCCCTCTACAAATGGTATTGTGTAAAGGTTCATATATCAATAGGACCCGGATGCAGTGTGTACAGATGGTTGTCAGTACTGGCAAGTGCTGGGAGGAGTATATTGAGAAATTGGTGTTTGCCTACAGATTGGCACCTCACTCTAGAAGACAATTTGCTTCATCTGCGTGTCCTGCGTGGTTAGGCAGGATGTGTTTTGTAGAATGGGATGAGGAAGCTCTGAAAAATAAAAATATTGAAATGGAATGAGAAAAGTAAGGTTTATGATGACAAAAATAGAGCTAGTCTTACTAGAGTTTAAGTTGGTGATCATGTCTGGGTGCGTAGACAATGTGGTGTGATGAAGGGTGAGAGTAAGTTTGAAGATCCATTGTTGGTGAGTAAGGTGATGGATGATGCAGTGATTTTGGAGGATGGTAGTATGTGGTACAAAGGTAGAGTAGAAAATCATTGTGGTGAAATAAGGAGATATTGCCTGATTCTTGTTAGATAAATATATTCTTACAATGTCAAGCAAGAATGTCATTTACTCAGTGTAGTGCTCAGCAATAACATTTGCAGATGTGGAGTCCAAGAAATGTGTAGCCCTTTTATTGAACATGCCGGCTACCATGATAAGCCCATGTTATCTGTAATACGAGCATTCAACTCATGTAGAAACCTATCTAAGTTGAAGAAACCTCTTGCTTTAACTGTTAATTCTGTGACATTCTATCTTCAGAGTGATCATAATGGCCAGGCATCTTCCCTACAGTAGTACTAACAAAGTATTCTGTTAGCTTGCTGCTCAGTTGGTACTGCCTTAATGGTAAAGCTCTGCGTTTGAAGTCTTCAACTGTTTTAACACCACATTTTCTGCTAATTCTGTTGCGTCATTGATGGTTTGAGTTCAATGGCTTTCTTGTTGAAGGTTGAGGAGTTCAATTATCATTGCTTGAAATAGTTCACTCACATTCAGCAAATCAAGATCCTTTCTCTGAAATTCTTCAGATTACACATTCATCTTTCAGAGAATCACTTCCCTGCTTAGAAAAGTTACTTAAAAAGCAAAGCTCTGGATATTTTGTGGAAGCCCTCTATCTTCAGAACTAGACTGCTTGTCACATTATTGTGATTCTATTGCATTGAGAACAACAACAATGGTTTCAAATTGAAGCAATATTTTTCAAACACCAGTGTACCAATTAAGCAAGTCTTTCTAATTCATATACTTGCAGATCACTTTCTTTTTGACCAGTTACAAAGAGAATGTGTTGAGGAGAACTTTGCAAAAATAATACATAACAGTTTGCGGAGTTGAGAAAAAATCTTTTACTGTCTGTATGTTAGTGATAGTTTGCACTATGCACGGTTTAAATGATGTACATGGCAGTGAATATAGATAGCCTCTGGAGCAATTTGTTTTATTTTGGCTTGCATTCCATTGGAACAGCACTCATAGCTGATGCTCCATCGTAGCATTGTGCCACACAGTTCTTCCATTCAAGGCCAGCTTTGCGAACGGAATCAAAAATGGATGCAGCTAAACTGCAGGCATCTAACTTTTCCATGTGGTAACTTCCCATGTCTTTATCTCCAATGTTGCCGTCTCTATCTACAAATCGGATCACACAGCTCAGCTGTTCTTTATGTGAAATGTCTTTTGTTTCATCAGCTAACACTGCAAAATATTTTGCCACTTTCCTAACAATTTCCTCACTTACAAAATTTGCCACAACTGAGATCATTACATTTGGATGCTTGGGAGATGTGTAGAGCCCATATGTTCTAGCCATTTTGAAGTTAAGATGTTCATTATTATTGAAATAATTTGCAATATATCACTCATATTGTGATTCATCAATGGCTCAGAATGCAAGTCCTTGACAATCCAAGAGACATACAACCTTTAGTAACTGCTGCCCATGTTGACAATTCTCTCCAATCTCTTGGTTTGCCCCCATGCCAGCATGGAAATAATGGACTGCTGAGGGCCTGTAGTCTGTTGTACATGCTTAAAGTGTGTCCAAGCAACAAAAAAAGATGTATGCCTATCAGACTCCATGTGCTTCATTAAAACGCGACATGTCTTTTCCCATTTACAGAAGCCAATGTCAACAAATGGAATATTGCCACACTCTCTTCCCCCTCCTCTTGAAGTAGCAGCACTGAAATGTCTGCATGGAAAGTAGTATACTTTATCTTTCAGAACTGAATACTCCAGCCAAGGATATGTTTTGTAGTCTCTATTAAACATACAGGACCAAGTTACAGGTTATGTTGAAAGTGTTGCTTGTACAGGGTCACTGCATTGATTTGGTGGCAGGTCAGTTACAACACTGTCATATAAACTGGTAGTTATAAATCTTCTATGAATGCCCTGCTCATCTTGAGGCATCTGCATAAACTCATCACTCGGCAACAAAGAGGTGCCTGTGCTGTACTTGAGGGTGGACATGTTGGCAAAACAAGCAACAGAGGAGGAATTGTCAAAAATGGCAACATGGGAAGAACAATCCTCACTATGATTGTCACGATGCCCGGTCCCGGGGAGCCGGCTCAGGCCCTGCTTCCCCGAAAGCGGACATCAAGTCCCCGGGGAAGGTCCCAGCAACCCCTTATAGGGGCCCTTTGGACAGCGTCCTGGCGCCTATGCGCCAGGCTCATAGAAAACGTCAGTCCTGGCGCCATAGGCGCCAGGCTCATTATGAAAGTGTTTGGGTGCACTTACCTGATGCAGACCATGCTGCAGAACCCTGGCCTCCTTGAGGCCTGAAACTACTTTACCTGTGGGACTCATTTACCACCCGGGCGTGGTCGGGGAAGGATACATACCTGATTGGAGGAAGGACACATTCTAGGAACTTCTTCCAAGGCTATTTAAACCACACCCGATCAGCCACACGTGCTTCGCGTTGTTCTGCATCTAGCAGCTGGACGCTCACCGTGTCTGCTCCTGCATCTTGACTTCTGCCACACCTGCCAGCATCCTGAATCACCTGCAAAGGAAGGGAACAAGAGAACAGAAGAAGGAAAAGGCCTCACCTGCTAAATCTGCATCCCAGAGACATTTCGCCGACAATCCTGAAAAGGAAGACATTTATTTTTAAAAGCACATTGCATCGATCGCTGCAGCGCCGCATTCTACTCACCTTTACAGGGCGCCTCCATGTTCAGCAGCGTCCATCCGGATTCGCAGTCGCGCCCCCACGCCTAGTGAGAAAAAGACAAGAACAAAGGTGAGAGAAAGAAGGGAAAAGGGAAGCTAAAACTCCATGTCAAGACTTACCTGTTGGGTCATTCCCTTTCCATTTCGGGTCCGCGCCGCATCCAGGCATTTTCGGACCCCGGCCCCCAAGGGGAAAAAGACATCAGCGCTAATGAGTGAATGAAAAGACATTACCAAAACACTCATTAAAGACTTACCTGATTTCCACAAGGATTTCACCGCTCACCTCGGGTCGGTGCCTGTTCCCCGGCATTCCGTACCCCGGCCCCTATGGGGAAAAAGACACTAGCATTAGAACATTAATGCATGGACACAAGAGGAACCACTTATAGAAAAACTTACCTGGAAGCCAAGCAAGTTTGGTTCTCACCCATCCGAAAATCCAGTAACGTAACTGGATACCAACGCGCCCCTGCATCAGAAGCAGGATGGAGAGCTCGTCCTTCCAGACCCTAATGTGAGACGCTACGGGGAAGCACAGAAGGGTTTTGAGGAGGGTGAGAGGGGTAAGTGGGAGGCCGATTGCACCCGCAGACAGTTAACCCCCTATTCTCACCTACAGAAGGATACTTCTGCGAGTCAGACAAGCCAGATCTGGGGCCCGGTCCAGTCCGTCTTCCAAACCCTGCGCATCATCTTAGGCGAGGTCACAGCAGCGCGAACCAGGCCAGCGCCCCCGTGGGAGTCAGGTGAGCGTTACAGAATGCGAAGCCTTCCTACAAATTCCCACCCAGGCGCTATGGAAACTTCTGAGACTGATCAGTTGGCCCAATTACTGGGGGAATTACGGGCCGAAGTACATGCCGCTCGTCAAGAGACTAATGCCCTCAAGAGGGAATTAATAATATCAAAGGAAAGAACTGATGACCTGGCCAGACAGCTTTTGCAAGGTCAAGCTGGACAAACTCCTCTACCCTGTTCCGGAGGGAACCCCGCTCCTGTGGTTCCCAGTAACCCTGTGTAGATTAATCTACCTGGAAACATGCCGCTGGCCCCACCTGAACGCTTTGCTGGGGACCCCAAACGATTCGCCGTATTCATGAATCAGTGTCGTTTGCACTTCCTATGCAGACCTGGGGCCTTCCCTAATGATCAGACCAAAGTAGCCTTTGTATTGTCATATCTCACCGGCTGCGCTGCCGATTGGTCAGTTCCACTGGTTACTCAAGATGACCCGATTCTCTGTGATTTTCAAGGATTTCAAGCAAGCATGGAAAGGTTATTTGCTCGACACTCTCAGGGGCAGGCTCTGGATGACGAACTTCTATCCCTGCGACAGGGCAATCAGGACCTCCTATCCTATATTGCAACCTTTAATAGACTAATTGTGGAAACGGGATGGCCAGAGGATAAAAGAGTCACGTTATTTTATCAAGGTCTACGCGGAGAACTTAAAGATGTCTTGGCCCAAGTTGTAAATCTGCCCCAAGAATGCACAGAATATATACACTTAGTGGTCCAATTGGATCACAGACTTCAAAACAGAAAAACAGATCGGTCCAGGTTTGAGACCCGGGTGTTGGTCAAGACCCACGCTAACCCCAAGGGAGTTGATGTCTCTGAGCCTATGCAAATTGGAGGGGTTAAAGAACCCTTAACTCAAAAGGAACGTGAAAGGAGGCAGCAGTTAAAATTATGTCTTTATTGTGGGAACTCTGGACACTTTCTACGAGATTGCCCGGCAAAACCGCCCCGAAAAGCGGTAGGAGCCGCTGATAAAAACCATGAAGACTCTGTTTCGGGAAACGACTCAGCCCGACAAGCGTAGGGGTCCGCTTGCCGAGCTTGAAAACTAACTCTCAGACCTCGCATTTCATTGTGCCAACGGTTCTCGTAGATCCAGAAAAGCCTAAGCGGTTGCATGCAATAAGGCATACATCGATAGTGGGGCTATTGGAAACTATGTGGATCGTGAATTGGCCTCTAGGATTAACCTCCCTCTCCGTCCTAAAACCAGCAAAGATGTCATCACCACAGTCGATGGAACTGAAATTGCCTCTGGACCGGTAACACATTCCACTACTGGGGTGACTCTTATTGGTCCTGACGGCCATCGGGAGGCAGTCGTGTTTGATGTAATCAAGGCTCCACAGTTTCAGGTTATTCTTGGAATTCCTTTGTTAGAGACACATAATCCTCGAATTGATTGGCGAGCTAAGAGAATAACCTTCCCGGATTGTGCACAAACATGCTACCCAGAAAACCTGAAGATTAATCTAGCATCTGTAACCTCTGCCTCCATGCAATTACCTCCGGAATACCAGGACTTTCAGGACGTCTTCCAAAAGGAACAGGCCAACACGTTACCTCCTCACCGATCGTACGATTGCCAAATCGATCTGGTGCCCGGTGCACAACCCCCTTGTAGCAGGATTTATGCCCTTACCGAACCTGAGAACCTGCATTTGAGACAATATTTGGATCAATACCTCGCCAATGGTTTTATTCGCCCGTCAAAGTCCCCAGCATCCTCGGCTTTGTTCTTCGTGCCTAAAAAAGAAGGCGACCTTAGAACTTGTATCGATTATCGCGCATTGAACCAGATAACGGTTAAAAACCGTTATCCTCTGCCTCTGATTCCTGAACTCCTTGACCAGGTGAAGGACGCTTGCATATACACCAAGTTGGATCTCCGGAGGGCATATCATCAGGTGCGAGTAAAAGAAGGCGACGAATGGAAAACAGCCTTCCGTACAAAATATGGATTATTCGAATACCAGGTAATGCCTTTCGGGTTGTGCAATGCGCCTGCTGCCTTCCAATTCTTCATGAATGATGTCCTTCGGGAACTCATCGATGTTTGTGTTGTCGTCTATATCGATGACATTCTAGTGTACTCCTCTTCGGAATCTGATCACAGAAAACACGTTAGGGCAGTTCTGGAAAAACTGCGCCAACACAAACTATTTGCTAAACTGGAGAAATGTGTTTTCCATACCACAGAAGTTGAGTTTCTCGGTTTCATCCTGACACCCAAAGGAGTCCGAATGGACTCAAGAAAAGTGGATGCCATCCTCAAATGGCCATCACCTAGCTCTGTTAAAGGGGTTCAAAGCATGCTCGGCTTTGCCAATTTCTATCGCATATTTATCCCGGAATTTTCACGCATAGTACAACCCATTACTGCACTCTTGAGGAAAAATAAACGTTTTGAATGGTCTGAAGAAGCCGAGCAGGCCTTCCAGGATTTAAAAGCTAAGTTTACCTCTGCACCTATATTGAAACACCCACGTCCAGATCTCCCATATGTCGTTGAAACTGACGCATCCAGCCTAGCCATGGGAGCAGTTCTGTCTCAAAGTGATCCTGAAACCAACCAACTGCATCCCGTAGCATTTTGGTCCAGAAAATTCTCGGCACCAGAGATTAATTACGCAATCACTGACAAAGAACTGTTAGCCATAAAGTCCGCTTTTAAAGCCTGGCGGCATTACCTGCTTGGCGCTCGACATACCATCACGGTGATCACTGATCACCGGAATTTACAGTATTTGAAAACCGCCAAGGCTCAGTCATCACGGCAGCTCCGATGGGCTTTGTTTTTCGCTGAATTTGATTTTGTGATTACCTATCGACCTGGCTGAAAGAACGGCAAAGCAGACGCCTTATCCCGAATTGGAATGGGAGAATCTGATACAAACTCAGAACCAGTACCAATAATTCCCGAACAGAGAATTCTAGGCATGACTTTGTTACAGACGCTTGAAGACATTCAAGTCAGAGTGAAACAACTCCTGGACCCTACAGTCCTACAGCATTGGATACAAAAGGGATCAGAATTTACCATAGATAATGGTTTACCTTATTACCAAGGACGCTTATTCCTGCCGCACAAGGATTTACACGATCTAATTATTTCAGGTTATCATGATACATTAATAGAGGGACACCCCGGTATTGCCAAGACAATGGAAAAGGTGAAACGACAATTCTGGTGGCCCTCTTGGTGAAAAGATGTTAAATCTTTTGTGATGTCCTGTGGTGTTTGCGCCCAAAATAAAGGTCAAAAGAAAAGACCATCCGGTCTCCTTCAACCTCTAGACATACCGCCAGCACCCTGGCACACCCTATCAATGGATTTTATTACGGATTTGCCTCCATGTTCGGGATACAATACCATTCTGGTAATTGTGGATTTGTTTTCCAAAATGGCCCACTTCATTCCTTTGAAAGGTTTACCTTCAGCTTCTGTCATAGCCAAAGAATTCCTCGAAAATATTGTTCGGCTACATGGTTTCCCATCTATACTAATCTCTGACCGGGGAAGCCAATTCATTTCCCACTTCTGGCGCAAATGTTGTCAAATGGCACAAATCCACGTAAGATTATCGACCAGTCACCACCCTCAGACCGATGGTCAGACCGAGAGGACAAATCAGACCCTTGAGCAGTACTTACAGTGTATGTTACAGCAATCTGAAAGCAACTGGAAAGACATTCTTTGGATAGCCGAATATGCATATAATAATTCGGTACACTCTGGAACTGGCCATAGTCCTTTTTATACCTTGTTTGGACATCACCCTCGAACCTCAAACCTCGACTCACCTCAGAACCTCGGAGTGCCCGCAGTAGAGCATCTGCATTCTACCATTACCCGAGCCTTCAAAGAGGCAACAACGCATTTAGAACAAGCCAAGAGAAAATACAAGGAGAATGCTGACCTACATCGGAGTGAAGCACCTCCGTATCAGATTGGGGATCAAGTGTGGTTAGCTACCAGACATTTACCGCTCAAAGGGCCTCGAACTTTTAACCCAAAATATCTGGGACCTTATTCTATTACGGCAATAATTAACCCAGTAGCGGTTAAACTTGATTTACCAGCTAATATGCGAATTCACCCTGTTTTTCATGTGTCACTTCTGAAACCAGTGGTCCCCGGAACCCGACTACTCAAACCTCCAGAACCTATTCAAATAGATGGGGAACCCGAATTCGAAGTGAAGAACATTTTAGATTCAAAAATGTTTAGTTCAAAGCTTTTCTACCTAATTGATTGGAAGGGGTACAGACCTCAGGAGAGGTCGTGGGAACCCAGTGACCATGTGCATGCACCTCGATTAGTCAGGAAATTCCACTGACTCTTCCCAAACAAACCAAAACCCCCGGAGGGAACAACCTTGGGAGGGGCCTTGGGGGGGAGTGCTGTCACGATGCCCGCTCCCGGGGAGCCGGCTCAGGCCCTGCGTCGCCGAAAGCATACATCAAGTCTCCGGGGAAGGTCCCAGCAACCCCTTATAGGGGCCCTTTGGACAGCGTCCTGGCGCCTATGGCCTATGGCGCCAGGCTCATAGAAAACATCAGTCCTGGCGCCATAGGCACCAGGCTCATTATGAAAGTGTTTGGGTGCACTTACCTGATGCAGACCATGCTGCAGAACCCCGGCCTCCTTGAGGCCTGAAAGGAACTACTTTACCTGCGGGACTCATTTACCACCCGGGCATGGTCGGGGAAGGATACATACCTGATTGGAGGAAGGACACATTCTAGGAACTTCTTCCAAGGCTATTTAAACCACACCCGATCAGCCACACGTGCTTCGCGTTGTTCTGCATCTAGCAGCTGGACGCTCACCGTGTCTGCTCCTGCATCTTGACTTCTGCCACACCTGCCAGCATCCTGAATCACCTGCAAAGGAAGGGAACAAGAGAACAGAAGAAGGAAAAGGCCTCACCTGCTAAATCTGCATCCCAGAGACATTTCGCCGACAATCCTGAAAAGGAAGACATTTATTTTTAAAAGCACATCGCATCGATCACTGCAGCGCCGCATTCTACTCACCTTTACAGGGCGCCTCCATGTTAAGCAGCGACCATCCGGATTCGCAGTCGCGCCCCCGCACCTAAGGAGAAAAAGACAAGAACAAAGGTGAGAGAAAGAAGGGAAAAGGGAAGCTAAAACTCCATGTCAAGACTTACCTGTTGGGTCATTCCCTTTCCATTTCGGGTCCGCGCCGCATCCAGGCATTTTCGGACCCCGGCCCCTAAGGGGAAAAAGACATCAGCGTTAATGAGTGAATGAAAAGACATTACCAAAACACTCATTAAAGACTTACCTGATTTCCACAAGGATTTCACCGCTCACCTCGGGTCGGTGTCTGTTCCCCGGCATTCCGTACCCCGGCCCCTATGGGGAAAAAGACACTAGCATTAGAACATTAATGCATGGACACAAGAGGAACCACTTATAGAAAAACTTACCTGGAAGCCAAGCAAGTTTGGTTCTCACCCATCCGAAAATCCAGTGACGTAACTGGATACCAACGCGCCCCTGCATCAGAAGCAGGATGGAGAGCTCGTCCTTCCAGACCCTAAGGTGAGACGCTACGGGGAAGCACAGAAGGGTTTTGAGGAGGGTGAGAGGGGTAAGTGGGAGGCCGATTGCATTACCCCGCAGACTGTTAACCCCCTATTCTCACCTACAGAAGGATACTTCTGTGAGTCAGACAAGCCAGATCTGGGGCCCGGTCCAGTCCGTCTTCCGAACCCTGCGCATCACCTTAGACGAGGTCACAGCAGCGTGAACCAGGCCAGCGCCCCCGTGGGAGTCAGGTGAGCGTTACAATGATGATGGATAGAACATTGAGTGTTATCCAAGAAAGATGAAATATTGCTTAGGCCAGCAAAAAGTCTTCAGTGCCTGCTACAGATGAAGTAAATGCAATGCCAGTGAAAGAAGGAGGAGCTCCAATATTAACTCGGGACACATGGAGGCAAAGTATCAGCACATGAAGATCTCAGACCAATGTCAAACCCATGTAGATATCAATGCACTGTCAGTACTTGAAGAAGCAGATTTGCTGCTTGCAGGAGTTGATGTGCTGGATGATGGTTGAACAACATGTAATGCTCTGCTTTCACTGCCACTCAAGGTATCATTAGGACAAGACGTCCTGTGCATACTTGGTTCAGAACCTGTAGGAGGGTCAGCTGTACTCTGTTTTTGAGTGAATAGATAAAGTATCAACCTCTGTTTTGGATCCTTGGGTTCTTCTTGTAGGTTTTGATATGTTCTTACTTTTGGTACTGATAAATTAGAAGCTATTATTCAAGAAAATGATAGGTTCCTGGGTGTCCTCCTCACTTGTTTCGTTTTTCTCTTTTCTTTATGACACCACTACGCTGCATGTAAAATAAGAGACGACAAATCTAAACATGCATATATATGCGTATAATACGAGCTTGCAACATTTCACAAGCATGTTTGCTTTACTACCTAGCAATGGTAATAACCTAACTGAAAAATGGTGGTGTACGATAGTTAACTGAAGTTTGAAAAGCCTGAGTGTTGAAAGGAAGTATACATTATCTGGCAGATAAGACAGCTTGTGACATGCAGGCCTGGGTTTTGTTACAGATGGTAAGAAAAAGGGTATTCTGGATGGGCCTGCTGACCGCCATTAGCTTACCTCCCCTGCTTCATGCATGTATGAGACACACTTTAACCGCTAGGACTTATTTATGTTTAAACAGTATATACCCATGCAGTCATTTCAAGTATTCTTATTTTTGTAGCTTGCTTCCTTTTAGGCGAATCCTATCTGCCAGGGTTATAGTTAAGATATGAGTGATGAACATTTTTAACCTGCTCAAACTCTGGCCATAAAAAGCTACCAAAAAGAAGAAAACCCCTAGTCCCTGAAAATGGACTGAAGCAAAGCATGTCTTTAGTGTTATACAGTTTGAAGTAATTTTGTGGCATTCATTGGAAAGAGGCACAATGATCCTTAGTGTTGGAACAACTAGGCCAAATGCTGCAATGCACAAATAGATAAGGACTAACAGATTTTAGGGAGAATTCTCCAGTCCCTCTGCAGCTTTGCTGGATTTATCGGATCTATTGTTTTCACCTGGTAAGAGTGTGAGCCTTTTTTCCCACTCTTACATGTGTTTTGCTGTGTGTGTTTAACATGTTTTGTGTTCATAGACTGTGGAGCCTCACCTACTCCATAGGCATCATCTATTTACTGTGTGTTACAAAGCATCTTTAGTGCCGTGACACAGGGTTGGCTTTTTCAGACTTCCCACTTTAAACCCCATTTTCTGGGACTGACTACTGTCTCCCAGAACATGTAAAGTTGCCATTGACTTTATTAGTCTGTTTAAACTCACAGACCCAGTACAAACTATCTTCTATAGAGTACTTGTTGTCTGTCTCTCATGGAACATTATTTCGTTCCCCTTTCTTTAAGATTTGGCTAGTGGCAGTGGTATCTACCCTATTATTTCTACTGCGGTCTATTTAAATAGCCTTCGTACTGTTTTAGGTTAAGTTAGAAGCCTCAAACTTAAATCTACTGGACCCCTTTTACTTTTATTTGGTTATGGATGGGTTTATTCACCATTTCTTTTTGTAAAGGTCTTTCTCGTGTTTTACTCTGCGCGCCAAACCAGGTTTGGTTCCTTTGTTCGCTGTCCTTTGACGGGCTTCTGCACAGAAGCCCTCCTTAGGCACCTGAATGTCTGAGGGGGACAGGAGGTGAGGGAGGGTTTTAGACTCCCTGCACAGGGTCTCCTTGGAGACCCATGTCACACTCTATGTGATTAAATGTGGTGAATGTCCCACCAGGACAGCCACCCTGCTGTGTGATTGACAGCCAGGCTGTGTGAATGGGGGAAAACTGCATAAAAAACAGGTCTCTGGGACTAGGAAGGCAGATTTGCCACCAAATCTAGAGAACCGAAGAGAAACTGAAAGAAGAGGACCTCTACCACGACTGAACCTCCCGGTGAAACCCTGCTGCGGGTCCAAATCTCCAAACTTTGATGACAGGGAAGATCTGCAAGGAATCTTCTCCCCTTGAGCTGTTGGGACCAACCAGTTCGCCAAACTGCAAGCCAGGCCTCCCTCCTCTGTTCGAATTTGATGTGCAGAGCTACAGTGAACCGGACAGCCAGGAGGCTCGGACCCTGCTTGGGTTTTAAGGAGCGGTCCTTTTATTTGTCGCTTTGCTCCGCTGCTGGTTTCTTCCCTGGGCAGTGCAGGACCCTCCAGTCTTCCTCCTTCTTGACAGTCCGACAGTCGCTTCAGGAACCATGGGCCTGCAGGACCTGCCAGGAACGTCTGCCTCAGCTACAGCATTCTTCTGCTCTAAAGGTACTGTGCTAACCAGGTTGTTCGTTCCATCCCACCGCGGTGAAAGTGTTTGAAATCTTTCGCCAATCTGATGGCTTGTCCTTTGCAAAGATTTACCCGCGAACTACTCTGAACTGTGTGATCCTCTGCAAAGACTCTGGTCCATTGACTTTGGCTCAGGCTTCTTGATTTGATTTCCTCACTATAGTAGCCTTCTCTAGATTGCCCTGCTTACTTACTTGTTGGTGCAGCTTAATTTTTGTCTAACCTTGTCTTTCCCTCCCTTTTAAACTGCTGGAGTGCCATTTTGTTCACACTTCGTTTTGAGCATATCTTGTCCAGAATCTATTGGGTGGTGTGTAGTATATTAAGAGTGTGATTTTTCTACTGATTTACTTTAGTGAATCGTTTTACAACTGATGAGTGAATAAATGTATATTCTTTTACTCAGAAACCTTGAGTCAGTGTTTGTTTGAACCATAGTAATTGTTTTCCTTTGTGTAACTATTGATACTGCTCGCTTTACTCTTAAGATACGTCTGGCTGCTCAGCCATCACTACCACTTTACTTTGTAGTACAGGCTTGTACCAAAGGTGAATTTGTACTGTCACTTGTAGTCTTAATTGTGTGTGGTGTTCCCAAAGGGTACTGCATATGATTCTGCCTAACAACAGAACATTAACATATGCTATCCATTTGCAATAAATATCTTCATTTTCATTTTCCTCCCACAGTGTTCATGGACAAGGCTGAATGTCATCTGCTCAATGGTGGTACTGTTTACTCATATCTTTGAGAACACAGAAAGGAACTCACACAAGAAGATGCAGGTCTGAAAATAAAAACAAACTATGAGAAGAATCATTTGTGCAACACCACACCATATTAATTTAAGCACAGGAAAGAACTGCACTACTCCAATTAAAGGGGGTCAAGTGAACAACAATAGAAGATCAGATGAAACGGTTGCTGGAACAGTTGATTATTATTAGGCAGGGAGCAGGAAGTAGCCCCCTGGTGTCGGTTGCTTCTGGCACCCTCATTTATAGAGAGTAGTCAGTCCCAGGAGGGTGGACCACAGGCTAGCAGGGTCCATGTGGGCTTTACTTCCATGGAAGGGGGTGATACCGGCCTGCATGCCCACGCAATGAACTGTGTAACCACACCCTGTGACTCTGGCAAAGAGTGCTAATTCCTTTTTGAAGTGGTTGTTTAGGGTTATCAAACCCTACTGGTTGCCTTCTTTATTCAGCTGTTACAGAGGTCAATATATCAATCCAGAGATAATCTGGAACTTCTTAGCCGCTCCCGCCAATGCTTTATCAAAAATGTGAACACGGAATGAGCCAGCAAGGAGCGGCTGATGGTATGCACATGCTCCTTAAGGAAGCCTCAGTGTTCACAAACCTACGGCTGTTTCACTTCAAATTTACACTCACTTGCCGGACAAAGGCAGACCTCACCAAAAGGTGTTCACTAATCACTGATGTGTTTCATCTTGCTTTCAGATCTTTGGTGCTGGACAGCGAATATCCTTGAAGATTACGATTATTCCAGGTGGGGCTAAAGTTAATAAAGCCAGAGAAACGAAGCATTGTAGTAATTGTCTCCATGATAATCTAGCACCAGACAGCTCCCTCAAACGAGGTTTCCCATCTGTAAACACAAAAGCGCCTAATCTTAATTTTGAAATTTACCCCCACACATCATCAGCCGGCTCAGTCATTGGTATTATTAGGTACACAGGCAGCACTGGCTGAGAACACATAGTGAGAAGCATGCACAAGGGCACCCAGCTACTGTCACTCGCTCACTGCCATTTTAACCATGTGGATATGTTGCCACCACTTCCAAGAACTGGGTCACATCCATACACCTGATGCCACCCCACCTTCAACGCCATCCTCATGCCCAAATACCAGAGCTACCCCTTCCCACCATGCCCCTCTTGCAAATATCCTCTACATCCCATGCCACATGGCATCCACCCTTACTTCCAATGCCCACTCCTCCTGAACCCATCCCTATATCACCAACCCTTACTATGCTCACCAAGCCCACCCTTGGCAATGCTCCCCTCCTCCATATTCCTGTTGTGCTCTATCCATGACCAATCCTACCTCCACATGACATGCGTATACCCCACCTTCTGGCCCCTCCTTTCTAGGTCCCCTTCACGTCCTCCATTCATTTCCGTACACCCTTCCCATGATGTAGCCTCACATATATGCTTGTAACCCTTAATCCAGCCTAGGTATACTTTCTGCCTCCTCCATGCCCATACTTACTTCACCCTTACCCTGCTATAGCTCCACTTCATGCATGCAAACATACCTCCTCCCTGTTCTTCAATCCTTCAGCGGCCTCCTATATCCCTCCTTCACCCCCATGCTCCCTTCAGCCTTCCCATGGTGCAGTCTTCTTCCATGCATGTATCCAGTGCCACCACATCAACCCTTCCCATGCACACTTTACTGATCCCCTTACCCACCCTTTACTCATAACCATTCAATTCTCTCGAGCCCCCTTCACCCATGCACTGACTGGACGCTCCTTCTATTCTCCAGCTACAACACTATGTACATGGCCCTCCCTCCTTCCCGCATTGTATATCCATTCCCAAGCTCCCTTTAGCTTGGCAACATGAGACGGGTGAGTCCATACACAAACACTCTCCGTCCTGCTTTCCATCCCAAGCCAGATGTGCACCTAGGCTAAAATTATGGGTGTGGGCTTATCCTTAAAAAGTTGGGAGAGGCTCTATCTTCAGAGACTGTAGGGAGGGACACACATTATTGTGTGGGGGCATATAACTTTGCACATTCTAATGGTGCTATTCTAGTGCAGCTTCAATGTTACAAGCAGTTAACCCTCTCCTTTATGTCTGAAAACCCCCACTTAAGAGCAGCATTGAGAATGTGTGGTCTCCTCCCCCCACCCCCCACCCTTACAACCACTCCCCTGGCATGCAAGTACTAACACCGCATCACAATTTCAATTGCCTAAAAACGCATGAATGAATGCACTAACAATGAAACATTTTATTTATTTATTTGGTTAAAATACATTTATCAGTTGAGCTTTGTATTTACAACATACACCATTTTATAATTCACAAATATAAATATAGAAGGGCAGATAAAAACACATTAAACAGATAAACACATTAAAAAGTCCTGTGTGTCATCTCAGCCATCAGATACTTTGAATCTGAGTGTCATATATTCCTAAAGTTATATTTAAAAACCACTAAGAATACATAGCAAGATAAAACTCATACAATTCTTAACATTTCTGTATATTTCCAATACAATTTTACTAAAAAGGATATAAGATTCAGGTCGTTACCCTCACTTCGCAGAGATTACTTTTCAGTAAAAAGTATTGACGTAGCACACTGCTGTTCAGATAGGTCACAATATATAATGGACTGTTGGTACGGTCCATTAGATAGCCAATACATGGGCCACTATTGGAGTTAGATGCCAATTACACAGTTCAATTCTCGTACACAAAGCTGCTCACTTTCTCTTTTGGCTTATACTTTATAGTTTTCACGGAAAGGGTACTGGAGGAAAGGTCTATATTAGCCCACCATCTGTCATATCCCGTTATGATTCTACCAATAGTTCCCAGTTTTTTAAAAATTGTCCAATCTGAGAAACGACCTAATGTAGTTTACCATAGTTGTTCCATTATTCAGCCGTATCAGATTAATCCAACACATAAAGGATCTTTGGATACATTTTTTAATGCTATGCCAGCCAAGTCAAATTCTAAATCTAAGAAATGTATAGACAGAGGTGAAGGCATGCAGAATAATGTATGCAGAAGTTTAGCTTCAAAGTGTATGCGTCTTGGGCCATGTAAGTGACCCCATATTTTGATACCGTAGGCCAAAACATGAACTATTTTAGCGGTATAGAGCAAAAGTACAGTCTGGGCCGAAATTCCACGATTCCGACCTATAAAGTTGCTTAAAACCTTTGTCATGACCATACATTTGGCGTTCGTCTCCTCCCAGTGAGTGCTCCATTTAAGGTAGCTATCTGTGTGGAGGCCCAAATATTTATAGCTACTGACAGTTTCAAGAGGCAAGCTATCTAGGGACCAGACAAGACACATTTTGAACCTTCTATTTGACAAGAAGATCATAACTTTGCTTTTATAAATATTAATGGTTAAGCCGTTCAGGGCAGCATAGATTCCAAGTGCAGAGATCATTGCTTGAAGGCCTTTAAGAGTGTGGTCCATAAGTAACAGCTTGTCAGCATACGCTAGCCAATCAATACATTTGGTACCGACCTTAAGTGGGCAGTGACTATTTTCTGAAAATGCCTGATTCAGGTCAGCCAGATAGAGGTTCAAATGGGTCGCTACAAGGATACCCCCTTGCTTAACACATCTATTAGAGTGCATGGCACTGGAAAGTTTGCCTCTTCCGTCTAAACGTATCCTCACCTTAGTGTTCTTGTGGCATAGCATTATCATTCTAAGAAGACCAGCAGGGATGCTCCACGCTACTAGTTTTGTCCATAATCTTTGTCTCAAAAATGTGTGAAAAGCGGCACTAAGATCCATAAAAGCACAATAATCCACTGACTCTCTTATCTGGTGTGAATATTCCACTGCAGGCACCAAAGTTAAAAACAATGTGGGGTAGATGATTTTGCACAGAAGCCAGTTTGCCATGGACTTAAAATACAATTTTCATCTATCCACTCGGTCAATTCTGCCAGGAGTACTCTCACGAAAATCTTGGCAGGAATGTCGAGCATGGCTATCATACAATAATTTGATGGGAAATTTCGAGGGCCCTTTTCATGAATTGCTAAAATATGGCTCTCAAGCCAAGTACTAAGTAAAACACCAGCTCGTCTGATATAATTAAATAAGAGATATAAAGCGTTTGCCCAAATATCTGGGGTCAGTTTCAATAAGCCATTGCATAGGCCATCAGGACCAGCAACACGTGACTCATTCAACTGCTCAGTGATTATAGTGATATCCAGTATTGAGGTTTTACATATCCATGTAGCTAATGTAAGAACAACATGGATGTCCTCCGGCAATGCAGATCCTAGGGTTAGTTTCATATGTTCAGCCCAGGCAGCTTCAGGAACACAATTAACTGGTAGCTCCCGTTTAGAAATCTGTCTTAATAATTTCCATATTTTATTGTTATTGTTAGATTTTGCAAGTGCAGCCAACTTCAGCCATCGTTTTTTTTTTCGTATCGGTTTTATGTTTTTTCATCCAAATTTGGAATTCTATTTTTGCCTGTTTTATTTCAAAGTTGGCATTATCAAGTCTGGACCAGCCAGCCACTAGAGACAGGTGAGAATTAATAACAGCCTTCCAGTTTTTTTGGCAGCTCAAATAGCAGGATCGAAATCTAAATGCTTGGTGACTGTTTTACTGCAGCGTTCAAAAGGTCCTTTATATTGGCGGGATTTCTGGATGCGTTCACTTATCGTTGACACAAGTAGTGAGAAGGACGCAGCAATATGTGCTTGGGGGGATGAGAGTGAATATGAATATGTAGCTACAAATTGTGGTAGGAAGCTTATCGATCCTTCTATACCTTTCTTTAAATTGTGGGTGTTACAATAAATGCGATTACCACCCTGATTGGTAGAAATATTGGCATTCATTTCATACTGCGAAAGTTGCGAAACTGATCACAGAGGATGGAATAACACACACAGAGGAAGATGATCACTTTCTTGTTGTGACACAATAGCCATATCATCCACCAAAGACAGGCCCTGTTCATTAACAAATACATAATTAATCATAGAAATACCTTTCCCACAAACACGAGTTAGAGCATGCATAGCATCTCCTGCACAGAGACCATTAAGACACACAGCACCACATGATTTGAACAGGGAGTTCCACATGCAAGCTTGTGGTTTAGTGGATCTCTGTTGCACAGGTGAGGAAGATCTGAACAGCTGAAGAGAGTTCTCTTTGACATCAATCTCAGCATTGAAATCTCCAAGCACAAGATAAGGCAGTTATTCACTATTTTTATCGAGTATATCTTTGACAGTGATTGAGTTTTTCGTTTATTAATATAAAGGAAAGCCCATCATGTGATATTTGTACCCACAAAACATTATCTGTTGAGCCTGGGAGTTCAAGGATCTGCCAATGGTTGCTAACAGAGATAAAGAGGCCAGCTTTAGGGTGTACCAGGTGTCCTGTAGGGACTGGCCCCTGGAGCATTGTTCTACCATCAAGCTCAGCAATCCCAGCAAACCAAGTTTCCTGTAATGCAACAATTGTAAGCAAATCCACTACAGATCATAAGCCCTCTGATTCAAACAAATGTGCAAAGCCCCTAGTGTCCCATGAGCATACAACAAATCTGCCACCCCCGCGAGGAGCAGAAGCTAGATTCAAAGGCAACAGGCAGCCATTGCCAGTAACCTTCAAAAGGTTCAGCACCACTTGTATTCATTATACCATTGCTTACATCAGTATTAACTTGCACAAGAGATGAACTAGGTGCAGGTCGAGTATCAGAGACGGGTGCAGTATAACCAACCAGACGAGATAATGTATTTACAACGTTAGTTCCTGAGACATCCTTGGTGAGTTTGCAACTCATTGTGCCCATCTGAGGATTCGTAGGAATAGAATTATGTTCTGAAATACTATGTTTTTCTGGAGATATGTATACTGTTTTACATGTGTAACCTAACTGGTATAACTCAGGTTCATAGTTCATAACATAAGTGAGCATAGCATCAGAGCTGAACCAAATGTTTGGTATACTCATGGAGATATGTTCAATTTGGTCAATAATTTTAATATCATCTGATAAAATTGCCTGCAGTGCCACTACTTGTTCTAGCAAAGTTTAAAGGGGGGGGTACGATCTTTAATAAAAAAAAACTGCTTGAATTTGGAGTGCTTTAACTGTAAGGGTAGGAGGAGGTCCAGAAGAAGTTACAGTTGCAGCTCCAGGGGTGGCAGAAGCAGGAGGAATAATTTCCCAATGGTCTAATAGGGTAGATTGTACCACCCTATCTTGAGAAAGGGATCTACATGTCGGGGGAAGGGCCATGAGAAGCAAGAGTACTGAGGGTAAGAGGGGAAGGGAGGATAGGACAGGTTGTCCCTACAGAAAAAGGTAGATGCACTATATTAACATGAGATGCAGTGCCAGGAGTAGCAATCACTGGTGAAGTGGTCATCATCGCTAATCCTGGGTTCTAGTTGCTGATAGAGGACCCATTGAGGGAAGTAATCAAATGTCCAAAATTGCAGGAGCCACACAGGCATTCGTTTTAGATTTAGTGCGCCTAGCATATATGAATGCCTGGGACACTGACTTGGTTTGCTTTTTAGCCATGGCTCGTTTGGAGGGGAATGTAGGACTAGTTGAAGAGTTGTTTAACTTAGAGGCAACGGAGTGGATAAATACATGGCTAGGGAAGTTGGTTATAGGATAGTAGCCAGATCATACAGTATTTCTGCTTTGAACCTTAACAGATTTCCGTCTTCTATTTATACTCCTGTGCAGAAGCACTGATTGCAAATCCAGTTTGTTTTCCATGTTCTCACATCTGGAAATCAAAGTGGTAAGCAGGTTCTCTGAAGCCAAAAACATATTGACAGACTGGTTGAGCTAAGGTAATCATTGTCTAATTGTGAATTCGGGTCAGCTGGTGTCATGGTTGTCTCATTAGTCAGGTTGAAAGAAGCACTCGTTTCTGTTGATGGACTGTAACATCACTGTAAGCTTCTGCATCACTATTAGAAGAAGGAAGTAGAGTAAACCTGGTATCAAACAAAGTCTTGCGGTCTATGTTTAGGGGATCTCCTTGACTAGAGGTATTCATCTGTTCACCAATATATTCAACTTCTGATTGGGAGTGCTCTAAGTCTAGCTTTAACTGGCAATGAATCATAGCAGAAATCAACATTTGGGGGGACGGGACTAAGCCATTTGTATTCATTGGTCTGTTAATAGATAGGTCTACTAGCACTTCTTTAACATCAGCCAAGTTTCTTTGTTCCAAGTCAGGTATTTGCGTAATATTAGAGGAAACACCTGGAGAAAGAGACTTGGCTTCAGTTGCGGCAGACACACACTCAGATGGTAGATTGGTTTGGTCAGTGGTTTTTGCATCCAGTAACGTGGTGGAGGAGTCGTGACCGATGTTAACCGATCCAATTAGTTTGGAACCTAAACAACCAACACACAGATTTAATTCACCAACTAGGTCTTGTGATGCAGCCCCTTCCTCAATTCTATCCATCATGGAAACCTTAGTAAAATAGGCCGTCCATTTTTGTTTTGTTTGCGGGACGAGGTCGCTGAAATGGCAGAGAGTGCTGCGGATGACACGGATGAGCCCCTAGTGATGATATGGGCAGGACAGATGGGTCGAGTACGTTTGAGTCCTTTAGGTCATTTCGGGGGCAGGGTAACTGCTGGGGTAATTCCTAGTGACCTATTCAGCATCTGGATCTGGGCCTCAATAATTATAGACTCAATGGTGACAGGGCACTCATGGCTTACTAAGGCCCGTGAGTTCAGAGCTAAACTAAAGTACAGGTAAAGTAGTCAATCTTCAGTAGTCACAGTACCTAAAATAGTGGGAGAGACTATGCACGATGCATCACGGGACCAAAGTCTTAATGAAGTCTAAATGAACTCAATATAGCAGGCCGATTCGAGGAGGAGACTAGATCAAAGCAGCGTCAAATAGAGTGCAGCAAAACGAGGCACAAAGGCTGTTCAATTTCCGAAAAAACAAACTACTTACAGGGGTGTAGTACTGTATTTGTAAATGATCTTTAAGTGGCAGTTGGTGTGTGGAAGCTTAATATGGTCATAGGGGTCTCTGTTCGCCTTCTGCAGGCGCCATGGTAAAGGAAGAGGGGCTCTCTAGCAGAGAGTTTGAAAATAGCTCCTTTTGAATGGGAAGCATCAGTGTGCTAATTAGTCCCATAAGTAGGAACAATGTTATGTGATGACACTTCCTTTTTTGTCAAGGGTTGGCAGGTCATGTTCCACCGCTTCCCGTGATGTCACTCCGTGTGGGGTCAAATGACCACACTTCCTGTGATGTCATCAGAGGTCAAGGGTCGTGTGATGTCACTTCCGCTACTCCAGTCATTTAGGTGAAATTATGTCCATGCAGTACAGCTGTTTTACATTGGTTTGATAGGAATATGGGGACTGTTGTTTACTACCTATAATAAAGGTGTATAAGAAAGACATTTACCTGATGGTACCGTTTGGGCAGAATCGAAATAGTTTCTATGTTATCTGTGCAATAAAGAAATGCAAGGCCAATTTTGCAGCGCACATTTGGGAATGCCACAATATGCACATTTGCATCATTGAAGCATTAGTCAGAGTAAAACAACGTGTCTATACTTAAACATGTATATTTGTAACTCTAATGGGGCAGAGGTGAAAGCGAAAAATATACATGTTGAAACCTTTGAACTGTATTAATTTGCAGGATGGGGTTACTAATATTTTGGAGATGGAAAAGAAGGCATATATTTGGGATTCGACTCAAATTGTGATTGCCCTTCTAGATAAAGGATTTTCCACATAATAACTCTAAGATCCCTCCTTTGTATCTAAAAACATTGCCTTATATTCACATGTTCCCTGATAGGGAAACCTTTCAATATGTCATGAAATGTATATTTAACCTACTTGATATGTTAAAGGCAATTGGACTTCGAAAGAATGTGCAGGAAATGATTATCATGTGTAGACATTGCAAAACATAAGTCCAAAAATAGGTGCTTAAGCATTTCATTGTTGAATGCAAAAATGTAAGATGTTTAAGGTATTAACATCTTATCACATTTGCACACATCAGGGGTTGTGAAGTACAATGCATTTTTGGGAATGCTGTATAAATGGATTTCAAGTGTCCCCCACTCTTGCATTCCTTGATTATTTAATTGAAGTATTGAAAATGATCACTGCATGCTGCACTTTGCATTTTTATCAGAATAGATTAATTTATTTTCATTAAAATAGTACAGTGTTTAACTAAATCAGGGGTCTTCAACCTTCGGCTCCCCAGATGTTTTGGACTATAAATCCCATGATCCCTCCCCAATGAATATGCTAGCTTGGGCTGATGGGAATTTGAGTCCAAAACATCTGCAGCTTCACAGGTTACAGACCCCTGAAGGAAATATTATTGTACTCTAAGGGACACTCGTTTCTGGAGTATTTCTTTTTAAAGACACGTTTGCTGTACTGGTCCATTATGATCATTTGTAAACGTGGCTTTAAAAGTGGCACCACAAAGCAAAGACATTTGCTTTGATTTCACTATCAGATGTGCATAGCAATGGACCATGGCATCTCATTGCACAGTGGGTCCCCTTTTTTGGCAGAACTTGAACATTAAAACAAGTGCTGCACAAAAATAGTTTAATTAAACAAACACTGTTGCACGGGAATTCAAGGGGTCCCGTACAGAAAGCACAAGAAGTATTTGTAGTGATAAAATCATGAATGTGACAGGGATTTGAAACCATCACATTGGCTTTGAAGAATACATGTAAGAAATGTGATAGAAAGTATATTTAACATAGAGCTAAGTACAAGTTTTGCAGTGTTAATGTTGAATGAAGGGTTGTACACCTGCTTCACCAATGGAGTCTGTATGACACATTTTATAATCTATTTAATTTTAATCAAATAATGAATTCCTTGAATATACAATCATTAAAGCCATGATCCCTTATCACAAATGAACAAGAAAACGTATGTGCTCATCAATAATCGTTTTAGTGCTTGTCTTTTGCAATCTTTCTACCATGATTTTGACAGTTCTTTGCAAGAAGCAATGTTCTTTTCTGATCGTGCTTGCACTAGTCCAAAAAAGAAAGTCAAAGCGTGTTTTCGTTCTTTACATTCCATACTGTAATAAAGAAAACACATAAAGGAAAATATAAATAGACATGAGATGCATTATTCTATGCAAAGCTGGAATAAACAAAGATAGCAACAGATATGAAATTGGCAACATCCGCCAAAAGAAACGTCCTCTTCACATTACAATTTAGCGAGAATCTGAATGGTCAGAATGTAACACTGAACACGGTTTCAAGCAATCCGTCGGCTGCCATCAAGTCGTGTACTTTACACAAAAGTCATATACTTTACACACATAACTTTGAAAAATAACGGTAGAAAGATTAGTCCATTTTCAGGATGATGATTTTGGGATTAACCATCCTCCTTGAAGAAAGCAATAGTCTAACAAACTATTCTCACAACAAATCCTTCTTATGTGGTCTTCGTGTCTTGACTGTAGGCGGGTGCTCTATGTCACCTATACATAAAACATACATCTTATCTGCGCCCAATCGTGCTAGGAAATAACATAATTCAGAGATTGTCAAAAGAAGTCCTTCTCCCACCATTCATGGTAATGTTGATGATGCATGGGCTGAACAATACAAATGTAATAGCCATTTTCTCAGACTTATGCTCATCGCCAAAATGCCTTCCTGCTAGTCTCTATGTGCCTCATTACAGGTTTGGTGGTGTTCTGGTTGTAAATCTGTCCATGCTCCGGGGGGGGGGGGGGGGGAGCACCACTGCTGTGAATGGCGTCTTCTGTCTTCCGCTGCTTCCGTCAACATCCCTGGCTGGATTCTGCAGGCTGGGTCACTTGCCATCTCACATGGCCTCTCTTCCACTCTTCTGGCTACCCGTTGCCATGTCTGCTCCCCCACCTGTCTCGGCATCCTCTGCTTTAATACTGGGTGCAATGGTGTACTGCCCGGGCATGCCAGTACACTAAAAGCCAAGGGCATGGAACCTTCACTCTTGGAGCCTAGCCCCAGGGTTGAGGGTTGTGATGGTAACCCCCCCACCATTGCTTACAAAGACAGATGCCTGTCCTTTGCACCACATCTCCAGAGGAAAATCTCCACCACTCATCTCCACCACCATCTCTGGCATTTCACACCTCTAGCTCTTCTACCATAGTGTCATACTCCCTAGATGTCCTGAACATTGCTTGTCTCACTGCATCCTATTTGTCATCATTGACACTAGATCTTTACTCCATTTCTCCCATCTGCAGATACCACATCTGTTCTCCCACATGAACAACTTTACAGGATTGATATATGTCAAAAATTCGTTTTGCACTTTGAATGATTTCTGGAAAGTCTACACACCTTCCATGGAAATGTTGCACTTTGTCGAAGCCCCTATAAACTTTGGTATGGCCCCGAACTTACTTGCCCTGGGGACTAATGCTTGCTTCATCCAAAGCATCAGTATCTTCACCAGCATCTGCTGCAAAACACCTGTGATTGCAATGATCTGCTTCTCATTCTCTCAAACAGTGCTATACTCGGTGTCACATGTCCCTGTACACCAAAAGCATATAACACACTGTCACCTTCCAAACCAAGCCATTTGCATTCTTTAATTGATTGTTTTCCTTGATAATCTGACTCACACGTTGCACAAGACAATTTGCTCTGTGATTATATAGCACAGTCCTGCAACTCGTAATCCCATTTTCCCCTAAATATTCATGAATTTCCCTCAATACGAGCTGCACACCAATCTAAGACACTATTGCCCTAGGATACATTTCCCTTTGAGCACATACCCTCCATGAAGCGTATAACACATGATGGTGTTATGTTGTTCTCAAATTCATCGTCAAACCACGTTGATGCATAATCCACCAACACAATTGGAAATCTCTTCTCCTGACCCAACATCCCGAGGGGCCCCATGAACAAAATCAATTACAACCTTCTCCCCCACCCGATCAGGTATTTTCAAAGGAGTTGCATACTGATTCTGCATCTTTAATTATGTATCACTCACCGGGAATGGCACATATGCATCTATTCGCAGGTCTGCCATTACATTCATCCCAAACCGCCAGGACCTCGACTAAGCTCTTCCCAAAGTGCCCATTGAGTGCTTGTGTCTTCCTCTTTTTGAAATCTCCAAATACGACCTGCTCAGTTCATCTTTATCTTTGCAGAATACTGAAGGCCTGACTGCCCTACTCGTCCACCCTTGGTTTATGTATGTCATGACAATCTGAATTTCTTCAGCATTCATCACTGCCATAATCCACCCTGACATCCCTATGATGGCAGACACAGTTGTTTTCACCTGAGATACTTATTGCTCACTCAAGGCTTCCAACTCTCCCACATCACCATCCAGTGATCTTGATGAAAAATCTGCCACCGAATTTTGAGAACCTGGAATATAATCCACTTTGAAAAGATACTGCTGCATGGGCACCAACCATCTTGGGGTATGTGAAGTATCCAGTCCTGATCCCTTCATCGTGAATAGATGCAGTAACAGTTTGTGGTCAACCATTAGTGTGTACTGAACCCCACACAAAAATGCCATAAATACTGTGAGGCCCAAAAGAATGCCAACACATCTTTCGCTATAGTTGAATAATTATGTTCACTCAGTGACAGTTCTTTGAACACAAATGCAATAGGAACTTCCACACTTCTCATGTTTTAGCTCAGTATCATACCTAAACACATGACACACACTTCTGCCATCATGATATAGTATCAAACCTATATAGATTGTGGGTCCACACCACCTCTTCTTTCAATCCTTGATACGATGCATCAATATGTTCATGCCTTGTCTTAACATCTCCCTAAGTGCCACTGCTTTACTTGAAAACATTTTTATGAACTTGCCATAACATTCTATTAGCTAAAGAAATTATCTTAACTATTCCTTAATCTTTGGTGGTTCCACTTTGTAAATGGCATCCACCATTGCGGGTCTGGTTTGGATACCATCCCCTGTCAAAATATGCCCTAAATAAAACTTCAGTCTCACCATAATCTGGCACTTCTCCTTCTTGACTGTCTGGTCTGCCTTTTCTGATATATGCAGTACATGCAGCAGTTGCCTGTCATGCTGGCCTTCCGTGCTAGCCCCTAGCAAACTATCATCCAGAAAACACTGTACACCCAAAATCCCTTTATTCTGCTTTTCCAACACCCTCTGGAACACAGCTGTTGCGACAAGCATCCCACACGTCATGCTCCACTATCTGGAAGTGCCCATTGGTGATATGAAAGATGTTCTCTGGACTGCTAGTGTAGCTCCACCTGATAATTCAATGTATTGAACCAGCCTGCTTCTATCATAGTGGATAAAAACACATTTACTTTGGGTAATGGATATCTATCTACCAATATAATCCAGTTCAAATCCCTCAGATTAACACATAATCTAATTCATGCATCCAGGCACTGTGCCACCACAGCAGGTGATAGCCACTCACTGATTTCAATGGGTTCAAGGATGCCTGCTTTAAAAAATCTGTTCAACTCAGACCTGAATTTCCCACCTGCCCCTAGGGGTACGAGCTTCACCCTACGAACACATGGGATTGTGCCACTCACAATTTAATCTGGGAGAGATTCCTTTTAGTTTTACAAAAACGCTTCATAAACACTTTGCTGAATTTCTGAGTTATTACCCTTGTTGAACCCCCTATTTGATGTCCCCGTATCTGCTCATTTTTGATGGGTGGAATTTGATGGACAACTTGCATTGATGCCACCACCCCAGTAAACAATCATCCACCTTTAACACATACATTGTTCTTCTTTATCACCATGTGAAATCATGTCCATTAAGAATACCAAGATCTCAATGCATCCCCTGCATATACTCAGACTCTAATATCACTATTGTGCTATCTACATGCTTGTCCTGTCCAGATTCATCTGTACTATGTCTCTGTTATTAGTGTATATGAGGATCCCAAATCTACTAATATTTGTACTGGGGTTCCTGCTACACTGAAGCCCACCACTGGTGGTTCATACCCCTCTGATCATTCTCTTCAACACATCTAATACTCACAACCTTATTACACCATGTGTCATTTCCTCCCTCACACCTACCTTGCATGCATCCCCACCCCACTAAATTATCAATAACAGGTTTGAGGCATTTACCAGTAAGTTCCATGCACTGAACTTTAGCTTGAGCATCTTTTAATGATGGATATTCTGCCTGCCATAAGCGCCCTTGAATGTTAGTATTCGATATGTGCATCATCAGTTGGTCTCTTACATATTAGCCTCTACACAGGTAAATTTACATGTGGATAATAGCCGTCTTAAATCCACTCTGTGTATGTATTGAAAACTCTGGTGTCTAATCTTGCAGATAGGTGGGGCTATGGATCTGATTGGTTCCTCTCTTGGTGTTGTTCCACCGCTAGTCTGTCCCCTAGAGATATCTAGATGTTGAGCCAGTCCTTCCTCTTTTCCACCCAATTCTCCTTACTTGTCTTTACAAAGCATGCAGCAGCTCCTCTTCCTTTTGGGTTTGCAGTCTGTGCACGCCTCCCACGGGTGTTTCTAGGTTTGTAAACAATCTGAGGCCATGCTAATGTCGGGACTGATGGGAATCAGGGCTAGCTAGCTAGCCCATGAGCTTCTATCCGGGGCTATAACAAAAAGACCCAGGGCTATAGCCCCCCAAGCATCCTTTAGCGTGTCTTGGATGCTTTTAATCTCATGGTACAGCACACAATCCTCCTGCGTCGACATGTGTTTACTCTCTCGATGTCCTCAAGCTCTGGTGCGTATCCATTCTGCTGCCAACAGACATGTCAAAGATTTGTCTAGGTTTTGCATGTATGGGTCGCCAGCCGGGGGGTTTTCAGATTTCTCTCATTGCCACCTGATTATAATATCAATCAAGGAAACCCCATTCATAATGGCATATTATAACATTTATTTTCAGCTTAATCCTGCGCCCTGGCACCAAATTCACAAGTGGTAAAACATAATCACCATTCAAGTCTAGTTGCTGCATGGACAGCACTGGATCCTAAGAACGGAGAGTCCTGCATGGCACTGTATGTGGACACTAGACACAACAATGTGGCTAAGGCTAGGAGCCTGAGGATGGCAGTGACTGTCAATTTTTCTTTAATAAAAACCTGTGTCTACTTGCATAATTGGGCTAATTTGCTGTTGAGTTCTCAAAGTTCCCTTTGTTCCCTTTCTTCCGTGGCACAGCATTTCAGTTGCTCAGCAGTCACGAGGCAGGATTACAGCCTTTGCCAATTCCCTCCAACATACTATCAACAATGTCTTCTTGTTTTTCAAGAAAGAAATAGCGCAGTGGAAGAAAGGAATTTAAGGTGCTCAGAGTTTCTGGCTGAGGGCCTAGCCCTCATCTTGGTGCATCCTGTGACCTTTGTGAGCTCGAGAGTGCTGGTCGACCCTCACTCTTGGATGTGGCTAGGAAAAGCAGACACTTGTATTAGAGATTACAAATCTTTCCATTTTGAGATCAGGCAACACCGTCTAACTTCATAGAAGGACCTGGCGAAAGAGAATATGCGGCCTTTATATCACTTAACTCTTTGTATTGTGTTTTCTGTTTCCTGCACCGCCAGTACCACTTGCAGTATTACTCCTTTTGATATTGGCCAACTTTTCATAAAGAACAATCCAGGTTCCTTAGATAGACGTTAGGTCACTGCATATTTGAGCTTTACTATTGTGTAAACTGGAGTAAATATGTTCTACTCGTATTCAGTCAGTTACTGAATTCCTTGTACTGTTCAAAGCGATACCATGAAAAGGTTGAAGCACACACTATGCAATTGCCTACATTACCTGGGGCATTTACTGCCTTTAGCAGTATTACCTCTTAACTGTTTGAAATACTGCCAATATCTCTGTTTTTTTAAGCAATAGAAATACATGCTACTATTATACAATTTAATGGTAGGTAGAATTTGATCTTCATAAGACTTATTGGCTGAATTTACCCTGCAATTATTTTAACCAATGTCCTGCAAACTGAGAATAGATGTTTGTGAGCACCTAACTTGCTCAGCTATCTTATCAGCAATGTGAAGAAATCCTATCAGTTGTGCTACGCCACAGTAAATCACCTATTCTAGTCACTCTAAATGTGTCCTAAAGGACTGCACCCATGGCTGCATATCTACTTATCTCACCAACATTGTGTAGGCTGTCTGCCTCACCTTCTCTTTGTGATGTCTTCAATGTGGTCTTTCATATGGTTTGTCCAATCCTATAGTCTTTTCCAAATGTATGTTTGCCAAATTGCAGGAATGAATTACGTCTGCAGCTTTGTGATCTATCCCTAAACTGATAAGATCCAAATACTATTCCCTCTCAATGAGGAGCAGGATGACACTGGCTATTCCAACTCTGAATATCAGCCATTCAGTGGTCTGTACAGAGTGGACTCCATCCATCTCTTATGTCTGAATGATTCTCATCTTCTCTCTATTCGGTTAAGTAATCATCTTTTTGTATGTTGATTTTCTTTTCCTTTCTTCATTTTTCACCATACTATAATAGCACATTTTTATGAAATTCCTGAAAATATGGTTATTGAGTACCAGACGAGCCCCCCATGGTTGTCTCCCTCACCATATTTGCAAGATACAAGAGACCTGTGCAAAATATCCAAACATACAACAATAATACCAGTTGTTAGAATGGATTTCTAAACACTGCTCTGGTGAACAGATGTTTAAGAGGCCACCCTTGTTAGTGAAAGAGGGAACACTTCTGGGAAGATAGTCAGACCAATTCACAGTAGCTTTGGAGGGCAGTCAAGGCTAAGTCACAGGAGGAGTAGGGGTGATCTGAGGCCTTTGATGAGCACACACAGTTAGGCACCAAGAATTACCTTTAGATAGTGGTATATGAAAACATACAATGTATTAGGCCCAAGAACAAACACAAGTGAACAGTGGAAAACACATTATCTCACCACTCAAACACACAATATGTAAAATATATGTATAGTAACTTTGGTCAGTGCGGTAAGTGCGGAATCCCATCAAAACCTGTAATTAAAAAGGGCAGGCAAATGTTATCACAGTGGCAAACTTCAGAGATGGATAACCCTAACTTCATAAGTCCAGCCCTACAAAGATTGGAGCCTTGTGATCAATGTTAGATGCGTGCGTAAAAGCGCTTGGTCATGCTTAAAGACACAAAGTACAATATTCAAGGGGTGGGGAATTTAGAGTAAGGATTCTGAAGTGTAGAAAACAGGTCCAGAGACTCTGGGGAGAATCTGATGTGGAAAACACAACTATTCCCAACTTTCAGAGGGCTTTAGGCAGCAGAGGCTGCTCAAGCCTAGGCAAAGACCACAAGGTATCCTTTGTGCATAAAAATGCAATGGAAGATTTAGGGGTTACCGGTAAGTGGTTTGATTACTCACCACCCATAGCTCACTCTGGGTCCAAACTTGGCACATCTGGAGAGGGTTGTCTGGTGTATAAATTCCTACCCTTGGTTTAGTTTCAAAGTGTACAGGTGCTGCGGGTGCAGATGCTGCTCTGGTTTACAACAGGAGCAGTATCTCTCGTCTCAATTAAAGGACAAAGAAACTACTGATGCCTCTGGTCTCAGGACACTTGAAGAAAGGCGGGAAAGTCACCAGCTGCATCCATAACTGTCACACAGGTGCCAAGGTTTGAGCTGGTCAGTCCAATGGAGGGCCCAGGGACACTTCAGAGAAGGCTCTTTTGCAGGGGAACACGGAGACGTCAACAGTGATTGGTCCCACCACTCCAAGGGATTGAAGCACTTTTGCAGGTCTTCAGATATTGAGCATAAAGCAGGGCTCTACCGGGACAACAGCGGGCTCATGGTGCCAACTTTCTTATGTGCGGTTCCGGGTAGTCCTGGGGTCTGCTCGGCTCTTCTGGATACTTGGCTCCATGTGCTGGTCTGCATTCAGGACCCCTCCTCATATCCACAAGTCCCATGAGTGCTTGCACCCAGCTGGCCATTGAGGTGATCTGCCCCACTCATGCATGCCAGCAGCGGTCCAATCAGGGACCACTGCTGCTCTCATGTACTCATGCACACCACACATCCTGGCACCTGTAGTGTGGATTGGGACAAGACAGTCCCAGCCCACTTACTGGATACCTACACACGTGACATGCATTAGCCTGCCCAAAACATGTCCAAGTAATGACTCACCAGGACACAAAAACCAGGAGGAAGGCCAACAGACAAAATAGCCAAAGGAGAAGACAAAAGACGAAATACTTCATGGCACTGCTGTGACAGACACTAGCCGCAGTCATGAGCCAAACATAGTAAGCACGGCATGGCCCTGCACATTGTCCAGCTACCAAAAAATCCTTAGTTAATAACTAGGCCCGAAAATGGCAGGACCCCACTGAATGGTACAGTAGTGTACTTTGTGCAATGCAATACATTTGCTGACAGTGGCAACAAAGTCATAAGACTAAGAGGAACAAAGTCTATCAGTACTGACAGCCTGTAGGACATGTTAGTTTCCGCATAACGATGAGCAAAAGCCCAGTGGAGTGCAGCTGAAGTCTGTGCTCCACTGGCAAAATTCAGGACAGGAGGCTGTAACAGAAGCAAAATGTTTGGGGGTTCACAAATATGGAGGTAAAATAGCAGTAAGTGAAATGTCCCCTAACAACAGTCGAATGCTTTAAATCACTACTGCATGGATTAGCAAATTACTATTACTAAAAGTATTCCTTAATTTGAAAACAGTAATAATACAATATACTCTTGCAAATAGATGTTTATGAAGTGTAACTCCATATCTTCAGAAGAATAAGCCTCTAATATTTTTTTTTTATTTACAATTTTTGAATATGTAATGATATACGACGAAGCGCACTAGTTCATTATTTAGCAACACCAGTGCATGCGTCTTGTGTGGATGTGGTCGGGCGTGCACATTAACTATAAAACAATTGGCATCCATTCCATCCAGAACACAGTGTATGCCTTGGGGAAATGGGGAGAGCATTCTACAGTCCTAGAATTCTCCTGGTGGAAGACCCATTAAGCTTTAAGTTTTTTCTAATTAGTTGCATGTTTTTACAATGCCGTCATTAACAAGTAAACAACAAAGCAGCTCTAATGAGCTAATACCTCTGCCACCCCATTAGCAATTAAAATAAATGCATGTTTTTCATACAATGATGCAATTATAACACTAAACTTTCCTGATTATGTAAACATCTGAAAGCCTGTAATGATTCCCAGAGAAGTAGCTATTTGACATTGTACCATTGCTCATCTTTAACATATTACATCATCATTTGCAATCGATGAGGATTACGTTTTATGGAGCACATGTTAAACTATAGTATTTGAATGGCTTCTAGTCAAACACCAATTATAGTTCCTGGTTTTCCATCAGTCAGTATAATAGATATATTATGCATTCCTTATATATATTTATTTATGTTTTAAGCACCACATATGTTGCATTTTAGCCACTGTGTGGCACTGAGGCCTATCATCAGGGGTGCGTCTTTGTAAAATGTTCCCAGTAGTAACTGGTTGAGAGAAACAATTTCTGAAAATGTGGACATTTTGGGCACTCTTGCAGGCCTGCAGGCTGTGTGGGGCCCTTATGTGGTGCTGTATTTCCACGCCCAGGCCACCACGTCTCGCCCCTGAACCACCTGACTCACTGGACGCAGTCCGCCCTTCTTTTTCCCACCACCAACCTGCACAGCTGTACCCCTCCTCTGTGCCCCTCTGTATCCTACCCCCGCTGTATATCTCTTCTGTTGTTACCTCAGAAAAATGCTCTGTTATGCATCTGTACTGTTGTATACCTCTGTAAAGCGCACCATTGGGCATCTGTATTGGTGTATACCTCTGTAAAGCGCTGTGTTGCTTCCCAAAACTAAGTCCATGCTCAATAAATATAATAATAATAATAATAATAATAATAATAATAATAATAATAATAATAATAATAATAATAATAATAATAATAACAGCAATACCAATAATAAGGCAATTCAGGCGAAGTGAGTTACCTAATTGCCTTTATCACTATTTCCCTATTTTGGAATTAGTTTGGTCAACTGAACTCCTGTTACTCACACTGAGGTTCTGTATATAACTATAATACTAACATCCATTGTGATTTTCAATGCAGGAAAATATTTAAATTTGCCTTTGCATGCTTTTTTAAAACCACAACTTTAACAACGTAGCTCAGTAGTTATTGGAGCATTCAATTAATATAAGAAAATTCACTCAAATGCATGTATCTGAATCTTCAATAAACAGCTAAAAGTGTATCTGTTAATGTAAAGCTGAGTTCATAATGATGGCCATTGGGGGTCTTCACACTTCATGAATCTAAATACCATACAGTGAAATGCATACATTATATAATGAGATGTATATATCACATATTGGGCAGTCCAAGGACTATACTGAAATATAAATGCAGTACACTGAGATGCAGACATTTGAGAATGAGATGTGTATCCTGTAGGCTCGTATAACCCACCCAAGTACAGTAAGACACCAATAGGGTTTTATATATATGCAGCTCCCAAACAGTAATATCCTTGGCCTTAGACTCCGGCATTAACTGTACAGCAAAGCTCAATATTGGCTGAGACACATAGAATTCACAGACATTCCCGAGAACCATCTCGAACAATGGAACAAAGCAACCACTACCAGTATGGTCAGATGGAGACACCAAGGGAAACAGAATTCTCCCAAAAACTATGAACAGAGTGGACAAGAGAGTGAGTGCAGAAGAGATTCCAAGATGGTGAGACTGTCCCGTACCACCTATGAAGCTGCATAAGATAAATGTGTGAGGCATATGATATTTAACCAAGGCAACAAGGTGCTTTTAGACAAATGCAAACATCTGCTATATTAAACTAAATAGATCACCAAATCCAAGCTGAGAGACAAACCCCTATCAGCCCCTGAAAGTCCCCATGGCTGCTACCATCCGAGTTTGACAGGCTGGGACCAAGAGGACTTGTTCCTCACCATCTCCTGCCAGAAGAATACAAATTCCATTTGGTGTAATTTGACAACATGTCTGTTGGAATTATGTAATATACAAACGTCAAAATAAGGCTGTAAAGACTGCCAAAGGTTGTGGCGAAACCTTCCAGGTAAATACCGAAGAACCAGGTCATGGTGAAGCATGCCTAGTGGATTAGGAGAAGCCGGGTCATGGTGAGGCCTGTCAGAATTAAGCCTACACAACAAAGGTCACAGAGAGAAATGGGAACTGAGGACATGAATAGACTGGATCCTGCGAAAGTTAAAGCCCTGAGGTCTGGAGGGAAGACCACTATAGAATTCCAAAGCCTAGGATACGATTATCTGGTCAAGCGAAGGACCAGATGTCAGAGAGGAATCTAAAAACACCATGACTTTATTGAAGCTTGGCAAGAAGTCAGAGAAGCCAGGGCCCTAGGAGAGATCTGAAGGACAAGAGTTATATTGCAAAGACCAAGGAAGGTCCAGACTGAGATTTCACTCTGGGTGGGTCTTCCCAGGAGAAGCACCTTTCCAATGTGTTCTAAGAATCCAGCTGGACATTATAGAACAAGAAGTTTGAGGTCTTTCAATGGACTTGCAAAACTAGAGTTTTAGCTCTGTTTGAACAAATACTTTTTGGACCAAACAGATATTTATCATTTGCAGAGATTGCCCGAATGTCTTTAGGCATTTGGTCTAACCCCTTCTATAAATACCTTGCAATAAAACCACTTGCTTGAACAAGCCTCTTTCTGAATCACATGTGTCATTGCAGATGCTCCCGACAATAAAATCATACAAATGATAGAGTTTATTCCTACAACTGTCTACAGAAGTTCAATACTCATCTGCACACCAACGCTGTGCAACACAAACCAGTCACAAATTGTACAGGGAGACTTTCTTTACAAATATTGCACCATAACCTGCATACCTTGTGTTCATGTTTAAGACTAATAGCTTGGTAATATTATTATTTTAATCACACGTCATTATTTATTAAGGACAACACACATATGGGGTGAAATAGAAAAATGCTGAAAAGTGTTGTGCAGTAGCAAAACATCAGTAACCTAAGTGAACATGTTGAAAGGAAGAGATGAGAATCATTTAAAAACTCGTTGATGGGACAGGGCTGCGCCAAAGAAAAACATTCTGACTCCTTAGATGACTCAGTGATGCTTATTGCTAGATATGTACCAGAGCAGTGGACTTGGTTTATGTCACGACAAGTTAGTTCTTTATGCAGGTTTGGTACCTGGTGCTAGGGCTCTCTCTCTCTCCTCTCTCTTGCCCCAGCCCAGGTACCCTTAGCCCTGGATAGTGTCATAGCTCAGTAACCCCTAGGAGGTCTGATTTCTCAGGCTGAGGCTATGATGGTTTCTCTGAAGTGGTGGCTCAATATCTCCCTTAAGGCGTTTCTACCTGTCTCTATACTAGCCCTCCTTAGATCTTTAATGGAAATTAGGGCCAGGGCCCTACATTTGCTCCGTTAGAGCCATCCGTACCAACCACACACAGTCTTCCCTCACCCTTCTGGTGCTCATGCTTCTCTCCCCTTATCCTCCCCTCCAACGTACTTTCACTCTGGTCTTTCACTCTGCCTCTCTCCCCCCACCCTTAGACCGTACACACTACCCTCACTCTATTTCTCTCGCTATGATGTCACAACTATGCCCTTCTTTCCTATACTCCTCTGCCTGCTATTACCACTATCTCTATCTACTGCTCCTTCGTCCCTCCCCTACTACTACCACTCTCTTTTAACCATTACTACCATGCCTCTATTTACCACACCACTCTTTCCCTACCTCTCACCACCCCTGCGCCTACATTTCATCATTACTACCTCCTACTCCCACTTCCTTCCCCTCTTGCTACCACTCACTCTCTCTACCTACCCCCTCCACTTCTACTAGTACCACCTCACTAATACTGCCCCTTTGGACACTATCTCTATCTCTCTCTTATACCACGCTACTCCTTCAACTACCTCCCACTACCACTACCCCACTCTCTCATCTTCCTGCCATTCATGCACATTCACTCAAAAGAACCCCTCTCCCCTGTAACAGCCTCCACACTCTTTCACTCCATCAACCTGTTGGTTGGCAAGCCTCACCAAAGCCTTTCCTGTTTTTCCTTAAATTGTCTTCCACCCCCTCCATGATTGGTTGTTCTCCCTAACCAATACAACCTGCCTATTTCGACAGTGAAGCGGTGAAGTGTAAGGAAACCTTTAACAGGTCCTACATCCTGCCCCCTGTTCTCTGAGCAATCATCTGTGTTTTGATCTGGTCTTGTACAGGGTACACTGTGTGCCAGTGAGCCCAGAATCCCTGCCACCACAAGGGTCGCGGACATGGTCGGCCACTATTTCTGATGAAAATAGGGATGTTTCTTCCCATGGGCTTTGCAGTGGCCACCTCCAGTCTCACAGCTTGACTCCCTGGCAACTGCAATTCAGCCTTCTGGCATCTTGAGCCTTGCTCTCTTCTTTCCATTTTGAGATCAGGCAACACCGTCTAACTTCATAGAAGGACCTGGCGAAAGAGAACATGCTGCCTTTATATCACTTAACTCTTTGTATTGTGTTTTCTGTTTCCTGCACCGCCAGTACCACTTGCAGTATTACTCCTTTTGATATTGGCCAACTTTTCATAAAGAACAATCCAGGTTCCTTAGATAGACGTTAGGTCACTGTATATTTGAGCTTTACTATTGTGTAAACTGGAGTAAATATGTTCTACTCGTATTCAGTCAGTTACTGAATTCCTTGTACTGTTCAAAGCGATACCGTGAAAAGGTTGAAGCGCACACTATGCAATTGCCTACATTACCTGGGGCATTTACTGCCTTTAGCAGTATTACCTCTTAACTGTTTGAAATACTGCCAATATCTCTGTTTTTTTAAGCAATAGAAATACATGCTACTATTATACAATTTAATGGTAGGTAGAATTTGCTCTTCATAAGACTTATTGGCTGAATTTACCCTGCAATTATTTTAACCAATGTCCTGCAAACTGAGAATAGATGTTTGTGAGCACCTAACTTGCTCAGCTATCTTATCAGCAATGTGAAGAAATCCTATCAGTTGTGCTATGCCACAGTAAATCACCTATTCTAGTCACTCTAAATGTGTCCTAAAGGACTGCACCCATGGCTGCATATCTACTTATCTCACCAACATTGTGTAGGCTGTCTGCCTCACCTTCTCTTTGTGATGTCTTCAATGTGGTCTTTCATATGGTTTGTCCAATCCTATAGTCTTTTCCAAATGTATGTTTGCCAAATTGCAGGAATGAATTACGTCTGCAGCTTTGTGATCTATCCCTAAACTGATAAGATCCAAATACTATTCCCTCTCAATGAGGAGCAGGATGGCACTGGCTATTCCAACTCTGAATATCAGCCATTCAGTGGTCTGTAAAGAGTGGACTCCATCCATCTCTTATGTCTGAATGATTCTCATCTTCTCTCTATTCGGTTAAGTAATCATCTTTTTGTATGTTGATTTTCTTTTCCTTTCTTCATTTTTCACCATACTATAATAGCACATTTTTATGAAATTCCTGAAAATATGGTTATTGAGTACCAGACGAGCCCCCCATGGTTGTCTCCCTCACCATATTTGCAAGATACAAGAGACCTGTGCAAAATATCCAAACATACAACAATAATACCAGTTGTTAGAATGGATTTCTAAACACTGCTCTGGTGAACAGATGTTTAAGAGGCCACCCTTGTTAGTGAAAGAGGGAACACTTCTGGGAAGATAGTCAGACCAATTCACAGTAGCTTTGGAGGGCAGTCAAGGCTAAGTCACAGGAGGAGTAGGGGTGATCTGAGGCCTTTGATGAGCACACACAGTTAGGCACCAAGAATTACCTTTAGATAGTGGTATATGAAAACATACAATGTATTAGGCCCAAGAACAAACACAAGTGAACAGTGGAAAACACATTATCTCACCACTCAAACACACAATATGTAAAATATATGTATAGTAACTTTGGTCAGTGCGGTAAGTGCGGAATCCCATCAAAACCTGTAATTAAAAAGGGCAGGCAAATGTTATCACAGAGGCAAACTTCAGAGATGGATAACCCTAACTTCATAAGTCCAGCCCTACAAAGATTGGAGCCTTGTGATCAATGTTAGATGCGTGCGTAAAAGCGCTTGGTCATGCTTAAAGACACAAAGTACAATATTCAAGGGGTGGGGAATTTAGAGTAAGGATTCTGAAGTGTAGAAAACAGGTCCAGAGACTCTGGGGAGAATCTGATGTGGAAAACACAACTATTCCCAACTTTCAGAGGGCTTTGGGCAGCAGAGGCTGCTCAAGCCTAGTCAAAGACCACAAGGTATCCTTTGTGCATAAAAATGCAATGGAAGATTTAGGGGTTACCGGTAAGTGGTTTGATTACTCACCACCCATAGCTCACTCTGGGTCCAAACTTGGCACATCTGGAGAGGGTTGTCTGGTGTATAAATTCCTACCCTTGGTTTAGTTTCAAAGTGTACAGGTGCTGCGGGTGCAGATGCTGCTCTGGTTTACAACAGGAGCAGTATCTCTCGTCTCAATTACAGGACAAAGAAACTACTGATGCCTCTGGTCTCAGGACACTTGAAGAAAGGCGGGAAAGTCACCAGCTGCATCCATAACTGTCACACAGGTGCCAAGGTTTGAGCTGGTCAGTCCAATGGAGGGCCCAGGGACACTTCAGAGAAGGCTCTTTTGCAGGGGAACACGGAGACGTCAACAGTGATTGGTCCCACCACTCCAAGGGATTGAAGCACTTTTGCAGGTCTTCAGATATTGAGCATAAAGCAGGGCTCTACCGGGACAACAGCGGGCTCATGGTACCAACTTTCTTATGTGCGGTTCCGGGTAGTCCTGGGGTCTGCTCGGCTCTTCTGGATACTTGGCTCCATGTACAGGTTGATTCAGACATGTTGCTGATCTGCTGGTCTGCATTCAGGACCCCTCCTCATATCCACAAGTCCCATGAGTGCTTGCACCCAGCTGGCCATTGAGGTGATCTGCCCCACTCATGCATGCCAGCAGCGGTCCAATCAGGGACCACTGCTGCTCTCATGTACTCATGCACACCACACATCCTGGCACCTGTAGTGTGGATTGGGACAAGACAGTCCCAGCCCACTTACTGGATACCTACACACGTGACATGCATTAGCCTGCCCAAAACATGTCCAAGTAATGACTCACCAGGACACAAAAACCAGGAGGAAGGCCAACAGACAAAATAGCCAAAGGAGAAGACAAAAGACGAAATACTTCATGGCACTGCTGTGACAGACACTAGCCGCAGTCATGAGCCAAACATTGTAAGCACGGCATGGCCCTGCACATTGTCCAGCTACCAAAAAATCCTTAGTTAATAACTAGGCCCGAAAATGGCAGGACCCCACTGAATGGTACAGTAGTGTACTTTGTGCAATGCAATACATTTGCTGACAGTGGCAACAAAGTCATAAGACTAAGAGGAACAAAGTCTATCAGTACTGACAGCCTGTAGGACATGTTAGTTTCCGCATAACGATGAGCAAAAGCCCAGTGGAGTGCAGCTGAAGTCTGTGCTCCACTGGCAAAATTCAGGACAGGAGGCTGTAACAGAAGCAAAATGTTTGGGGGTTCACAAATATGGAGGTAAAATAGCAGTAAGTGAAATGTCCCCTAACAACAGTCGAATGCTTTAAATCACTATTGCATGGATTAGCAAATTACTATTACTAAAAGTATTCCTTAATTTGAAAACAGTAATAATACAATATACTCTTGCAAATAGATGTTTATGAAGTGTAACTCCATATCTTCAGAAGAATAAGCCTCTAATATTTTTTTTTTATTTACAATTTTTGAATATGTAATGATATACGACGAAGCGCACTAGTTCATTATTTAGCAACACCAGTGCATGCGTCTTGTGTGGATGTGGTCGGGCGTGCACATTAACTATAAAACAATTGGCATCCATTCCATCCAGAACACAGTGTATGCCTTGGGGAAATGGGGAGAGCATTCTACAGTCCTAGAATTCTCCTGGTGGAAGACCCATTAAGCTTTAAGTTTTTTCTAATTAGTTGCATGTTTTTACAATGCCGTCATTAACAAGTAAACAACAAAGCAGCTCTAATGAGCTAATACCTCTGCCACCCCATTAGCAATTAAAATAAATGCATGTTTTTCATACAATGATGCAATTATAACACTAAACTTTCCTGATTATGTAAACATCTGAAAGCCTGTAATGATTCCCAGAGAAGTAGCTATTTGACATTGTACCATTGCTCATCTTTAACATATTACATCATCATTTGCAATCGATGAGGATTACGTTTTATGGAGCACATGTTAAACTATAGTACTTGAATGGCTTCTAGTCAAACACCAATTATAGTTCCTGGTTTTCCATCAGTCAGTATAATAGATATATTATGCATTCCTTATATATATTTATTTATGTTTTAAGCACCACATATGTTGCATTTTAGCCACTGTGTGGCACTGAGGCCTATCATCAGGGGTGCGTCTTTGTAAAATGTTCCCAGTAGTAACTGGTTGAGAGAAACAATTTCTGAAAATGTGGACATTTTGGGCACTCTTGCAGGCCTGCAGGCTGTGTGGGGCCCTTATGTGGTGCTGTATTTCCACGCCCAGGCCACCACGTCTCGCCCCTGAACCACCTGACTCACTGGACGCAGTCCGCCCTTCTTTTTCCCACCACCAACCTGCACAGCTGTACCCCTCCTCTGTGCCCCTCTGTATCCTACCCCCGCTGTATATCTCTTCTGTTGTTACCTCAGAAAAATGCTCTGTTATGCATCTGTACTGTTGTATACCTCTGTAAAGCGCACCATTGGGCATCTGTATTGGTGTATACCTCTGTAAAGCGCTGTGTTGCTTCCCAAAACTAAGTCCATGCTCAATAAATATAATAATAATAATAATAATAATAATAATAATAATAATAATAATAATAATAATAATAATAACAGCAATACCAATAATAAGGCAATTCAGGCGAAGTGAGTTACCTAATTGCCTTTATCACTATTTCCCTATTTTGGAATTAGTTTGGTCAACTGAACTCCTGTTACTCACACTGAGGTTCTGTATATAACTATAATACTAACATCCATTGTGATTTTCAATGCAGGAAAATATTTAAATTTGCCTTTGCATGCTTTTTTAAAACCACAACTTTAACAACGTAGCTCAGTAGTTATTGGAGCATTCAATTAATATAAGAAAATTCACTCAAATGCATGTATCTGAATCTTCAATAAACGCCTAAAAGTGTATCTGTTAATGTAAAGCTGAGTTCATAATGATGGCCATTGGGGGTCTTCACACTTCATGAATCTAAATACCATACAGTGAAATGCATACATTATATAATGAGATGTATATATCACATATTGGGCAGTCCAAGGACTATACTGAAATATAAATGCAGTACACTGAGATGCAGACATTTGAGAATGAGATGTGTATCCTGTAGGCTCGTATAACCCACCCAAGTACAGTAAGACACCAATAGGGTTTTATATATATGCAGCTCCCAAACAGTAATATCCTTGGCCTTAGACTCCGGCTTTAACTGTACAGCAAAGCTCAATATTGGCTGAGACACATAGAATTCACAGACATTCCCGAGAACCATCTCGAACAATGGAACAAAGCAACCACTACCAGTATGGTCAGATGGAGACACCAAGGGAAACAGAATTCTCCCAAAAACTATGAACAGAGTGGACAAGAGAGTGAGTGCAGAAGAGATTCCAAGATGGTGAGACTGTCCCGTACCACCTATGAAGCTGCATAAGATACATGTGTGAGGCATATGATATTTAACCAAGGCAACAAGGTGCTTTTAGACAAATGCAAACATCTGCTATATTAAACTAAATAGATCACCAAATCTAAGCTGAGAGACAAACCCCTATCAGCCCCTGAAAGTCCCCATGGCTGCTACCATCCGAGTTTGACAGGCTGGGACCAAGAGGACTTGTTCCTCACCATCTCCTGCCAGAAGAATACAAATTCCATTTGGTGTAATTTGACAACATGTCTGTTGGAATTATGTAATATACAAACGTCAAAATAAGGCTGTAAAGACTGCCAAAGGTTGTGGCGAAACCTTCCAGGTAAATACCGAAGAACCAGGTCATGGTGAAGCATGCCTAGTGGATTAGGAGAAGCCGGGTCATGGTGAGGCCTGTCAGAATTAAGCCTACACAACAAAGGTCACAGAGAGAAATGGGAACTGAGGACATGAATAGACTGGATCCTGCGAAAGTTAAAGCCCTGAGGTCTGGAGGGAAGACCACTATAGAATTCCAAAGCCTAGGATACGATTATCTGGTCAAGCGAAGGACCAGATGTCAGAGAGGAATCTAAAAACACCATGACTTTATTGAAGCTTGGCAAGAAGTCAGAGAAGCCAGGGCCCTAGGAGAGATCTGAAGGACAAGAGTTATATTGCAAAGACCAAGGAAGGTCCAGACTGAGATTTCACTCTGGGTGGGTCTTCCCAGGAGAAGCACCTTTCCAATGTGTTCTAAGAATCCAGCTGGACATTATAGAACAAGATGTGTGAGGTCTTTCAATGGACTTGCAAAACTAGAGTTTTAGCTCTGTTTGCACAAATACTTTTTGGACCAAACAGATATTTATAATTTGCAGAGATTGCCCGAATGTCTTTAGGCATTTGGTCTAACCCCTTCTATAAATACCTTGCAATAAAACCACTTGCTTGAACAAGCCTCTTTCTGAATCACGTGTGTCATTGCAGATGCTCCCGACAATAAAATCATACAAATGATAGAGTTTATTCCTACAACTGTCTACGGAAGTTCAATACTCATCTGCACACCAACGCTGTGCAACACAAACCAGTCACAAATTGTACAGGGAGACTTTCTTTGCAAATATTGCACCATAACCTGCATACCTTGTGTTCATGTTCAAGACTAATAGCTTGGTAATATTATTATTTTAATCACACGTCATTATTTATTAAGGACAACACACATATGGGGTGAAATAGAAAAATGTTGAAAAGTGTTGTGCAGTAGCAAAACATCAGTAACCTAAGTGAACATGTTGAAAGGAAGAGATGAGAATCATTTAAAAACTCGTTGATGGGACAGGGCTGCGCCAAAGAAAAACATTCTGACTCCTTAGATGACTCAGTGATGCTTATTGCTAGATTTGTACCAGAGCAGTGGACTTGGTTTATGTCACGACAAGTTAGTTCTTTATGCAGGTTTGCTACCTGGTGCTAGGGCTCTCTCTCCTCTCTCTTGCCCTAGCCCACGTACCCTTAGCCCTGGATAGTGTCATAGCTCAGTAACCCCTAGGAGGTCTGGTTTCTCAGGCTGAGGCTATGATGGTTTCTCTGAAATGTTGGCTCATTATCTCCCTTAAGGCGTTTCTACCTGTCTCTATACTAGCCCTCCTTAGATCTTTAATGGAAATTAGGGCCAGGGCCCTACATTTGCTCCGTTAGAGCCATCCGTACCAACCACACACAGTCTTCCCTCACCCTTCTGGTGCTCATGCTTCTCTCCCCTTATCCTCCCCTCCAACGTACTTTCACTCTGGTCTTTCACTCTGCCTCTCTCCCCCCACCCTTAGACCGTACACACTACCCTCACTCTATTTCTCTCGCTATGATGTCACAACTATGCCCTTCTTTCCTATACTCCTCTGCCTGCTATTACCACTATCTCTATCTACTGCTCCTTCGTCCCTCCCCTAATACTACCACTCTCTTTTAACCATTACTACCATGCCTCTATTTACCACACCACTCTTTCCCTACCTCTCACCACCCCTGCTCCTACATTTCATCATTACTACCTCCTACTCCCACTTCCTTCCCCTCTTGCTACCACTCACTCTCTCTACCTACCCCCTACACTTCTACTACTACCACCTCACTAATACTGCCCCTTTGGACACTATCTCTATCTCTCTCTACTACCACGCTTCTCCTTCCACTACCTCCCACTACCACTACCCCACTCTCTCATCTTCCTGCCATTCATGCACATTCACTCAAAAGAACCCCTCTCCCCTGTAACAGCCTCCACACTCTTTCACTCCATCAACCTGTTGGTTGGCAAGCCTCACCAAAGCCTTTCCTGTTTTTCCTTAAATTGTCTTCCACCCCCTCCGTGATTGGTTGTTCTCCCTAACCAATACAACCTGCCTATTTCCACAGTGAAGCGGGGAAGTGTAAGGAAACCTTTAACAGGTCCTACATCCTGCCCCCTGTTCTCTGAGCAATCATCTGTGTTTTGCTCTGGTCTTGTACAGGGTACACTGTGTGCCAGTGAGCCCAGAATCCCTGCCACCACAAGGGTCGCGGACATGGTTGGCCACTATTTCTGATGAAAATAGGGATGTTTCTTCCCATGGGCTTTGCAGTGGCCACCTCCAGTCTCACAGCTTGAAAGCTGCAACAGTTGCCGGATGCAGCCTCCAAGACTCCCTGGCAACTGCAATTCAGCCTTCTGGCATCTTGAGCCTTGCTCTCTTCTTTGGATCCTGGTGAGTCGCCTGTGTGCGGATGTCGCTGCTTCCCCTGCTGGGATGCCCTTCCTCAGAGTCGGGGACAAAAGCAGGGGTAGATTTCATGCTCAGGCAAACTTGGAGACATGGGCAGACTGCCCACAAACATTGCGGCGCCTGAGTGGGTTTTGGGAACTGGAGCCCCTTCTTCGTTTGTGTTAACCTTTATTTCCCTCTTGATAGGACCTTAACATTGTCCTTGACACATAAATTGAACAATGTTACATCCAACATATATGTTGACCCCTGCATAACAACCACATACCCGTGCCAGAAAAAAAACTATAGAGTTTATGTGAAGACCCAACCGCACAAGAACGTGAAAGGCATAACGTCTGCCACTGCCAAGAATTCAAATGGGTAGAATTAGTACATGTTAAGAGGGATGGTGTAGGCAGGGCTGATTTAACATGGAAATCCTAATGAGGGTGGATGCAGGTGGTGTAGAGTGAGGTAGGACAGGGGAAGAAAGGAGTGAGGTAGGATGAGCATGTTGGGTGAAGAAAGGAGTGAGGTAAGATGGTTGGCTATGTGTGTAAAAGTGGGGCAGGTTGGCTGGATGAAGGAAGAAAGTAATGAGTTAGGGTGGGTAGGTGCACTGAACAGGAGTGAGGGTGGGTGCAGGTAAATAGGAGTGTGTTAGGGTGTTTGAGGGTTGAATACATTGGTTAACGGGTACACTAAATTTGAGTGAGATAGGGTGGGTGAGTGGAGGTACAATGTGGTGAAGTAGGGTGGGAGGGTGATAGTGGAATGAAGTGAAGTTGTGTGGGTGGGATAACCAGAAATAGGAGGGAAACGGACATTGAATTCAAAGGGGTTATTTTGGTTATCGCTGCAGAGGTGCAACCACGACACAGTTAATATGTGGTATAGTCATGTGTAGGAGGTGGGAAGGACAAGGTCAAACAAGAGCTGCTTTATCTGCTCACATTGTTTATCCCTAGTGAGATGCCACCTCTGCTAGCAGAATGCTTAATGTACCTGGCCCTCTGTGGAATATGAGGGTTGCTTCAAGGACACAGTGTTCAAGCAACCATAATGGAAAGAGATGAAAGTGAATGTGCAGAAAATAAGGAGCAAGTTCCCTGTCATGTTAGACCATTATTGAGAGTGCAATTCTCCACAGCAGATGGGAACAAGGACTGGTGGCTTCTGGCGTTCTCGGAGGAAATAGTGGCACATGTGACTCAAACTTGTTACGATATATATAGAACCTACATACCGATGTTGACCTGGATTGAAATGCAAGAAAGACCTGCTTAAGTGCAGATACTCACCCACTCTCCTGTGTCAGAGGAAACTGCACTGTGCCTGTCGGCACCAATGAACATTGCAACAAGACTTTATTCATACCCAACGTGACCAGCTGCACGGCCGCCCTTATGATTATTTCTGGATCTCCACCTGTCACTGTCCTGGAAATGTGTTTGTTCTGTAACCAGTGGTGCAGCAACACTTATCTTTGCGGTGGTGCTCGCAAGTGCAAACACTGATCAAAAATCAGGGAGCATGTGAATACTTCAAGTGCTACTGAGACAATGTGTGGAGCAAATGAGCTGCCTCCTTTAGCTGTACTGTGTGTAGGGGTGGGCTAGGTGCAAGGCGATTTTACAAACATGTTGCTAAACATGTGGCTAAAATGCGGCATGGTTGGTAATTTATAGAAGCAAGCACATTCTCCATTAAAATGCGCCATTACTGCTTACAAATCATCAGAAACAACCACTGACAGCAGATCCAGAAGCTCTCTGGGTAGCACTAAGTTGTGATTTAATGAGTGCCATCAGGACATGTTATTCAGAGTCAAAGTAAAAACGGCTTTATTTGACAAATTAGTCATTTGCCATAAATACACATATTGGGAGCATGAACCAAAGTGTAAACAGCACACATAAAACATTTTGTGCCCATAGATATGTTCTAAAATCATGTGTTCAGTACCATCCACCTCAGGTCAATAATTGTTGGCATGTGGATTAGCAACCTCATGGGATACTGACAAGATAGGAAATACTTTGGTATCCCCTCACCAAATTACCATGTATTATCCTTTTCGCCCTTACACACCAAGCCTGTGCTAGGTATCTTGCTATACAGTACACCACTTTCATTTCATCAAAGGTTTTAAAAAGCTTGAGCGTGAGATTGTGCGACGTATACCATATGTAACATATTGTTTTTAAAAAACATACAAAGTGCTACTCGGTAGTCCTGGCAAAAAAAGAAGAAATGGGGTAGAGTTTATTTTGCAGAACCACAGACTGGACAGGTGCCAGTTCCATCAGGGGACCCATTGTTTTATTTTTTTATTGCCAGGTTCAATAGTTAAAATCTAAACCTGAGATAGAGGCTGTGTGCCAATGGGGACCTGACATGGTCAAGATATTTGTCAAACCCTATAGATGGTTTATGGGACATATAAGCAATACCTGATATAACACTCATGCAGTCATTGGTTAGCTCAGCCTCAATCATTTTCGGGGGAATGTTTTTTACTTTGGATATGTCACCCTGCTTCATTCCCTGGGGATTCTGCCCGAGATCTCCCAATTCCATTCGTGCCAGCATGTTTTTGATATGCTGGAACCATGGCAACAAACCAAGATTTGAGCCGTGGCTTCCCGATATATATGTAATTCTGGGACCAAACAGTCTCAACCAGCTGAGGACCAATTTGAAAGGGGCCTCTTTCTGGATTGGTCTTAAGCCCAATTCAACGTAAATGGCAGTGCTCAGGCATGATTTGGGCAATCCTAATACATTTTTCAAGAAGGATCTTTTGGGACAGCCCCAGTGAATTGCTATCTGAATGGCCCCAAATGTCAGCCCCATACTTTGCTGCTGACTTAGCTTGGGCTGAATACATTTTGATAGCAGGTGAAATGGAGCCTGGGCTGTGAGAATACAAAAGTCTCACTATGCCTCCCCCATATTGTCCCAGGGATAAATTGGATTTGTACAACTGGGAAGGCCAGTTGCCTTGATCGTTAAATCTCAACCCTATATGGTCGTATTGTTGAACCATCTCAAATATGGCATTGTCAATTGGCAATCTAAATTTTACATATTTACTGAATCTGGGCCAGAAAAACTTGCTTTTTGCCATGTTGATGTCAAGTTGGAGTTCCAGGCATTTTCCTGCAAAGGGCTGCAACCTAGTCATGAGGCACTTCACAGATGTTGACAGAAGAACTGCAAAAAGGAGGATTGGACATGCCTCTCGGCCTAATTTGGGGGCATTCTTGGCATCTTGACTTGACATGCTTGACCACATCGTCAATACAGACCAAAAAGAGGAGGGGGGCCAGGATATATTCTTGCCTCACGCCTCTGGATACCTTAAATGGATCTGTAAGTCCTCCCTAGCCCCCACTGTACTGAGGCAGTATTGTTGGAGTAGAGTTGGGTGATTATCTGTAGGCCTCCAGCTGGCACCCCCCTTTTCAGTAATATTGTACACAATAATGCCCTGGACACGCTATCAAAAGCAGTCCTGAGATCTCTTTTTCAGGACTCTGTATTTCTGCGTAATTGGATGGAAAAAAAAAAACTGTTCTAAGGTGCCTATCTTTGGCAAAAACCCGGCTTGCAGATTGTCTATCACCTTAGCCTCAGAGACCCAGTTTTGCCAATATGCATGTATGATGTTTGCACAGACTTCCCCACTCCATCAAGTAGGGAAATTGGCCTGTAATTGGCTGGGTCATCCCTCCCTCCCTTCTTATAAATCAGGATGAGTGTTGCCTTTTGCCAGGAGGGCGGGGCTTTGTTCAATTTGAGGCTACTGTTGAAGAGGAGTCATAGTGTGGGTGCACATACCAATGATTATTTTTTTATTAGGTCAATGTGAATTGAATCAGGGCCCAGAGCCTTTCTCCATTTCTGGGAAGATATTGGGTTACATATCTCCCACAGCTCTAGTTGTATTGGTTCCATGATATTCCCACTGTCCTGGATTTTGGGATTGTAACCTGTTCATGTAGTGGAACTCTCACTCTGTAAAGCTCTTGGAAATGTTTTTTCCAGGAACTGGTGTTTATCTCTTTCACTGCTCCCCTATCATGCTGTGGTGAGTTCCCACTCGCTATTCTCCATAACATGCAGGAATCTCCGGATGGCGAGGCCCCCTGCATTTTATCCCATTTTTGACGTACATAGAGCTCTTTTTTACTTTGACCACGTTTTTGTAATATGCTCTACATGCTCTCAGGTATGTTCTGTATGGGTCTTGCGTCCTGTTAGGTAATTCAATATATCAGACATTGCCAATCTACAGTCCTCATCGAACCATGGATGGGATTTATGTGCACGCTTTTTATTCTTTTGCTTGGTTTTGTGACATAGGGTTGAATAGTCTGGGACATTTTATTATTATATACTGAAAAAGTCTTCCAGTTCCCAGGTGCCATCCGTGAGCGGTGTTCTAGTTGGGGCACGATGGCATCATACATTTGAGCTTTCACTTGGTCCTGGTCAAGATCTGTCCATTTTCTGCACTGCGCTGTTTGGATTGGCCCTGCAATTATAATCAAAATTGGTTATTTATAACACACTGCAGACCCGGGATCGAACCTGTGTTGCTCTGCATCCTCTAGCTTCCAAGGCAAGCACTTTGCCTCTGAGCATTCCTACCTTCCTTGGGGCACTAGAATGATCCTTCTCGTGGCCTCCCATATTGGAAAGTTTCAGGGACAATGGCTTATAGTCGCTCCCATATGTATTCAAGACATTGAAGTCTTTTGTTTTGCCCCATAGCTTCATTGATAAAAAGATGTATTTGATGTGGGAGGTACAAATAGGGCCATCAAAGGTTGATTTTGGTGGCTGATCTTTTTTAAGGCGGCCATTGCATGCCCTAAGCCCCAAGCCTAGAAGCATGGTGGCATAACTGAAAGCCATTGGAGGAGCTTCAAACCTTGGTGGGGAATTCAGAGGAGTTTATTCCATGCCTCGTCCAGGTCATCGCAGGCCCCCTCAAAGTCTAGTAGGGGTTCTATTTGGAGGTTTATATCAGCAACAAATATTATCATGTTATTCAATTTGTACTGGCACAATCTTGACTCCAAGAGATCCACTACTAATTCAAAAGCTTTAGCAAAGTCTTTGTTGGTGACTCGATTGCACAGGTGACAGATGGATATTGGTGGAAAGCCCAGAGAGCTCAGTACCAACTGCTGTACATCAGGACAGCCAGCTTCTATGTTGATTATTTGATAATGAAGGGCTCTGCTAATCCAGAGGGCAAGAGCAACAGAGGGCCTGCCTTTGGCACCTTTTAGAGCTTGCACCCGGAACACCTCACAATCCTGGAATGTGGTCGGCTCCAAATCCCAGGTTTCCTGAAAGCAGATAATATCATGTCCCCGGACAGAATCACACCAATCAGTGTCTGCCAGATGTGTCCTGAGACCAGCTATGTTCCAAGAGATCAAGCTACTTTCCCTCTTTCTGGTCTGGTTCATTTGTGCGGGGCCCGCTATGTGTCAATCCGTTGCCTCAAGATCCATACTGGCCCCACTATGGATTATATGTGTCCTCCTTGCATTCGTAGAGTTCATTAACGTGGAGGACAGGTAATGGACGAATGGTTGGAGTACCGACCACCATCCACCTGGTTGTCGACCAATGACCTAATTGATATTCTTGAGCCCATTGGTGTATATGTTCTAGCTTCTATGGATAGTGGACCATTCAGCAGCCATTCGTTTTTTAGGAAGACCACAATCTTGTTGTCACCATTATTAGGGGAACTCTGCCTTACACATATCATTATGACTGTTTTACAGCTTCTCATTGATTTAAAGTAATGGGTCACCTTATTTATGTGAGCTTCTTTTGTTTCATAGGCCCCAACTGTCATTTTCCCCACATTATGCAGAGTAATTGATGGGCATGTGTTGGCCCCTAGCTACACATGACTTTAGTGGATACACCGGAGGTCCCCCACTGTGGTTGTAGCAGTGTTTCCCCCCTATCTTGGGACCCAGTGGAATGCTGTTAGGTTCTGAGATCCAGAGGTGTGTGCTTGTGGAGCATTTCTGGTTATGAGTCAGTGGGTAGCCCAGGCCGGGGCCCATGGTCCCTTCCCTCTCCTCCCTCATACCTCGTGGCATGCCACTAACAACGTTTGAAGGGCCATTGGGAAACAGGGCCCACTCGCCCATACCCCCTGGTCCCCTAGCATCCCCCTATGATCACTACTCTCTCCCGTGGTATGTTTAGCAGTAGTATAGCTGTGGACAGTTAGCGCACATGGCTTTGACATTTTCTGAAATTTGGTCAAGTGTAGAATTCCTACTTGGCAGCAGCCCTGTTGGCAGGCATATTGTCAGCCTTTCTTTGATAAATACTATATCAGCTGCAAGAAATTTGAACTGTTCCTTAACATAATTTTTCAAATTTAAGACACCTATGTTCAATAAGGCCACAAGCTTCCCCTGGGGTGTCCACTGGCTATCTTCCTGCCCTGTGTCTTGGGAGATATAGGGAACAATTCCCTCCATTTTCGTTGCTACGTCTGTTCCCATACTGGGGCGGGCCATCATGCCCTGCACCTTAACATGGACGCCTTTGGGTTTTTTGTCAGTGGCACCAGGGGCGATATTGTTCTTCCTTTCATGAGTTGCTCAATCTCCAGGACCTAGAATCGATTTGAGGTAGGGACCGTAACTTCTATCTCCACTCCCCTTTCTTCCAGGTCGTGGATATAACTCCCCCCTTCCCAAGTTGGTGATCGGAGTTACTTCCTCTATCTCTTGTGGCAGTGGGGGTAGATAACATTAAAAGGTCCTTGTTGGTCGTGTGTAATTCAATTACTTGGGCACCCACATCCCCTTGCACGATAATGGGGCGGGCACAGATTTCCCCCTTCCTGCCCCTCATAGGGACCTATTTCATATACACCCATATGATCTAATTTCCCCCGCTGTCTGAACAGATGAGATTTTGCTTGCATTATAGGTTTTAGTATGGGTTCTACACTTTCTGACAGTATTCCAATATCCCCCATGGCCAATATACAATTTGGTGCTGCCGCGGGTTTCCTATGTAGTGAGTCTTTTAAATTCTTGTTAGGGGGGCCATCAATATCATTCAGGAGACACGTTATTTCCGTTATCAGAACATTAACGTCATCCAAGGGTTCGAGCAATGTGTATGTCCTCTTACAGTTCCCCCCTGGCGAGATGGGTTGTGCTGCCTTGCGATTTGACATATTGACAAGATGTAACGGGTTAAAGTGAGTGTGTGCACAATGGTGAAAACTGAACAATGCCAAAACAACCACAGCTTAGATGGGGCACAATAATATAAAACCTTTTAAGATCATTGTTAAAACCTTAGTTAAAACATGCTCACCAATTAAAAAAACCTACAATGTTAAAATATTGTCAATTTAAAGTTTATTACTAAAACTAGTAAGAACTTTTAAGTAAAGTGCAAGGTATAAAAGTAGAGATGACTACTGATGAGGACAGATGTAGTAGGTGGCCCTGCTATTCTGAACGTCTTTAGGGACCCAAAGACATTTTGTAAATGGGTGCCGATAAGCATGGGAGGGTGGTAGATTCGGGATCCGAGCTGTTTCCAATATATGGGTAAAATAAACCCTGCTAGTGCTTTAGTTCAATGATTATTACAGACACCAGAGAGAGGGGCAATCGGCGGGCAGGGAATGCTTGGACAGCTAAGGGAGCTGCCAGAGTCCGACTCTCCCCCCATCCCCGCCTGTGGAGATCGGGGCTATAAGCCTGCTAGTTGATCAGCGGTTCCCAGTTTTTCAGGCGTGTTGGCAGGTCTGAACAACCAGTATGTTCACTTGTGTCGTGCTACATGTTGGTCTCCGTTGCTAGAGGTGCACAGAAACGGCAGTTCACCAGAACTCAGACAGGCTCGTAGCAGTAGCAATAGAGGTCAGAATTTGCGTAAAGCCAGTCAACATATATCCAAGGCTTTCGGGGCACTTCACCCCACCTTCTGACAAATTCCAGTACTGGTCTCCACCAAACTGTGGTGCCCTTTGTCACGTTGGTCTCACAAACCACGGAATCCTAAACCCGCAATAGGCCACGGGAGAACCCGGGAGGGCACCACAACCTGGGATTTTTTACCATAGTATTTCTATATATTTGACTCTCAGTGGACAGCCCACTGCTCAAAGATTTTGGATTCCCTTGTTCTCCATCAATCATGGTTTGCAGCGGCTAACAAAAAATATATTTTTTAAACGGCTGCTTGGTTTACCTTTCTCCTCACCATATTTTGCATTCATCTGGAGGTAGGATTCCCCTTTTTGGAAGACAAACTTTCACTGGAGCCTGTTTTTATGGTTATGCACCTAGAGTAACGTGAACGTGGTTTTAACCCAACAAATTATTATTTGGTTGTTATTGTCTGGTAAACAAATCATTTCCATTCCTTGGTTCAGACATGCAAGAAAGCTGTCCAACAGTCTGAACTGCGATAGTGTATTTACAAACCCTACTACTATCAACTGTAAGGCAGGCAAGTCCTATACAAATAGTCTTCGTTTGATCTTGTCGGCTAAAAGTGAGCATATAGAGCTGATGAAAAGCAGCAATCATTATCATGCCTCAGTGTCTTCCATCGGCCTTCAAAAATACCTAATATTTTCTAGATGTTTGAATGATTTTTGATTACAAGAACTTGTTTTAATATTCTTTCTTTGAAGTCTGTAACTGCTAAATGGGCTGACCCTCCATCTGATAATGTCATTTGTGATATGTGTAACGGTGATATTGAAGACATGTTGCACTTGCTTTTTGTCTGTCCAGCTTGCCCCGATGTCCAGACTCGCACTTTACTTACATTATCAAGCAAATGTAAGTGTATCCATTGCAGACTTGAAATGCATGTTATCCTGCTAGCTCACTCGTCTTTGGTTTCTTGGACCCTGCTGTCTTATCTGAGAACTGTTGGATATTAGGAAAAATTAATCAACAAATATCTAGCTTCCTCATTGTAAGTAATTTATACAATGTATATGTCTGCTAGTAAACTCTTTTTGGGGAAGACATTTTAAGCCCCAATGCGGGAAAGAGATTTACACTGTATAAAGTTAAGTAGGCCCAGTGTGGTAGAGTTGAAAAGGTGATGCAGCCACTGAAAACATGTCATTCAATGTTAGAGGATTGGAGTGTTACTTTGTATTTGCAGATTACAGTTACAGTAGGCAGTACCATTATTAGTAAAATGGACGATGTATTGCGCAATATACCATTTGTTTTAGGCAAAAGGATCCTGGTGAAAGGAAGTTAACATGAGGAGACACGGAAATTCAGAACATTGTACATGAGAAGGTTTGAAAAAGGCTTAAAATGTAAAAAAAATAAAATATTGATTTATTTATTTATTTATTTATGTTTGGTTAGCGCACAGCAGACCGTAAGCATGTGGCACTGGTTACAGTGGTTATTCAAATCTTAGTTACTTACAACATACAGTAGGCGCAGTGGAGATGATGCGCTTGTTACCGTGGAGTGACATAGCCTAGTTGCTTACAAAACATACCATAATAATTAGTATCCAAGTTGTGGGGAAGGGTTTAGGCAATCCAAGTTGTGGGACGTGGTGGTGCAGAAGGTGGGTGAGCACGAGTGGATACTTAGTTGAAGAGGGCAGTTTTTAGGTTTTTACCGAAGGCATGGAGAGATGTTTCGGCTCTTAGGTCGGTAGGGAGTGCGTTCCATATTTTGTGGGCAAGATGTGGGAAGCCTATTCCTCCTGCCTTAGCCCTGTCAATTTGGGGCACTGTAAGTTGGTTGGCGTACCCATGTCTGATGTGCTTTGTTGATAGTGTTCTGTATAGTGTGTCTGATAGGTATGAGGGTGCAGAAAGATTGATGCATTTGTTGATGGCGGAGAGAATTTTGAAATTGATACGTTCTTTGACTGGGAGCCACTGGGCTGATTTTCTTGCTTGTGTCATGTGTTCTCTTTTGGGTATACTAAGAGCTGCTCTAAGAGTTTTGTTGTGGGTGGTTTGGAGCCTAGCTAGGTTTTTGTTAGATGTGTCAGCTAGGAGGGCATTGCAGTAGTCCAATTTGGCTCCTATGGTGGCTCTGGCAATAGAGAGGCAGTTGTCCTTGTTTAGAATAGGCTTTATAGCATTGATCAGTTTAGTTCTCAATGCGGAGGCCGAGACTATGGCGCTAACTTGTTTGTCCATGGATAGTGTAGCATCTATGTGGACTCCGAGCATTTTGACCGAGGAGAGAACTGAGATGACACAGCTGTCGATACGGAAGTTGAGATATGTATCACCTAGTTTGGCTAAATTAGCCTTTTGACCAAGAATGAGGAATTCCGTTTTGTCCCCATTAAGGCAAAGCCCATTCGTGGCCATCCAGGTTTGGATAGTATTGTAAATTTGCTGAAGGGTTGTACATTACAGAATTTGAAGTCATTGTACAACCTGTGAGGATTTTCACTCAGTTTAAATGTCCATGTAAGTTGTAGAATGTGTTTATGTTTGAGGGAAAGTGGATTTCAGATGGCCTAGAAGGTGGCCTGACCATGATAGGGATATGGAATTGAGCCGCATATGGCCGGCTCTGATAATACGGCAGAATAGCAGGATTCAAAGCCATTTTTTCCAAGTCTTTATGGTCGGATTGAATTGTAGATACAAGAGGCAATTTCCTTAAGTGCACATAGGTTCTTGCATGGCAGGATAGAGGAAGGGTTAGTTAACAAACCACATGCTGGACCGGTATTTATATGTGCTCCATAAGCATGTTTTGGGTTAAAAATGACAGGGGAAAGCCCAACAAACGTACAGGGAAGACAGTTTCCATTGATACAGAAAGGGTTGGATAGCGCACAATATATCGCTTAGTTCCATATGGAGTGGAATACTCCTATTAATTCACTACCCTCACTCACTGCAGGGGTAGGGGAGTGGATGTCAGCATTAGAAAAGCAAACACCGGCTGTTATGTTGGCCATGGGAAATATTTTTAAAAAAACTTGCTTGATGCCTTTATAGGAGAACAAGCAGATGAAATGTGGAGGAAAGCAGGGTATCCAGGTGAACAGCTAGACACGAATGACCACAATGGTTCATTCTTTAGCATTTGTAGATTAAATGTGTGTTCACCTTTAAGAGCATGTATCTTAATACACCAACATTAATGCAATCATGGTGTGGACCAGAAAGTTGGATGATGTTCCCACAGCATATATATTCAACAGATACAGGGGATGTGGTGAGCAGCGACAGGGGAAGCATAGGATGAAAATGTGGGCATTTTCTATCAGATGTTAAAAAATGTGGGCATTTTCTATCAGATGTTAAAAAGAGAACTACCATCACACATTACACAGGAGCATGTGTTTTGGGGGATACCCTTTCCGGCTCATAGGTACAAATTCATATCTGAATTAGGACATCCCACAGAGAGCTCTGACATGTCCAGAGTACCAACAGCAACCCCAGTCACGTGTTTCAGCCTTGTTGGGCCTCATCAGTGAGGTTCACCGGTGCCTCTCTGAGCACAGTGAGCAAGGGGTCCACATCTGGATGACCCGAGGATACTTAGGGTGACTAAACCTAAGTCCTAAAACATTCAAAAAATAGTCATAGGTGCCCCTATGCAAGAAGCAACTGGGCTAAATGACTTGTTCTTTGGGAAGGTACCCACTTGAGAATCCACAGCCACACTTCAGCTCACTGTCCCTTTCACAGAAGGGTAAAATCCATTTGTATATCAGTCTTTGTCCCGCCCACATGAGCAGTCCAGCACAAAAAATGCTATGGCAATATTCTTCTGAACAAGAGTACCAACAACAACCCCAGACACGTGTTTCAGCCTTGTTGGGCCTCATCAGTGAGGCAGTATTATGCCTCTCTGAGCACAGTGTACAAGGGTCCACGTCTGGATGACCTTAGGAAACATAGGGTGACTAAACCTAAGTCCCTTAAACAATCAACAAATAGTCATAGGTGCCCCTCTGTGAGAATGAACACAGCTAAATGACCTGTTCTTTGGGAAGGTACCCACTTGAGAGTCCGCCACCACACTTTAGCTCACGGTACCTTTCACAGAAGGGAAATATCCATTTCCATATCAGTCTTTGTACTGCTCACAGGGGTAATCCTGCACAGAAATGTTAAGGTAATTCACTTCTGAACAAGAGTACTAACAGCACGCTCAGAGCTGTGTCTCTCTGAGCACTGTGCTCTGAGAGGCACAGCTCCACCTCACTGATTAGGCCCAACAAGGCTGAAACATTTCGGGAAATCCTTATTACGTTAGGGATAGTGAGGCATTTATCAAACCCTTTTTGAGTTTAATAATATGGCATCTTTTGAAAAATCTTGACAAAGTTGTCTGCCTCACTTTTCTGATCCCTCCCCGTACTCTAGTTACACAAGACCCTTGTTACAAGGATTCCAGGGAGAGCAGACAGATTAAGGTTTAATTGAATGGACGGAAGAAATGAAAAATTGTGTGAAAACACTGAAGACTGCTTTCAGTAATATTCCAGTCTTAGCAACTCCAGATTATAAGAAGCCCTTTTATCTGCTTTCTCACTCAAATGGACAGGTAATGGCAGCGGTCCTAACCCAGAGAACATCATTGTGCCATAAGCCTTTTGCTTATTATCGTAGACTCTCAGACCTAGATTTACAAGGGCAGGTTCTGTGTGAGCAAACTTTGGCAGGAGTAGCTTTTGCCATTCAAAATTCCTCAGCCTTTACTATGGTCTACCCGGTGACACTCTATGTAGAGCATGCAGTTTTTCCAATCTTAGAAAATTCCAAATCAACTGTTACTACAAAGAGGGCCTTATGGTATAAGGTTATCTTGTCAAATGCCTCTATACAGCCAGTGAGGTGTCATACAGTCAACCCTGCAACATTCTTAGCTGAACCAGTGAAACCGTATGACATTGTACATGACGGTGTAACCTACGAGGGAGAAGGAGATGAGAGTGTTAATGGTAAGGAAGATGCATTAGAGGAGGGGGTGCTCTTTGTTGATGGTTCATTGATAATCAATCCGTACACTGGTGTAAGGCAGCGAGGATTGGCAGCTGTGGGCTTGGTGGATGGTGAGTACCATGTCAGAGTGAAAAAGACATTGGCCCTCATTACAACTCAGGCGTTAAGGGTTTAACGGCGCCGTCGGCGCCGTTAACCCTTAACGCCTGATTACAAGTGTCCCTTTGCGGGTTGGTGTTTAACGCCTGCTTTTAGCAGGTGTTAAAAATCCAACCCGCAAAGGGACTTTGGAGCTAATTACGGTGCCGTAATTAGCGCCTTCCCCATTCCCATTATGCCCTATGGGGGCATAAATGGGAATGGGGAACGGCAAATGGTGAATGGGGAATTACCGCCCCACTCACCTTGGAATGGGGCGGTAATTCCGCCATCCACCATGGCGGAATCGTAACCTTAGCGGCATGGACCATGGTGCTAATAGCACCATGGTCCTCCGCCAAGGTTGTAATGAGGGCCATTGTCTTCACATTTTTACATGCAAGCAGTGGAATTGGTAGCCCTCATATTGGTGCTTCAGATCAGTAGGGCGAAGGCAGTCACGATTTACTCTGACTCAGCATACGTCACATCCACGATGCATTCAGGGTTGTGGAGATAGCAGAGAAGGGGGTTCAAGAGATCGGATGGGTCCCCAGTTCAGCATACTGCACTATTATCCAGATACATAGATGTGTTAACATTACCAGCGTAAATATCAGTTGGTAATTGTGCTGCTCAAACAAAAAATAGTAACCTAATTGCGCTTGAGAATAACGCAACCGATAGAATGGTGAAAGAGGCAGCGTATTTGCCTCTGTGCCGTACCACAGGGCTGTCTTGGCGACCTCCTAACATAGACTCCATACTCTGGGACTGACTACTGTCTCGCAGGGCATGTAAAGTCCCCATTGACTTTACTAGTCAATCCTTATGAACAAAACCAGTAAACCTCATTTAATATGGGAGGCCTGGAGGGGGTTAATAGTTTTTCCCTGTGTTCATTTTTGAGGGGGTACCGTAAAGTCCCTCTCTCAAAAGTTTCTGGCTGGTAGCATTGGTTTCTACCATAAATATTCAACCACAAATATTTTCCTATGGGATTTTCCCATTGTTTGAGGCTACCACTTTTACTGACAGCATCTAACATACCGCCGGTTTATTTTATATTAACTTTACTCCGGTAGGTTTTTATTGCCAGAACTTTGATTTAGTTTCTTTCTCGTGTCTTTCTCTATAGACCTAACCCTGGTCAGGGATCCTTTGTTCGTCCTTTTGGCGGGCTTCTGCACAGAAGCTCTCCTCTCGGCACCACTGAGTCTGGGGTGGACAGGATGTGTGGGAGGGGGAATAGGCACCCTGGACAGGGTTGCCTACGCAACCCTTGTCGTGCTCTGCAAGGGTAGGCTGGGGGATTCTCCTGCTGGGAGAGCCACCCCACTGTGTGAGTGACAGCTAGGCTGTATGAATGGGGGTCTTGCTGCATAAAAGCAGGGTCGTAAGGACTGGAGGACAAGACGTCAGCACTGGAACTATGAAGCCGAAGAGGAGAGAAGCTGAAGAGATCTGCAACGACTGAACCACTGGTGAAGCCCTGCTGCAGATCCTCACCACTTTTCTCCAACGACTCGAGAAGATCTTCACCTGCAAGAGTCTTCTTCCTTTGAGCTGGTGGGGCCAACCAGTTCACCAATCGCCTTCCCAGACCTGTCTTGGTCGAATTGCCAGTGGCAAGCACTAGGAGAACGGATAGCCAGGCACCCGTCCACCCGGACCACGATTTAAAGGAGCGTACCTTTTATTCGTTTTGGCAGCAATGCAGCTGGTTTCATCCCTGAGGTAACGCGAACCTTCCTCCACTACGAGAGCCTCTCTTCCTCTGCTGGATCTCCAGAACTGCAGGAACTGGCAGGAACTACCGCCGCATCTTCCACTTTTAAGGTACATTGTTCCGCCAGGCCGCCTTTTTCGTTTTAAATCCTTTATTTACCTGTTGGGTTGGCAACCCCTATCATCTAACCTTGTCTTTCATCTTCTGCACCCACCTTTTCGAATCGTTTAACAAAAACTTGACTGCAGCCACAAGAACATTTTGCTCCTGGGCCATTTGCTCTGTACCACTGACTCTGGCACAGGCCTATTGACTCTGGTAAAATCTGTTACAACTGCCTTCTCTAGATTGCTTCTCACCTAGAAATGTGTTGGTGCACCTAACTCCTATAACCACCTTTTCCTTCCCTCTTTTTAAACTTGTGAAGTGCCATTTGCTTGTTTTTCACCTCAGTATTGTACATGCTAAAGTACTGCCTTGCCTAACTTGTTCACAATCTTATCGGGAAGTGTTGCTGGTGTGTTTAAGAGTATATTCCTGTATAACGTGTCCTTTCCCTCCCTTTTGAGAAATTGTTAGAGTGCCATTTCTGCTTGGTTTTCAATGCGCCGTTTTGCTCAGTTTTCACTCTTGCTCAAACTTGTCTACAATTTAAATAGGGAGTTGTGTATACTTTTCCTGACTACTTTAAACTTGCTTTAATAATTGTGATAGATGTGTTGCACTAGAAGTGTGTAAAAAAAAAGAAAGAAAAATAATTAAAAAAAAAAAAAAAATATATATATATATATATATATATATATATATATATATATATATATATATATATATATATATATATATATTATTTTTTAATACACACCGTTGGTCATTGTTTCCTTGTACCATAGTATTGTAGTGCTATTATGTAAACCCTGAATACTGCTCATCACCCTCTTGAGATAAGTCTGACTGCCAACTAAATCTTTGTGGTACAGGCTGATGCCAAAGGGGATTTATTGCATATACCTGTAGTCTTAATCTTCTGTAGTGCTCCCTAAGGGAACTGCACATGATTCTGCCTAACAATGCCTCTGGGGTTACTTATTGATGCTCCAAAGCAGTTGCATCGCCCATCGCACATGTCTCGACAACAAATACTGGCAGACCTCCAGGAGGGCCGGTTCATTCCCAACATACAAAAACAGGTTAGTACATGTGTATCTAACTGTCGGACCTGTCACAAGTACAATTGTGGAAATACATTGAAAACATTAAAAGGAACTTTGCCCCGACCATCGGGACCCTATGAAGTGGTTGATGTTTCATTGTGTTGTGTAATGGATTTCCAGAAGTGTCTATTTGTGAAATAATATAGGGCTACTTTCCCTTGTGTGTTGTTCTCTTGTGTCTACGGGCCCCTGTCTCCAAAAAACAGTGGGTTGAAAACCTTTTCCGATATTGGTTTAGCCTGTGGCATTTGAGATCTGCGTAAATTCAGCCTTTGACTTCATTGGTATGATCCCCCTTGCTCTGAAATTCCTTTTTTAAGACATATGTATCCAATCCCTTCCTTTGTTCATTGGATTGGCCAACAGTGCTGCACTTGCCCTGGTTGTCCCGCCACACCCGCTCGATCGCCGCCCCTTGGTGCCGCCCCGGAATGTCTGAATCAGACACAAACAGTTTCACTGAAGCACAAATGCAATACAGACTGCCCTTAGTGGTCCATCGATCTTTTTAAATTTACCAGAGGTTGGCTCACATGAGGTGATCATCATTGCAGACAAATTACTGAGAACTAAGAAAGAGAAATTGTGAATGGATTTAGAGAGACAGTTGCCCAAAGAACATCTATGGTCAAATATCATCCAATTTGGTTTACAAATCCAAATTGCTCCTGTCTTATTCCTGGAAGAAGAGGTAAACAAAATTTGGTACAGTCAGATCACAAAAAATGCTCTAGGGATCTGATTTGACACATTATACACAATGTGGAAAGGCTCGCTGCCAAAATCCAACAAGAATTGGAAATAAGCACTTCCTGACGAACACAACAATTGCTGCAGCAAAAACAAATTGTAGACTGTAAATAAAGGGGATTGAAAGCTTTAAAATTTTTGAGCTGCAGAAAACAATATTTGAAACTTCAAAGAGGCATTAGCCTGGTTACAAAAGAGAGGGTATACCATTATTTAATAATGGATTATAGACCAGACCCCTTTTACAACTACTCAGGACCCAACAAACCTAAAAAGTGTTGTGTTGCGTTCTCTGACAACAGCAGTTCCTTGGCAGAAGCGGAGACAGGAACTGAGTATGGTACAACAGCCTCAACCTCTGTACAACCCTTTTTAGGACATAGCCAACTGCAGTTCAGACATCCACCATGGTGAGGAGAGAACACAGGGTTCCCAGGGACATTGAATTACTTACAATCCCGCAGACAGAACTACCACAGATAGCCATCATGGTCTTTAACCTTGCCAATATTGCACTTACAAGTGTACATTTGAGTTTCCTGTTGAAAGGCCTCAACCTTGTACTCTTGTAGAAAGTATATCTAAAACAGACTGTACTGGAATTACGCACATTTTTCAGATCTATACGTCTCAAGACCTTTTCCCCTGGGCAAAAGGATATAGTTGGTACAGCCAACATGTGTTTTAGACCCAGGTCTAAATTTGTTCCCAATGATAGAAGAGGGAACGGGGACTAATTCTGTTGGAACAGCCTCAACCTCTATACAACCTTGTTTAGGATGCAGCCAACTGTGGTTCAGACATT